>NC_048274.1:4528583-4840666 GCF_009762535.1 Notolabrus celidotus
AATGACTGATAATGGTCAGATTTGTCTTTGAAGAGCACAGATGCTGCTCCATATGAGTCACAGCCTAATTCACACAGCCTGGCACTCTTTTTCCCGCCTTTTTACTAATACACTATATTGTCATCTAATCGGCTCAGCCATAATCACGATGATATCCACATCCTCTCTTTTGTGCTGTATTATCTCCAAACGTTCAAATCTCCAATTGTTTTAATCCTGAAGATAACAATTAATTTGGATGAAGCAGCATGTATATAACAAAGAAGTCCCCCTATATGTCCCCTATGGCATGTGAATGAAATAATCAGTGAACATACAGCAGCTTTAATTAACTCAGCTGTATAGAAAAAAACAATATGGCCTTCCACAGAGGCTAAAAGGAGCTCCTGCCTGATGCAGCGGGCGCTGGTTGCCCTCTGAGGTCAGCACAGTGGTCATTAATTGTTCCTTTGTCGAGTTTGATGCTGCACAGACGCGTCAGTGGAGGATTAGCGAGCAGCGGCACATGTCAGGGAGTGAGAGTGTGGACCCGAGCGTGCCGGACAGACAGACAGAGCGTCATGGGGCTCAGAGCTGCCGGCACACGACCGACCACGCTTCGTTCATCAGGACAGACACAGAGGAGAGAGCAGCTTAAAATGATGTCACCCTGAACTCAGCCTCAAGTCCTTCACGTGTCATCACCTGCAAACAACTATGTGTAACAGAAAGATTAAACTTAATACCTGATAAACATTTAGTATCGATGCTGGTTTAAAATGTGCTAACGCCAGGATATCCTCCTCCTTAGGCTCTGACACCTTTGTGATGCTATTTGGAGTCAGAGATGCATTGATGTCTCGCATCTTTCATTTATTAAAACACATTTAATGTACGGATGAAACAAGAAAGATCCCTCAGGTGGGTTCAGTCCACAGATTGTTGTGATGATCTGAAGCAGACCCTCATGGTTATGGAGAGTTCAGTGACTCTTGTGTTGGTGTTCGTTCCTTCATCACTCCTCCTCTACTCTAATAATTTAAGATAGTCAAGAAACCAGTCAATCATGGCATCTTATTCCATTTTTACCGTCACATAACTAATTAGAAATCAACTCAGAAAAATTAACACTTTTAGTTTTTATAGTTTGACCCATGTTCCTGTATACTTACAGGAGACTTTATGACCTATGCTGCAGCCAGTCAGTAGGGGCTAGTAGCTCTAAATCTTTCACTTGGCTTCACTTTAGGGCAGCTGTCATGTCGTCCACCATTTCAACCACAATCTATTACCCAATCAAAGTCGGTGAATCTGTGAATGTGGAGTTTGGGACTGGCCAAAAGGTGCAAACCAAGTCAAATCCAGAGACACAGAAGTGCATAAGACACCGCAGCTTGAAAAGATGGATTCCTCTGTTGCTGAGTATGTCAGGTCAGGTGTGATGGAAAGGTTGTTGCACCATAACTTGACTCTATACTTTCTCATAGTTACTGTGTTGATAGGTTGATGATGTAAAAAAGTTTGTAAGCAGAGCCTGAATGTAAAAGTAAGACAGTAGCTGTAATTTTGGAAGTTCTGACAGGCGCAACAAAATCATAAAGCAGGTGTATATTTTGAAAATACTCAACACACTGACATTGTTCTTGGTGAAGGTGTTATGAGATAGAACGTATTAAAACTTCTATGAGGGTGAAGCATGGAAGTCCATCCATCCATCCATCCATCCATTTTCTTCCGCTTATCCAGGGTCAAGTCATGGAGCATGGAAGTGTGACCTTTAATAACAGGGATATAAACTTTATCTCCCCTACAAGTTAAGCTCAGAAAAAAGTTTGTCGCTCCTCTCCACCTTTCTATCATTTCAGGATGCTTCCACATGATCTTACTGAGACACGCCAAGATGTTTTGCCTTTGAGTATAAATCCCTGATCTCTGCAGTGTTTGGTTTGCACATATTCCACTGCTGCACACCACAACCAGCTGATTTTCAAATTTCATTACCACATATATGATGGGAACTCTGGACCTGAAACGCAGCATTACAGATTCACCTTAATGCCTTCCTTTGCTCCTGTCTTCATGGGGTATCTGGGGAAAAAGAGTTTTTCTTTCTTGGATTCGTGCAGCCTGCAGCCAGTCAGGCCTCTGCCATGTAATCAGGACGGGAACTCGAGCTGTCCCTCACCAGGTCGCTGTGGCCCCACTCATTATCTTATCTCCCATTGTAACCCGCTGTAATTCACCCTCTCATGATTGATGATGTCGCTGTCTGATTACACCAAGACAAAACCCCCCTAAGATCACCTTTCGCTGCTGTGGCCAACTCCACAAGCTCTGCGAGATCCGCCCGCTGGAGGGGACGACGGGGGGCATGTTAGGCGGCTGTCACGTGCACGTCAGGTTTGTGTTATTTCTGAACAAGAATCAGCAAAATGTCAGAAAGTAAGGCTGTCTAGGTAATGGACGAAGCCACCATGACATCACCCTGTGGTTTCCTGACTGCCTTCCTGAAGATTCAGTTTTTGCGTTTTGTCCTTCATCATTTCGGTTAATGGAGCCAGCTGCTAAGGGTTTGCAAACAAGAAGTTACAACTAAGTTATAAAAATTCACAAAGGAGATTCTTGGAGATTTTTTAGACTAAAGAAACTAAGAACTCATGGAACGTTCACACTTGTGGCGAGGGAAAGACACAAACCAGGAAACTTTAAGTAAGTACATTTCTTAATGCTATCAACTGTTGTCCAACAACCACAACAACAAAGGAGGTGACATTTTTCTAATGCATCAATTTGATTATACAATAGCTATGAGTTAGGTATGAATTTGCATAACTAGGGGCATGGTTGAGTTGACTGGTGGTTGGGTTGGTGGGTTAGTAGTAGCTGTTTTCAGGAGGTTAAATGCTCACCTTAGCTCCACCTCTTCCTGTTTCTTGGCTGATTGAAAGTAAGTTGGAGTCAGCATTTCCAATATGGTAACCACCATCATTGGGCGCCTCTCCAGAAACCAATGGGAAACATCACAGAGATTATGTCCAGGTTTTAAACTGTCTATCCCTAGATGTGACTCTTCATATATTAGTTGTCGAATATCTGCATGACAAAATCTCCAACCCCTACAAAAACAGCCAAAAGGATAAGATCAGTGACTCACAGCTCATGTGACACAAAGCAGACGACACCCACCTGTCTGAAAGCAACCAAGCCGCTCATGATGCAAAACTTTAAGCCTTATGATAATTTAATAGATGAATAACAAAATTAAATTTAGACTTCTATAGTTGACACGAAGAAACTAGGACTTTTTAATATGGGGCCTTATGGGGATTGACTCACCTTTGGAATCCCCCTCTAGTGGCCACTCAGGGAACTGCAGTTTTTGGCTTGTTTTCCAGCCCTAAAGGTTCCCTCTCAGCAACCTTTGGAACTTTGTTTTTTCTTCATTAAACACATTAAACAAAGATAATTCTATTAATACAAGAGGTCTCTCTTTTTAGAAGGGGAATCAGATACATTTTGGTTATATTGACTCACATTGTAGAAGGTAATTTTAAAGATGCATCCAACAAAGACTCCAAACAGTGTGTTTGTAAAGCTGAGTGTTGTGTGGTGCAGCTCAAAAGCAAACAAGAAAGCTTTGGTATTAAGTATTTAGGATGAGGACTCCTCTGCTTCAGATCATGTCCCCAGCTTGCCTTGGACAAATCAGATAGGTAACCTGTGCTCTTTTAAAGTGAGACTGTGAGCCTCATCTCACCATGCGGCAGGTGGAGAAAGATGCCTCATTATCCATGCCACGGGGGACAAAACAAGCCCCGGACCCAATTGCCCCCCCGCGCTGGCGTTTGGTTTCCAATGCACCAACACAGGGCAACCTTGGACCGCCGCCGGGATGTGCTCATCTCTGACCTCAGTGAGCGCAGGTCGCATGCAGAGTCACATTAAACTTTCAGAGAACCCAAAGGTCCCCGTCAGGAGTGTTAACAGCAGCATTGTTCCAGCTCCCCCTGACTCAAAGGGCCAAGTGTAACAAGGCACCCCTTCCAGTGGTCAGGGCCGCCCCCCTGGGTTTACAGATACAGTGACAGCCTTCAAATCAGTCTACAGCTCCTTTTGAGTCTCTGCGTGTCAAACAGAGAAGATTCAAGAGCAAGTGGTTTATTGTTTCTACAAGGATTGTTGTTTCACACCGCCTGCTGCTTAATTCCCGATACAATTATGAGTATTTGCAGTCTTTACGTGCAGTCAGCTGTCAAACCTGGCCATTGAGTTCAGGGACTTGAGTTAGCTGAACGTGTCCCTCAAAGTGGCAATGCTATAGATTATTTATTACTTTGTATAAGCCTTAAAAAATAGTTTATATACCTGGCTGTGTTACATGAGGCTTTGTGGGGACTCACTTATGAAACTGGCTCCCAGTGGCCATTTGAGGAACTGCTAATAATTTTTGTATTTTCTTTATTCATTAATGAGAAATGTAAACGCTGAGGAGACTCCAGCTTTGATATAATCTTAATTTTCCTTCAGTTTGCTGCTCTCATCCGATGTTTTGCAAAAACAAAAATGCCCCCAGTGACATCTGTTGAAGTTGTAGCCTTGCCCATCATGACTCTGGAATACCATCGACCCCCTACTGTTAGAATAAGATCATATTCATCTGGGATTGCCGGATGTAATATTTTAAAATCTGAGTATTCAGTAGAAACAATGAAAACACCTGCTGCAGATTTTAGTGACATCACTCCAACATGCTGCAGTTTGGCAGCAGAGGAAGAGGAAGACTAGATAAATAGGACAATATGATGATTAACATTAAAGGATTACTTTACTCTCCACACACAGCACAATCTGTTTAATGTCCACCAGTTCATATTTGTTATCACATGTAAGGGTTGTTCACCGTGTACACAAAGGGGAGGAAATATTGAAATCATTTTTGTGGGTAAAGTGCCGAATAAGGCTGACAATACGTTGTTGTTTTTTAAATGTTGGTATAACAGTTGCAACTTAGTTACTAAAGCTGAAGAAGCATTTTGCTGTTGGCTAAATTACTGTAAAGTCTGGAATATAAATGCACCAGGGCTCCAAGGGGAACAAAAGTCTTAACTTTCTGCATGAAGACTTCATGCGCTCATCAACAGGCCTCAGGTGTGGTAGTTGAGCTCAGCCTACGGTAGTGTTGATAGTTGTCAGGTACAGACCCACTGCCTGAAACCAATTCACAGAGCCTTGTGCCTCCACCCTCTGCTGGTCACTTGTCTTTAATTCAAGAGTGTTTTCAGTCAAAACAGTGCTACACAAGTTTTTTCTTTTTTACTTATAAACTAATGAAGGAGAAAAACAGGAATGCTGCTAGACTGGACCACCTCCCTGTGTATCCTGTATGTTCTGTGCAGTGAAGCTGTAACTTGCTCTTTTAAAAGCCAACTTCTGGGTAAAATACCTGATAAAAGACCTCTCTCTGCATTTTATTCCTAGAGATTTAGAATGAAACTGACCCTTTAATGTGGGCCTTTCAATCACACTTTTAACTGGGTGAGATTTAAAGAGCAGCACAATTAATTGGGCCGGACAATCTTGGCAGTATTAAAAAAATACTTTTATCAAAGACTAACTTTATATAAATGCAAATGAATGTATTAAAACTTAATGATTTACTAGTACTTCAAAATTGAAATTAACTACCTTTTGTCACATTTTTGTCAGAAAATCGTCCCACAGGTGTTTTACAAAGTGATGGCTCTTAATGTTATATTTTTTGTGCTATTTTCTTGCTTTAGTGTGGACAACATTTTTAAAAAGCTAGACTACTAAGCATGGTCTGAATGTAGGTCTTGAATACAACTACTTCTGTGAGCCTTGTTCATTGTGCATGTGCAACTCTCTTCAAAGATGTGAATGAAGTGAGATGGCTCACTCACATGCTACTTTCCTGCACACTGTTTGTGCTGTTCAGTTATTTTTTCATACATTGGGTTCATGTGTCAAGTTCCTCCCAAAGGCATCTTGCCAAAGCCAAAACCTGTCTTTAGTGGAACTCTTCCATGATACAAGGAGCACCAAGAGAATTTAGGTAAATATGTCTGATGTGCTCTACTCTTTAGTAGCATAAGCTCTTTCCTTTCATTGAAATAATGTACAAAATGCATTTTTCAAAGGTTTAATGACAACGGTGACAAATACAAAAAATAAACTTTAATCAAAAAGTAAAATATGTTCCTATAGTAGATTAAAATTAATGTTCGTTGGTCCACTTTGGATCATTTCTGATATTATTTAAAAAATCTCAGCATCAACAAACATTTATGTAAAGTGCCTCTCCTCTGGGAATGATGAACCCTTAAAAACATGTATAAAACTGGAGGGTTTGCTGCCACCTAGTGGTTTGGTCATGAATCAGCAACGATTTACCAACAGAGCAAAACACTCACTAAATGGAAAAGTGAAATGACTTGTCCTTACCTCGTTAACAACTGACACAGAGGACTTTGAATATAAATATCTGTAGAAATGATTGTTCCTGAAATCAGCTGTTTTACATCTCCTCTAATGGACAGACAGGAGATGAAGGGGAGGTTTTCTAAAGAGTGTTTTCATTCCAAATGCTCTGTTGCCCTCCTGAGGGGACGCTGCAGCATGAATACAAACACACAGATGTTCACAAAAAACTGGATTAAACCTATAGATGAGATGCCGTAGTTCACATACAGGAAGCCGCCGACTGTTGGTCCCACTGTGCGGAGGAGAGATTGGACGGACGCACACAGTCCCATCATTGTGCCTGTGTACAAAAACAAAGAGGGTTTATCAAACAGCTTGAGTTAAATCAGCAATTTTGTCTTAGTTTGATGTGAAACTTCCGTTTTCAAATCCTTTACACAAGATTTTTTAGCTTGTACATTTAATTTGGAGTATCTTTTACACATCATGGGATTCACATGCAGCTTTGTGACACTACAGCCTTTAACAGAATCTCTGCTTTGCATCAAATGTCCATTTCTGAGTGTATGAAGGCAGAACAGTAGGATGGTTCACCTGTATCAGAGGACGGTACGCTCTTGGTGAGCATGCTGTCGGTGATGACACCGAACACGCTGAGAGAAAACATCATGGGGATGACGATGATGCAGAACTGGAACACATCCTGCATGTAAGCCTGCAGAGAGAAAGACATATTCAAACAAAAGTGACAGAGCAGGAGGTGGAGCTGATCATTAGTTTTACAATCAGGCCATTTCTGTAACTGTTGTGTGTTTCTGAAGGTACCTGAGCCAGTCCAACCAAAGAGGACACCCCAATGGACATCAGCAGCAGCGAGTTATCAGAGTACCTCGCTGTGAGGCGACCGATCACCACTCCCTGCATGACCTAAAACAGAATCCAGATTTTGTTAAATGTATCTTACAGGTTGGTGTAACCCTAAAGAGCAACAACTACTCATCATATCAAGGAATCTCCACAACACTCACCATTTGAGAGATGCCAAAATAAGCCATCAGATAACCGTTCTGCTGAGGTTCCAGCTTAAAAAACTCCAGCGCAATGATGGAGAACATCACCTGGAAAATACCTTTGGAAAAAACATTAAGACTTTGAATTATCTGAAATGAATGCGATGAATGTACTGGGGGAAAACCATACTTCTTCTAACAGTTGTACTGACCTGATGGTAAACCTGAAATGATCTTCACAAGAAAAGTTGGCGTCACACCGGGAAACTTCATCAGTCTGGTGATTTCTCCAAGATTGAACACTGATTTCTTTGTATTCTCAGCTGCAGCAAGTTTGAAGACAAAAACACAGACTTTATGTACAGTCACTCATCTTTAAGGGGCCAAAATGATTGAAGGGAGACAGGAGGAAATACACATTTAATATTAAAGACAGTAATGTGAAATATCCAAAGGCAGAACGTTTAAAACCACAGCAAGAGAAATCTTTCATGAGGCACAGAGGCATTAATATGGTTAAGTGTCCTTTTTACGGAAAAGTCTTATACCCTCATGAATAAGAACATCATCACAACAACATTTACTGAGCTGTAATGGTAACTCATGCTTCCAAAACCGGCGTCATTAACATGAGACCTAACAGGGATCCCCTGACTTTTGGAGCCAGCCTCAAGTGGACACTCAAGGAACCACAGTTATCTAAAAAAAAAATCACACTTCTACTCGACAAAACCTTTAATCCATTTTTATTTTTATTTTTTGTTGCAGTTTTTGAATGAGCACATTTAGTTTAAAGCTGACATTTCTTGTCAATCACACATAAGTGATGATTGACTTCAGTCTGGGTCACAGCTAACGGGTGAGACTGCTTTGGTTTTCTCCTGGATGACGGATCAGCCTTCTTGGCCCTGTTTGCAGCTTTGGTCTGAAGCTTCTCAGTCCTCTGCTGCTTGCTGGTTTCTGCCGCCTCCTTCCTCTGTTTTTCAATCTCACTTCTGTACAAGTTCCTCTCCCCTGTCAGGGCCATGATCTTTCTACTCTGGTCCCTGACTTTCGCCTTGGACAGCTGGAGCTTCGCCGATACCTGCGTCAGACTTTGCTTCAGCTCGTCACGCTGTTGCTGTGTCCTCTTCAGCTCTTCAGTCTGGGCGAGCAGCTCCTTATTTTTTGTCAGCAGCTTCTTCTGTAAAGACTCGCTCGTCTGGACGGGGACCTCTTTGGGAGGGTTTCCGATGACCGGTGCGTGACATCTCCCTTTGACTACTACGATTTTTCTGGGCAGGTCCATCTGTACTTGGAGCGCCTCCTCATACCTTCGGAGCTCCTGTTTCTTGTATCCAAAATCAATTTTCATGATGTCCGTCTCCCTCTGAAGTTTCTCATTCTCCATCTTGAGGACATGGATTTGCTTCATCTGCTCTTTACATTGACTCTCCTTACTTTTCAGGGCTGATTGCTGGTTGGTGTTTGTTTCACGCAGCTCAGAGCTCTCACTCCTGCACTGCTGCCACTTGTTCTTCAGGCCATCTCTTTCTTTGATGACCTTATCCAGTTGATCCTTCAGATTTGGCTGCTGGATCCTCTGGTTGGCAGCAGCCTGCTTCATCACCTGCAGCTCCTTCTTCACTGACTCTAATTCGTCCTTAAGAGTCTCAGTCTGCGTGTGACCCCACCTCAGGTCTCTTTCCTGGAGGCTGCACTTCTTCTCCAACACAGACAATTCTTTTTTGAGGTGCATCACCTCCTTTCTCTCGTTTCCATCAACCTTCTTCTTGATGGGTTTCATCTTTTTGAGGGCTTTCTCTGCTTCCAGGGCCTCATTTTGCTCCTGCATGCAGAAGTTTTCCCCCTCAGCATCAGGAAAACTTGATAACCAGTCATCCAGGTGAAGGCCTGACTTGGTGCATTCCCAGAGCTGTGACTCAAACTGAAAGTCAAACATATTTCTCCCAGCAGTGTTTTCCATTGATTTCCTATCTTGTCTAAGGCAGAAAGTCAATACCATTTAAAATGGAGATGTTTAGTTTTAATCTGTTGGGGTCTGAACACAGAAAGAAGGCGCTGTTGTGACACCAGATTCCAGAATGGGACACTTGACAGTAAAAATTCTACAGCTGAGCATTCTACTCTCCCACACACAGGGGCCATGTTGTTAACAGCAACCATCATCATTCACACAGAAACAGAGCTTGTCCCCATGCAGCCACTTAAACCACATAGTTTAAACTACAGCTGTGTCCTTATTCAGAGGCAGCATCCAACAACCTACGACCCTGCTTTCATAGCCTTTGCAACCACTCAGGCCAAACTGAAATAAGACAAACTGGTCTATGGGCGGCTATCTCAGTGGTAGAGATCCCAGTTCCTGCAGTCACATGAAGTGTCCTTGAGCAAGACACTGAACCTAGAATAGTTCCCGGTGACATAGGACAGTTAATACTGATAGTCCCCTGCAACGGCATCCTATCAGTGTATGAATGTGGTGTGAACGGGTCAATGTGTCGAGTAGTGTTAACGTGTTTTGAGTGGGTGGGAGGACTAGAGTAGCGAGAAGCTCCCTTTACCATTAACAGAAGATTTCCTGTTTGTGTCTCCAGCTGGTCCCGCCCCTCTTTTACCATTATATTGAAACCAAAAACTAACATTTAACAGAGTATTATTCGGCCTCTTGAGAGTCTGTCGTCTCATTCGACTTGTTGTGATATATGTTGAGCTGTGAAGGATGCACCAGATACATCCTTCCTTTTCCACTGGAGTCCTAGAATTTAGGACTGTTTCTTATCTACAAAAGAACTGATATCTTTTACCCTTTACATATCCCCATATCTTGAGCCCACTCTCTTTCAATCTGCCAGCTCTTCAGAAGCCTCCTCTACTGTTTAATTTGACATAGAGTGGTCTAGACCTCCTATGTTTGTAAAACCGTCTTGAGATACTGTTGTTGTGATTTGGCGCTATACAAATAAAGATTGATTGATTGATTGATTGATTGATGATTGTTGCCATGCTACAAAGCAATTGTAAATGAGTTAACTGGTGCTTCTATATTTGAAATGACAAACCATGAAATATGGCCGTATGTTTTTGACCTCAAATCTGACCTGAATGTCCCCAGCAACAAAGAACAGAGCAGGATGGTTAAGTGTTTTTTTTTTTTTTACGTCTTAATGCTCTTTTAAGGACATTCGCCAATCTGTGACATCATGAATTGAGCAACCCTTGTACCCTTCCCACTAAAATCTCATGTGGCTTTTGAACAAGTCGTTTAGAGCAGCCAGCAGTCTCAACGTGGGATTACTGACATACATCATTTAAGTCTTTATTTGTTTTTTAAATATGAAAAAGCATAATACCACCTCTTCAAATTTAAAAATTGACCCTTTAGTAGTTTGAAACACCATGCCTGTGTGCCCAAGCCTAAACATGTATACATTTTAGATTCACTGACAGCTGGGAAGAGTAGGTGTAGCAGAGGGAAGTGTGTCTTACTTTTTGTGCTGGCAGCTGAAGATGGAGATTTGGTAGAATTCGGGATAAACTTTAAAACCAGCAGCAAACTGACGGCACTCCCCGCAGCACCAAAACATGCTGTGAAGGTCTCCCTGGAAAAAACATAAATGGATGAAAGCAGAGTTAAGGAGGTCCAAAATGTTCATTTTGCCAGTTTTCTGGGATCGGAACCAGATATACAGATTATGAAACTCACCCGAAGCGTGTGTTCAGATGCCCGCCCAGCGTAGAGCCAGCTATCATACCGATCCCAAAACACAGACCGAGTTTGGATAAAGCATCAGCCCGTTTGTTAGGTTCTGAAAGGTCTGCGACGACCATCTGAGACGCTGCAGACAAGAGAGGACAGAAACGGCAATCATTGTCAGGACAATAAAAAAAACAACACCAGGATGTCTGATATTTGAGTATAGGTCATATCTACAGTATACACCTGGGTATAACTTGCTAAATTGAAATATTTGAAGGTTACATATGTTTTTTGTTCATCCATCCATAATAATGCTGTAAAACCACAGAAATTTTGATTCAAGGAAAAGTTGTAATCTTTCAAAAAAGCAGATATAAACCCTTAAATATCAATTAAGTGTTTCCATAGTAATGGACTAACACTCTGTCTTCATGCTGCCTTAGTCGAGAGACAATGGCAGCAAAATTTGCATTCATAATTCATCAAAGTTATGATCTAGATTTGTTGTTAAAAATGTGCAGATTTTAGATGAAGCAGAGCTCACCAGGTAGGACGTGCATGAAGACTGTGGGGAGTTTATGTATGAACAGCATGGCAGGATGGTCCGCTATGGCCAGCAGCAGAAAGAAAACTACTGTTGAAGAACACGCGAGAGACAAGGCGACCCGTGCTCCAAAGAGATCTGCAAACCTACAAAGTAAACATCAATCAGAAAGCACAATATTTACTGTGATACATGCAGAATAACATCTAAATATGACCCTCTGTCAGGTCAACAATGTTTCACACTAACCTTCCAAACATGGGACCCCCGAGCAGCTGGATCACACCTACCGTGGTTTGTAAGTAACCAAACCACAAGGTGTCGAAGCCAAGTTTCTTTGCCAAATACTGCAGACACAGGCGGAATGAAAACACAGATTAACAGTCTCCCTGCAGACCTGGTTTAATGAAGATAGGTACACCCTGATCTAGTGATGAATTCATCAAATGACTGAAACTGTATTCCTCCTTTTCTGAAAATTCTTCAACACATTTTAAATTTAAAACCATTTGAAGGTCCCTGCCTCTCAAACGTGAAAATAACAAACTAATTTAAATGTTCTTGTAATAAATTAGAAGTTTGGAGGTTTGACTTTTAAGGATATTATTCCTAAATACAATACGCTCAATATTACAACAAAAGGTTGATTCTCCAGTGTTCTTCATAATGAGTTAATGATGGTGCCCCAGCAAATAAAGTAACAGCAGGGTTATCTTTGTTAAGTATTAGTTAATGATTAATTGATGATTAAGAGTGATGATTATGTTGGTAACATTTAACAATTACTGTTCTGCTCATAAGCACGCATCAATGCCCAAATAACCAGATAATTATACAGTAGGTATTAACATTTTATCCATAAGTATACCACTTGGTAAAATCTTGCTGTAACATGAATGAATGAGGATTTATCTGATGTTGTCCTATGAAATAATGCACATTAATAATCAACTAATACTGTACAGTGAGCTTCTTTTCATTATATACTTTTATCTGCATACAATTGTACATGCATGATTGGAGTATTTAGTAGTTTTACCTTCTAAAATGATTGCATAACAATGATATAAGCTATTATACAGCAAAATGTCCATTTTAAGGTTTTATTAGGTTAATCTAAGTGTTTTTTCTTAACTTTCTGCATTGTACTTTCATGCATTACCTTTTCCAGACAGGACTTTTGCAGTTTAATGTCATTAAATACTTTAAACTGTGGTTTTAAAGGGTCTAACTTTTACAAACAAAGGTAGTATACACAGGGGACAGACTGTGACAGTAAGTGTGCCATAAAATGCATAGAAAGCTCATGCAAAGTGCTACAGTCTGTACAT
The DNA here is from genome assembly GCF_009762535.1 of Notolabrus celidotus. Lineage (NCBI taxonomy): Eukaryota > Metazoa > Chordata > Actinopteri > Labriformes > Labridae > Notolabrus > Notolabrus celidotus. Next base: position 4,541,589 of record NC_048274.1, read on the forward strand.
TAACACTAAAAACAAAGATACCAAGCAGTGATTTAACATTTACAGTCAGCTGGCTTCCGTGAATGCATACACGTTCAAGGCACGCTCGGAAATCTCAGCTTCCTGCTCTGACATAACAGAAATACTTACAGGGGTGACAGAAAACTGCAAAAACATCCATGTGATATCCAAGGCAGCAATTATATAAACCACGTTAATAACTTTCGCCCTCTTTCGTTGATCTTCGGCGTTAACCGGAGAAGGAACAGCAGATTTTGAGGTTTCCTGGGTTGTTTCTGTTGCTGGATTCATTTTGCTTCCTTTAAAAAACAACACCAAATAATGTAGGTGTAACGGTGAGGATGTAGCCCCGATCTGTGCAGCGTCAGCAGTCAGAGAAGAGACCAATAAGTTAAATCACCTTTAACCCGGCGAACTTTCACATAAGAAGCTAACCTAACATAAACTGGGGTTGAACTTTGATACCAACCACACAGAGGAGGCGTCACCTGAGAGGTAGCTACAGGTTATCGTTAGCTAGCTTTAACTACGAAACATTAAAACAACAAAATCCATTTAAAAAAAGAAAGCTTCATAAAGGCATTATTCACAGAAACAGCCACGTGTTATTTTAATCCATGTTAAGAGAAAAACTTAGCCGTTAGTACGAGCTAAGCGAACCTGAACGCAACACCGGTGGGACGCTGTGTACGTTGATGCGTTCAAATACTCCGACTCATGTCGGATTTTCAAGCTTCAATGCAGCCAGGTATACGAGTCCTCGCTTATTTTGAACATGAATGAAAAGTTGCTGCAAAAATGTACTGAAATCATCTCTTTGGTGACAACTGTGGCATCAGAAAATAGACAAACTTGTAGTTCAGAAATATGATGTCAGATAAACAGATGGGCCTTTAAGACAGTGGGTGGAGGAGGATCGGCTGTCCATGTGAACTCTGACAGAGATACCTTAGGCTGCAGGTTAGTTCGCGCCTGTTGTTAGTACCTATTCTAGCCTTGATCAAGTATGGCTTTGTGGTGGCTCGTACTAAAAGAGAGCCTAAAAATGTATTAGTTGATGCAAATGATAGGCCTAACAATAACAATTTGCAACTAGAGTGATAATTTGTAAACTATGATAAAACTACATGAAAACAAGCTTTTGGGCTTTTTGACCTCCTGCAAGGAACTTTTGGTTTGTGTAAGTTTTGGTGCTTAATGTGCACCGCTTATGTCTTTTCTTGTCTTGTCCTACGCATGCATTAGTAGTGTTTTCTATAAAAATCTCATCTGGCTTTCTTTTAAAAACTAATTACAACACTCAATGTGAACCATTTGTATTTACAATGTCAAATAAAAAGCTGTGTCTTAAACATTGTGTTAATCATCTCTTCTAACATCTACACCACATTAGAAATTACCATATGTGATCATCAGTCTTGTTGCTAATGGGCTCTTTGCGTTTGTATATTGTAATAATGCATCAGTAATTTCACTGTTTGTCATACCACTTAAGAAATTCCCACAGAGGCTTTAAGTGGACTAAAGAAGAAATCTGTTAATAACACTGTTCAATGATCATTTTTACAACTGAGTCTCGGGATGATTAAAGAGACTCAATCAATCAAATAATACTCTTAATGCAGATATAGTTTCATATACAGTATCTGCTAAGACAGACAGGTCTGTTTTAAAAAGTCAGTCTCTTAACACCCTCTTGTGGCTGAATCTAGGAGGTGACCATGAGATGACTCGTCTGTCCCTTTGCTGCTGAACTCAGATTACTCCAATGTTTATAAACCAGCCTGGTTTCTAATTAAGAAGGCTTTGAAGCCCATATAAATGTCCCCCCCTATGAACAGATACCATCCCTGCACTGTCTGTCACACTCCCTCATCTCATCCTGTACTGACGCTCTGGCTGCTGATGACATTAAATGCATATTACATTATATGATATCATTATTAATATTATATTACATTATGTCATACTACATTATTATTGTTTACTGCAGCTGATCATGATACTATTATATAAAACTTTTTATTATTCTCTTATCATCACACAGTCATATTATGTGCCCATATTTATTTATTATATTGCATAATCTGTCATAACCAACCATAATCACACCATGTCAACCTGTCGCTACTGAATCATTTTTAATACTGCCTTTAATTACCACTATTTAAACCATTTGTAACATTTGTATATCTTAAATCTGTATTATTTTATTTATCTATTTTTATTTTTACTTATTATATTTTACTTATTTAAACGTAGTCCTTATTGTACTTATGTCTAGGTTGCTGCAACCACCAAATCGCCCCACAGGGATCAATAAAGTAATATATTATCTTATCTTATTTTATTAAAAGAAAATAATACAAGTTTGGTTAGCTTTTATAAAATACTGAATATAAAATTATTCTTGCATTAATGTTTTCCATGATTTTGGCTACTTTGATAACCTGCTCCAAAGTATGATTACTAAATAATAAACATACTCTTTTTTAAAACAATTCATATATTTAATAATAAATGTACAAAAGTTTTAGGACTTTTATTTTGAAAGTACCACACTTATTTTGAAATTCCTGAGCAACCTCCCCCCGGAAGTCCGCTGCATCCTCCTCTGTGTTATCCTGTGTGTTGTTGTGTGGGGGGTTGGCACTCAGACAGTCAGATGAGGACTTCTTCTCATCAGATGTAGTAGATCTCTTTTTATTTATATGGCCTGAAGGTTTTCAGAGACCCCCTGGTGACGATGCAGACCCTCACCCCTCACGTGTACTGGGCTCAGCGGCACGGGGAAGTGTTTCTGCGCGTGGAGCTGAGCGATGCAAAGGTAGGACAGACCTCATCATGGACCCGGGTCCTGTCAGTCTGTACTCACCCTCACAGGATGTTTCATGAGGAGTAATGTGTGCACAGGCCTCTTTACTTCACCCTCTTCATGGTTTAGGTGTAATGTTTGCTTCTTTTCTTGTATTTGTTCTTTTAATAAACAGGGGCGCGTGCAGAGGGGTGGCATGGGGTGCCCCCTTTGAAACATGTATGGCCACCCCAAAATCCTTCCCTATGTGCCCTACCAGAGGCAGAACATTTTTTTGTTGCAACCATTGAATGCACATAAAGATGGATGAAAGGCCTCCATCTCAGCCCCTTATTTTATATGATTTGCACTCATACCTGTTTGTTTATAAATTGTTATTGGGATGCTACCCTCATATTTATCTTCCATGCTAGTTTGGTTCTCTGGAACACATCACACCAGGTCTACTAGATGGCTTACTCTCCAGGTTCACAGAGTTCATTCTGAGCTGGGAAGATCTGCTTTTGGCTTTTTTGCACCATCTGCATGGAACTCACTTCAAAGCACTTTAAACATGAATGCCCTGGTTTCTTTTAGTCATTTTAAATCCTTAGTTTTAAACTTTTTAACCTCTGATTGCACCTGTTTTAACAGACTTTGTGTTAACATTACCTTTTAGTTGTTGTCTGTTTTTAATTGATCATCATTTTAAGGTTTTGTCTTTTATTTGCGTGCCATGCATTTTAATGTTTCCTTTATATGCTCCACATCATTGTAAATGAGGGCTATTATAAGAAATGAAGCCAAAACACTGCTGTGATGAGTCATGACAAAATGTGCAGGTGGTTCATTTTGGTGCTAAGACATGCAGGACTTATAACGCTTCTAGGGTTGAGGAGGAGGAGGTGCCAGACCTCTCAATCTGGATAAGATAAGATAAGATATTACTTTATTGATCTTAACTTTATTGGAGGATTCAGTTGTTACAGCAACCCAGACATAAGTACAATCAAGACGAAGTTTCAATAAGTAAAATAAAACAAAATACAATAAAATAAAGATAAAATACAATTTAGATATATACAATGCTACAAATGGAATTTAAATTAAATAGCAGTAATTACAGGCAGTATTAAGAATGTTTCAGTAGTGACAGGTTGACATGGTGTGATTATAGTTGGTAATGACAGATTAAGCAATAAATAAAAATAAATATGGGTATGTAGTATGACCGTGAGTTGTAGTAAACAATAATAATGTAATATAACATAATATAATATGAGCAGGAGCAATGACATTATTACATTTTTAAGCCACATTGAAAGAAAACGTTAAGTTATGGTTATATTCATTATAAAAATTAAACATTAGGCAAGGTACAGAATCAAGCAAAACTCATAACATGTTGAAAAAGAAGTATTCAAATGTTGGGGTGCAGGTTGAGCTATAATTAGTCAGCTAAACCTGCCATGTACAGAAGATATAATCCCAGAGAGAGAGCAGCCTGGGGTTCAAATTTGACCCCAGGTTGGAGTCGTGCAGAGTGAGTTGTGTAATTTGTTTGTTTTACAGTCTGATATTTAACCTGATTACAACCTGAGAGTTCCTTCTCTTACACAGTTAGATCTGTGTCAGGCATTTAAAAGCTATCTGAGGAGCTGTTTGAGTTCTGGGTGTCTCTGACTGACTTCCTGTAATTTATTTATGTCTTCATATTGCCGACTAGTTGTTTGCATAGGTAACATGAAATACCGGTTCTTCCTTCCCTGGACATTTCCATGTTAATCCAGCCTCACCGTGCGTCTGTTAGACAAAGGTCTTATGAAAGATGCATGACTTTAAATGGTCGTCCTGGATCTTGTTTAGCCTCTTAGGAGAATGGCTTAATGATTACTGAACAGGCTGAAAGAGGAACACCTGTCATGTTGCACCTGTTCGGCTTTTTACCGATGAGGACAGATTAAATATGAAAAAATCCTCTCAGTGCAATGAAAGTTAAATTATTAGTACAAACTATATGATTGTTGTTCTTATATACTATGATTTGAAAGTTGTATGTTTGGATATCAAACATAAGGACATTTAAGGAGTATTTCAAATTTTAAAGGCACTGGAGTTTTAACTATTTGAGAAACAGACTGAAACTGATACTGATGACTCTTCATGATTTTTAAAAACAAACAAGACCATCAACTTTAAGGCAGATCATTTCTCTGTTTTAATTTATAATGCCTGATAACGCTATGTGGGGGTAGGAGTCACAGCAGATGATTGATAGCACACTGAAGAAACAGACTTTTAACTTTCTCCATGGCATAATACTCACAGTGAGTGATACAGTTCACTGCTAGAGGACAACAGGGTGAAGCTTTTGTCTGAAAACATTACTTTTACATGTACAGGACAAGTTATCAGTTTGTCCACAGGGGGGCGCCAAAATTAAAACAAACCCCAAAGTAGCTTTAATATCATGCAAAATTAAAACGGAGTACTTCTTCAACCAAAACTAACGCCTTTGTTCGGCTCCATAAATATTTACAGTTTGTTTTGGTCTTTCCACAGAAATAACAAAAAATATAAAAGATCCTCAGACTTATATAAAGTTACCTTAAACACTGTAAACACTGTACCTTTAATGACTTTGTGTTGGTGTTGGGGTGTTTCTGACATGTCCTTTTGTGTTTTTCAGAATCTGGACATCAGCCTTCAAGAGAACAACAGGCTTCAATTCAGAGGTTTGTTTCTACATGTGTGATAAACATTAACATGAAACAATAATGCGAGGTGATCCATTACATTGAAGCTATTTTAAACCACACAAATACTATACGAACATTATTAAAGTCTGTTTTGACTGTTATATTGATTAAATTGTGGGGTATTTTCTGATAAATTGATTTAGTCTATTGTTACATGTCTGCAAGCCGCATGACATGAAGGTCAGAGGTCATGGACAAGGACACTAACAAAAAGAAACTTAAAACCCTTTAATACAAACAAATGTAAGGCCTTTGGGGTCTAAAAGGTGGAGTGGAGGTGTAAAGCTCCACAGCCACCCCACTAATTCTACTACAAAGAGTAGATAAACTAAGGAACAGGCCTAAACTAACTGCAATCTGAAAAAAACTCTCCTGAGAGATCAATCCTCTCTTTTAATTATCCTGTTGCAACCCTCCTTCCCTCCACAATACATCCACAAACATACACACTCTCTCAACACACTCTTCAAACCAAACCCAGAGAAAACAACTGAAGGTGCTGTCTTCTCTGTTGCACACACCTAACTGAGGGAAAGGAGCTCCTTTTATTGAGCAGCCAGGCTGATGAGCTCAAGCTGGGTGCAATGAGGGCAGGTGCTCTCAATGATGGGCTCGTTAGGAGCCCTGGAGGTCACAGACTACCTCCATCTGTAACACTATATAAATATCAAAAATTGTCCTTATAATTTTTCTGAACACAAAGTGATGTGTTCAAATCAAGCGGCAACCTCCCATCTTAAAATATGAAGCCAATGCAGAAGTGCCAAAAACTGCAGTTCATTGAGCGGCCACTAGAGGCTGGCTGCAGAAACACCAGAATGGTTACAGCCTGGTTTCTCTATCGGCACACACTGCACAGGGGGGTGTATTCTTTTATAACTAGACTTGATTGACAGGTGGGCACCCTGTAGATGTTAGCGAAAATATTTATAAGTCTTTACCTCACACTAGCTTGGACACAGTTAAGTTGAGTTCAGCATTTCCAATATGGCACCCGCTTACAGATGGCTGCAAAACGGTACTCAGGAAACAGATGGGTGACGTCACGGATACTACGTCCATTTTTTATGAAGTCTATGGTTCAAATTGCTTCTTTTTTTTTTTTTACAAACAATCCAAACCCTGAGACTCTTCATTTATTATCAGAAATGATAAAGAAAATGCCAAATCCTACTTTTAGAAAGCTGTAACATGGAAGTTTTGACATTTATGTTTAAAAAGTTGCTGATACGATTGAGAGATGTTCATTGTAGTTGGTAAATTATTTCCACTCAACTGAAAATTGATTAATGAACTATTCTTTGAAGCTTGATTTTGCATAAATTAGTGTGATGTGTGTTGTTGTTATTGTATAAGATTGTAATGTGTTGTTTTTGTCTCACAGCACAGGGTCACGGAGCTAAAGGAGATAATGAATATGAGTTCAGTTTGGAGTTCCTGGAAGCTGTTCAACCCGAGGTATCGATCCGTCACTTATCTATAAAAAAAAATCAAAGCAATTATTATAAGAGGGGGTAATGGCAGGGGAACACAGGAAGTTATGAAATACCTGAGTCGTGACTGTGCAGTGGTAAAGTGCAATCATTTAATAAAACATCACGATGTTAGATTAACTGAAGAAAAGCCCTGAAAGCTTCGTGCACTGAAGCAAACCTCACTCAGTTTCCTCCAGCTGTGAAGAGAAGAGAAGAAAGATTCAAAGTTTTAATATAACTGAACATCGTGATCATGATGATGAGTCACTGCTCTGATTAAACGAGTGTACCATCGAGATATTAGTCTAATTACAGTGATTAAAAAACACCTTCCTGCTGATGTGTGGCTTCATAAGGTGGAACAGTACGACCCAGGAGGACACGCAGTCTTTTTATATCAGGGAGTTTATTTTAGAGACTGAAAGCTGCAGGTTTCTATTCTGCATATTATCACCAATGAATGTGGGTGCAGTTTCTTTATTTAAGGGATGATAGATATGAGTCTTGTAAGGTTCATTATGATAGTAATGTTTTAATAACTGCATTTATGGAGCACGTTTGACATTAAAAGAAAAATAATTGCATCAAGTTCCTCAAATTAAAATTAAAATAGGGAACATAGGAACAGAAAAATGGAGTGCAGCACTTCTTATGATATGATGGTGATTAAAACTCACCCAATGATGATTTATAGAACTGCATAAAAATAGAGATGGGCCTTCTGACCCTTGCCTGTGAGTCATCCCCTACTCTCTCCTCCCAACATTTCCCACTCTATCTTCACTTTCCCCTTGCACAACATCACAAAATTTAAGCCCACTGCAGTGTAGGTATTGAATTATTGAAAATGTAAGTACATAAAATACATAAATTCAAGTTAATACAACAAATAAGTAATCAGTGATACATGTCACACAATAATGTGTCCTGTGATCATCTAAGGTAAATGAAGTAAAGGAGAAAATGAACCTCATTTTCTGTTACTGTGTTCTCAGATCGGTCACAGGTCCACTCAGCGTCAGGTGGACATAAAGATCAGGAAGCAGGAGGAGCGCTGGTGGGACCGGCTCACCCTGCAGGAGAAGAAGCCTCTGTTTCTGGCTCCAGACTTCGACCGCTGGCTGGACGAGTCTGACGCCGAGATGGAGCTCCAGGCAAAGGTAGGAAATGTTAAAAACAAAAGAGGTAAACTTTCAAGAGAGGGTGTGTTACCATTGAGCAGGCTGTGTAGACTGATTTATGCGTTTATTATAGTCATAAATAAGAAGACTTGGTGGTGCCCTTTAGCTTCAAGCTTTATGTTGTTAAACCACATCACAGAACTTTGCATTCTCTGATGTGGTCTGGTTGAGTTCAGCAAAGGACGTGTGTACAGTTATCTTAAATAAGCAGCCTGAGATGTTAACCTCCTCTACATCTAGTCCAATCAGACACAGCAGTGCACAGAGTGAACAGAGGCACCGCCCCCCTGCAGTGGTTACAGACTTTAAAAACGACAGTACAGACAGGTCTGATGTTGTGTTTTCTTTCTTTCAGGAGGAGGAGAAGATAAACAGGATCAGTGTGGAGTCCAGAGTTCGTAAAGACCGTGAGTAACACTCAGCTTCTACAGCAGACATTTAAAAGTGAAATAGACTCATAGGATTCATTCCATCAGAGTAAACATCAGCTGATGGATTATGTTGTTTTGTCTCCTCAGCCTATCTGGGGGTGAAGAAAGGCTACCTGTTCATGTACAACCTGGTGCAGTTTTTGGGATTCTCCTGGATCTTCGTCAACATGACCGTCCGACTCTTCATTCTTGGTCAAGGTTTGTAATAAGAATTAAAAACATCAACACTTTCAGCTTATAAGTCTGCAAAGGAAAGTTAATATGCAGACTCATATATGCAGGAACTTGAAACCAGGACTCTGTAGAAGAATAAGAGTCTTAATTAAATTCTAGGCACAGATTCTGATGTTAAAACTAAATCTCCATTAGTAAGGAAAACCTGTGAGGCTTACGTTAGATCCAGAGTGCAGTCACTGATTTCAGAAGTCCATAAACATCCTCTTCTTGAGACATGAACCTTCTTTTGAGTGGCAGCCATATTTGTTAGTATTGATTCAGTGTTTTGTTGGTTAAATTGTCCGTAACATCTCACAGCTGTTTTAAAAGTAAGAACAAAATCTGAGTCAAAGCAGAACTGGCTGCAAAAATACAAGATGAAGAGAAAGAGAGAGATGAACTGAAACATTTGTACTCGTTAATAGCTTTCTCATTTTATGGACTGGATAATTAATCACTGGGCGACACTTTTAGAGTAATTGATTATGAAACACAAAAACAGAAAGGAGACAAACACAATTAGCGCCACAGTGCAGTCTGAAAAAACAAACAGGAGGTGAGAGAGGTCTGTGTTTTTGTTTGTGAGGAGCTTTTCACAGATGAGCTCATTTGAATAGAAACAGGAACACGACCACACAGTGGGGATTTGTTTTGCAAATGATGAGGATTATAGATGTTGGGTGGTGTATCGTGCTGCTTAATTATGTCTGTTTCTCCCCACAGACTCTTTCTATGATACCTTCCACACCACGGCTGATATGATGTACTTCTGCCAGATGATGGCCGTGCTCGAGGTCATTAACCCCTTACTGGGTCTGGTTAAGACTGGGTTCTTTCCTGCTATGATTCAGGTAACACATGAGCACGTGACCGGGCTTTGATTGTTGTTAGTTAGGAAAATGCAGTAAAAGTTAAAATGTGAGTTAACATTTTGTTTCCCTCTTTGGTCGTGCAGGTAGCAGGGAGGAACGTCATCCTGTTTGTGATCTTCGGCAGCCTGGAGGAGATGCAGAACAAGCCCGTGGTCTTCTTCGTCTTCTACCTGTGGAGCACCATCGAGATCTTCAGGTCAGCTCACATCTCCCTTCCTCCCTCTGGTCACATATAGTATGTTGTGACCTGGTGTAACATCAGCTCTCTCCTCTCTTCATCAGATACCCTTTCTACATGCTGGCCTGCATCGGCACAGACTGGAAACTCTTAACGTGGCTCAGATACAGCCTCTGGATCCCTCTGTACCCTCTGGGGGTTTTGGCTGAAGGTAAGTGACGAGTTATGGTGTTAGGGAAGGTTGATTGCAGTCATTGCTCCGTGCTGCTAACAGTCTGTCACTCTGTGTGTGTGTTTCCAGCGGTGGCAGTGATCCAGTCTCTGCCCCTCTTCGATGAGACTCGTCTGTTCAGCATCCCTCTACCCGCCATGCTGGGTCACTCGTTTAGCTTCTCCTACACTCTGCAGCTCTACCTGGTCCTCATGTTTCTGGGTAAGACACACTTCCACACTCTCCATCTCACACACACGTCTTATTTCCATAAAAACAATTCAAAGGAAACTGCAACGCCACATATCTACATGTGCAAGAAAGTGTTTCACTCTGTCAGGAAAGGTGAAGCACTGAATTGTAAACGGAGACACTGCATTTTAATGAATCCCTCAAGATATCTCCATTTGATTAACTATTGAAGCACTTGTCTGTGAGCTTATGAAAGACCAAGTTTTTTCTCTCCTCTGCAGGACTCTTCATAAATTTCCGACATCTGTACAAGCAGCGGAGGAGAAGATACCGCTCAAAGAAAAGGAAAGTCCAGTAACTGATCCACGTGTTTCTTACTCACATCCTCTGAACTGCCATCCACTTAAAGATGACACAGCAGCTTTCTTTTCCTCTTATTGCCTTTTCTCATTGTCCTACACACACATACACACACACACACACACACACACACACACACACACACACACACACACACACACACACACACACACACACACACACAGACCAAACACACACACACTGACATGGTTCTGGAGAACTGATCACCTCGTGATCTTCTTGGTGAACTTTTAAATCCTTCTGTAATCCAGATCAGTAAGACTGTGAGAGTTTGATTCTCCATTATGTTCTTCTCCTAAAGACAGACATATTTATTAAAGCCTCTTTATTATATTGGGAAAACAACAGTCCAGTGTTTACTTTAGCAACATATGGGAGTAATACGTTTTAGAGTTGAAAGTGAGAGTTATAAATGGTTCAGAGAAACTGTCTCTGCAGACAAGCCTGAAACAAGAGATCCACCTTTTCTCTGTAATTGTCTTTTTTATTGTTTTTTAAATTTAGGTCATTGTTGGTTGTGAAATAATATTGTTACTCTCAGAACTTCACATGAAGTCTTTCTAAACTGATGTTTTCAGAAGGTGGAAAGCTGACGTTAATAAATCATGACACTTTGATTGCTCTTGAATCGAAGGAGAAATGGTTTTAGAAGTCTGTTTACAATAGCACAAATTGTTTCACTACTATTAACTTTAATTCAGTTGTTTAATGCTTTTGACCAAGATCAAAACTAACTTCTGTGGCTTCATTCAGGAGCAAACACTGAGAGAAAGGTGTAGATTCATCAGCCTTACATTTAAAAGTCACTTGTTATAATTCTGGACTACCACTAGAGGGCGCACCACCAGCTTGTGACTCACATTATGACATATCAGGAACACTAGAAGAGTTAACACCAGACAGCCTGTATGAAAGATGTTTGAACTAATAAATAAGCTCCACCTTTATCCTCAGAAACATTTATATGATATCCTTATATGCATCCATGAGTTATTATCGCCTGTTTGCAGAATGGGAAACTTTCCCCCGCCCTTTAGTTCTCCTTCTTCTTCTTCTTCTTCCACTTGTCCCATAATGTAACCTTCATGTTCCGTTTTAAAACAGTGTGTTCACCTCTTATCTCACATGATTCATGTTTTTAAATTAACCAAAGTTGACAAATATTGTGTGATATACTTGAATTCTGAATCCTTCATTTGAAAGTTTTGTTACATTTTTAACACAGTCACTCTGAGAGAGACACATGAAGTCCCTGTTTTTAGATCCTGTGTTCAAAGTTTAACTGTAGTGAAAAGAAGGATTGTTAAATCTTCACCTCCGAGCCTTTTCTGTTTTGTATTATTTATTGTTGTTTACTGAAGTTGTTGCTTTGATTGAGTCTGTTTCGGAATAGTTTCTACTAAAGACTTTTTACATGTGTGGAGGACATGCAGCATGATTTAGACGACTTCATGCATTTCAAAAGTCTTTAGGTAAATTCAGATACTGTGGTTTTTAGTTGTGATTATGTTTTACTGACAAAATAAACACTAGAGTTCCTAATTCAGAGGTCTGCTGTTTTCTTTTCTGGGTTTGAATTTACAAGATTGGGTGGGTATCATTGAGTAACTCATGATATGAAAGCATCAAGACACATGGCCTATGTCACGGTGGTCCTTCTGTAACTGATAGATCACAAGATTAACAGAAGAACACAAAATGCTCCAAAAAGGTAAATGATTAATTTCAGAGGAGTCATTAAATAGTGACTCAGCTAATCTAAGGAGCGGTGTTAATTTAGAACTAAGTATTTTTAGACTTTTAAAAGTCAATTAAAGACCCATTTATTTAGTCTGACTTTGATGTAACAACTTATTTTAATTTATAACTTCATATTTATTTAAATATTATTTTGTTTATTCATGTTTTATTAGCTTATTACTATTTTGTATTGCTATTTTAGAACTTGTCTTTATCTTAGACTTTTATCTTTACCCTTTCTTTGTCTTTACTAGTCATTTTCTATATTTTATTTACTAATTTCCTAACTAATTCACTTTGTTGTTTATTTATATACTTTTTATTGCAATTGGTGTGCATTAGTCTCTACTTAGTCTTTACTTCTACATCCATTTCTGCTTTATGTTTGACATGATATATTGGATTATTATTATTATTATTATTATTATTATTACTATTACTATTATTATTATTATTATTATTACTATTATTATTATTATTATTATTATTATTATTATTATTATTATTATTCCATGTTGTTCTGTAAAGCACTTTGAATTGCATTTGATTTGTATGAAAGGTGCTCTATAAATAAAGCATGATTGATTGATTTGGAGCCAGCCATTAGATTATGGTATGGCCGTATAGGCACGTTCCAGGTTGGCGATGTGTGATATTTCCAATATTTCAATATAGTTTTCAGCGATCTGAGACTTTATTGTTGTTATTTTTAGTTACTATATGATTAGTTGACTGTGTTTTTAGGTGACAAGATGATGCTTGTGATGATAACTTGTTCTTCTGCAGCAGCAGCAGGTACAGGTCTCATCACTTCATCTGAATTCTCATCAGGCAGTGTGTAAACACCTGTGACATTAAGCAGGTGGGGACAATTTGAAACTGTAAGTAAAAGTTAAAGGATGAGAGATATTTCACAAAATTGGTTTAAAAGTGTCCTGAACCTTTGGTAAAGTATTTGTTATCCCCTGGTTTTAGATTTAAATCTTTTCACTATGTTGACTCCAACTCTATTAGAAATATCCAAACTCTGTCTCCTCAACATGAAACAGGGGACAGGTGTGACACCTGGTGTCGTGGTACAGGTTTAGAGTAACCACGTGTGAGTTTCAGATACATTTCTCTATCTTAAAGTTTGAAATCACCATTCCCATTACAGTTCTGTTGGTAATCATGAAGCAGGAAACAGATATTCCCTTTATAATTTGTTTTAACTTGTTGCTCCTTGATAGTGACCTAAAATCAGTTCCCAAACTGAACCCGACCACACCTCAAATGAAGGACCAAACTCTCCCATCCTCCTCCTAACATGACGCCTAATTATTCACCCTCCAGCAGGCACGCGCTCAGAGGTCTCACCTCACACACGCAGCTGCATTCAGTCCGCGCGCACACCTGTGTGAATGTTGCTGTATTGATAAGGCAGCGTTATAAGTGTGAAAGGGAAGGTGAGAGGTGTTCGGTTCCTAATCCTCTTAGCAGCATTATGCTGAGCCTCGTTCAAACCCTGACATGCGATGCGCTCCTGTAGCTCCTGTAGCTCCCCAAAGCCCGGACTCAGCATCTCTGCGTCCCTTACGCACAGCTGGAGGGACGGTCCGCGGCGGCGAGGGGGCGAGCAGCCGACGGTACAGGTAAGACCAACATCATGACTCTGTGCACGGATTCTTTTAAGAGATTTTATTCTTCATGTTATTTATTTTTCATAGTGGACACATGTAGATTAAATGTTTGCTTTGTTCTTGCATTATTGGAGCCAAATGCTCGAGAATGCTCCTCTGCACGCCTTCTACAGTGTTCCCTGTTGTGTTTTTAATCATCATGGAGAAGTTAATGCTCTGCAGGCTGAGCTAACTAATGTTTCATCAATGGCCGTTCAATGCACGCGCGTGTTTCATCACGATGTTTCTGTTTCTGAGCTCTAACATATTTTGGATTCATCTTTTTATTAATGAATTTTGAGAACGAGTCTTCTTTTCATCCCTTTTTTTTTATCATGTTGAATATGTTTTCAGTTCACTCCTGGTTTGTGAGAAGCCAAAGCCAGAGTGATTATGTAGCCATAGTAACAGGTGGCTGTCTGCATCCCCATCACACACACACACACACACACACATGAACACGCACACACGCTTCTCCTCAGTAGGTCTGCCTCTGCAACTATTCGAGCAAAAAGACAGCATTTAAGAATACCTCCCATGCTCATGATGATGTGTTTTGTGCTCTCAGTCCTTCCACAGGTTGAAGCCGCCGCCACCTCCTGTAGAAGATGAGACACACTGTGTGTATGTGTGTATGTCTCACCATCTACGGCGTCCTCCTGCCACACCAAACTGCTGGAAGCTTTAAGGAATAGCGATGCATCCGACATAACGCTCTGTTGGGAGTCGAGACCACGAGGGCAATGAATGCACACCCGCCTCTGAGGAGGAGACTCAGGCGGGGTCGCCTCCTCTTCTTCATCTCAGGTGTGCTGCTGTGTCTTGTCTACACTCTGACTCTGAAGGCCGGGCCGCAGGAGCTGCCAGGCGCCATCCAGACAGGTGATGATGTCATGGAGGTCAACATCAGGAAGGTTAGGGCGTCCAATGAGACGGAGGAGGACGAGGTGGTGTCACCTGAGAGCTCCGAACCTCCTCAGGTGTTAGTCGTGAATAGAACGGATATTGAACAGTGTATCTACGTAGATCCTCAACCACCCCAGCCTCCTCCACCTCCAACCACACCTCCTCCTCCTCCTCCTCCCCCTCCACTCCAGCCCCCTCACAGGAAGGGGGACTTTCCTGAGGACCTCTTCACGGTGGAGCAGCGTAAGCAAGGATGGGTGGTGCTTCACATCGTAGGTCTGGTCTACATGTTTGCAGCTCTGGCCATCGTCTGCGATGAGTTCTTCGTCCCCGCTCTGGAGGTCATCACCAGCAAGTTGGAGATCTCTGATGACGTAGCCGGGGCAACCTTCATGGCAGCCGGAGGATCTGCCCCTGAGCTCTTCACCTCCCTGATCGGAGTCTTCATCTCCCGCAGCAACGTGGGCATCGGCACCATCGTGGGCTCGGCCGTCTTTAACATCCTGTTCGTGATCGGGATGTGTGCAATCTTCTCCAGAGAGATGCTGCACCTGACGTGGTGGCCGCTCTTCAGAGACGTCACCTTCTACATCCTGGACCTCATCATGCTCATCGTCTTCTTCCTGGACAACAAGATCCTGTGGTGGGAGAGCATGCTGCTGGTGTGCGGCTACATCAGCTACGTCAGCTTCATGAAGTTCAACAGTCAGATCGAGAGGGCGGTGAAGACACAGATCAACAAACACGTCAGCATCGTCAAAGTGTGGACAGCAGAGGAGCCTGAGAAGGTCAGTCAGCAACACATTCAGACACTAAAGGGGGAAAAAAGTTCCTCAGAGTGCTGCACTTAATTTATCTCAGGAGAGTCTGTAGTACACAACGTTATTAGAGATCACACTGTTCCCATCAGTCTGTGTCCATCAGAGCGAACAGCTAAAGACAGATCCAAACTCCTGCTTCAGGGTTACATCAGCTCCATCACTCTGATAGAGATACAGATTCAGTTGAGACAGATATAATGTGCTTTTGCTGCTGTACTTTATATTAATTTCACAAAACATATAATTTTATGATGCATATATAAGAAACCGTAAGAAAATAACTAATTTTTTGGGTGCCTGTTTGATCTAGAGGTGGAGTTGCGTGCCTCATGTGCAGAGGTTGTAGTCCTCAAGCAGGCAGCCTTGGTTCAGGCCCCTTTCTTGCATGTCAGCCCCCCCTCTCTGTTTCCTGCTTTAACCACTGTCCTGTCCTCTCTGAATAAAAGCATAGAAGCCCACATGTCCAAATTTTTTTTCAAAAAGATCCAGGGAAACAACTTTCTTACTGTTTTCATCACCTGTTAGTGCTCTCACAGGTGAAAGGTAGGCTCTGAGACATTTTAAGAAAGAACAAGACATCAAAGAAAGATGTTTAAACACAGTATAAATGAAATCATCCTCAATTCGGGTGATCCCTGATGAGTGATGGGCTCTGAAATCCGCTACAGAGTCTTGCCATCTTGACGGACACAGACACACAGACCGGTCTTGCCTTAATCCAAATGGATTCTGTAAAACCTCAGAAGGTCTGCCCGAAGAATTAGGCCTGCAGTTTGCTCCATCAGTGTTGGGCACAGCTCTAAGCTTGAACCAGAAACTCAACACAGGGTTGCTGTGGTGGTAACATCCCTCCACAGTCTTTACACCTCGACCCCTCACTGTACTAGCTTGCCATCATTAAGGCCTCTCTAAGGGTTTTTTATTTGGTTATGAATCAGACCTAAAAAACAAACAATAAGAGCCATAACACTGACAATTTCAAGTTTGTAGTTTTTAATGCCTTGAACCACTGCCTGGGGTTTAGGTGTCAGATAAAGTCACTCTAAGAATACTGAAGAAACAATCTTTTATACATTTTGCGAGGCAAATATTCACAGAGCGCTATTTAAGCGTCCTTGAGTACCCAGAAAAGCGCTATATAAGTCATATATAATTTGTTATTATTATTATTTAATTTATTATTATTATTATATATTTGACTGTTAAAAAAGAACATGATGAGACTTTTTCTCAGAAAACACTTCCTACACTTAAACAGGAAAAAAATAAGCAAAGAAATGAGAGCCACTTTTTTGTCCACAGGGGGCGCCAAAGTAGACACAAGTATCTCTTAGGGGGTTTAAATTGATGCAACATTACAGATACACAGTCCTTACTGCAGTTAATGCCAGTATATTTGCAGTTAGGTCTCTGTCTATAAACATTATCAGCAAATGCCGATACTCAGCCAGCATTTCAGGGCATCCTTAATTCCCTGGTGTACTTTTGTATTTCTAGGATTTTCTGACAGAAGAACTCGTCTTCTCCTCTGTTGTGCAGTCACCGGCATAAAGACTAAAACCCTCTGTTATTAAACTAAACAAAAGATGGATTCACTCAGAGCCAGATGTCTCTGCAGCAGTTGTTACCACACAGACTTCCATCTCCACACACTGTATGCTTTTGTTTCCTTTCATGTGCTCACAGTTGGGACTGCTTCCTGCTCGGATACAGAGCGAGAGAGGGGGACCGTGATTTGTGGGTCTGAGCAGGTGACAGCCTGTTTGTGTGAAACCCTTTGATGATGCTGAACAGAGAGGACTCCAGGTGTCACTGTGATGAGACTGAAACGTCACAGCTCTGAAACAACAACGTGTAGACGGATAAAACAAAGAGATAACAGATATTTTAAAGGCTCATTTTCTGCAGACTTCTCGTCCTCCTGCTGCAGACAGAGAGCTTGAAATGTGTGAGCCTGTGATTAACATGCAGCGCTGTGTGTTTCAGTGTTTCAAGTATTTCTGGAATGATCTTCAATTAACGTGAAGCACGCCTGCAGTCCGTTTTTTCTCCTTCAGTCACAGCTCCGAGCTTAACAAGGCATGTTGGCACATTAATGGGTCAGAGTTACTGGAATACAAAATATCCTCTTCCAGGAATCCAATAATTATTTTCACTCATGTTAATCCAACTCATAATTTTTGCACATTCTTTGAGTGTGTCGCTTTTAATGCGCTAAAAGAAAACCACCTGCTGAACAACACGAAAACATTAAGTGGTGAAAGGGAGGAAAACATGAATCTGGCACTAGTTGCTTCTTTGAGGGTCTGTTTCCACTGACAATGGGTTTTGAGCTGGCAGCGTCTGTTTTCTATTCGATACAAGTGGAGCTGAAAATAATCAACGTTTTGTGCTCTGCCGCTTTTCAGTGTCACTTCACTGACCCAGTCCTGGTACCAGAAGAGAGTAACTGGCTGATTTTTATTGGCAGGTCCAGACAATCAGAGTAACCCAACAGTGCAGGCTCTTATCTACAAGATTGGCGAAGTGGCCTGTGCAATAATCATGTAGTCTCTGAACACTGTTAAACTTCAGAGTTCACACACAGTCTGAGGACTCAGTTAGTTTTTAGCGTGAGACAAACAGTGTGACATCATGACAGCTGCATCAGCACCATGGACAGCACTACAAACATTTTAATATCTATGGGCTATAAGTATTTTCATGGAACTAGATATAATAAGAAAAACTTCCCAGAAATGACACATCTAACAATGACTGATGACTGATGAGTGAGGCACTATGGACTCAGGTTTTAACCAATAAAGCTGCAGACATTATAGAGATAAATGCTAAACAAATGAGAACAGTTATGATAATAATCATGCTGCTATCTCCTGAAAGCCCAGCCCCATGGGTCCACCAATACAGCTCAATGTGCACTGACTAATAGAAATCAAGAAAGGCGGGGCTTCCTGGCTTAACTTTGTCAACAACAAAGGCAGGGAAAAACTAACCACACTTGGTTTCTTTTTTTGAGGGGCCAATTTCCAGGTCTAGAGCTGCTGCTGATACTACGACACGATTCCTTTCCATTGATTCACATCATGTTTGCAAACTTTCTTCAAATAAAATTAATATTACGCAAATAGAACAATTCAAAACTGACATTACGGTCATTACTAAATGAAGTGAAAGTGCCAAAAGATGCCTTTCATAACCTGGTAACAGTAGGGGCCTGTGAGAAGGGCTGTGCAACGGATGTCATGGGTGCTGCCAGCATTAAAAATGCTGTTAGTGGAGACAGGCCCTAATGGGGAAATAGGCCCAAATCTTTATCACAACAGAGGCAGGTTTCAGTTCAGTTGTTGCACCCCGTGGTTAACAACAAAATTCACATCAAGCTTGTCTGGTTGTGCCTTCATGTCTTAATTAAAACTTAATCCAACTATCTAATTTTAATCTCTGATTCAAGGCATGCCTTCAGCTGCCACCACGCTCCCTTTTTTTGAGGGAGTTGAGTGAAGCAGGTGAGCTCTTCTCCTTCACCTCCTCACATATTTTCAGCTGTGTAAGTCCTGCTTGTGTTGCCTTCTTTCAGGTTTTACACAGATTTTATCTTTCTGTTTCTGGAAGTCACGTTGATATTATCAGGAACTTGAATTACAGATATTATTTTTGTGAATGCAGGAGTGTTAGAAAACGTATTACAAAAAGCTGCCAAGGCAAAAAGTAAGAGGAGGTGAAGTGTGTAAAAACAACAGACCTTCAGATATTCTGAAAGCAGATCTTCTTACAACCTCAGTCGGATTAACTTTTAAAGGGGCCCTCAGTAAACCTGCTGTATCCCCCACCCCTCTTTATGCATGGTGTCGCGTTCCTATCCCAGATTACTACACAGCTCATTTAAACAAACACACCTATAAGAAGAGACGTATCAGCAGGAATGATAAAGGTGTAAGGATGAGGTGATGGAGAAAGATCCCCTTTAAGGCTTAAGCTGCATGATGTACTCTTTTGCTGATGATGAGAAACGCATGCTGTACATGCAGTGGTGTTAGAGAGATTAGATTACTGTTTAGTCCTTTGTCAGGACTATCTTAGTACTATGTAGAGCACTTCACTTTGCAGTAATCACAGCTGTAGCTCCTTTTTCACACGCACTGAAGTACTGAAATTCACCAAATGTTCTTCACCAGCAAGTTCTTCTACTTCCTCATAGTGTTGGTCTCTTGATGTGCTTTCTGTCTTTGAGATCTTGTAAACACTACAGTTTGACTTTCTCAGCATCCTTCTTCCATCATGTCCTGCGTCGTGAGCCCTCTATCTGACAGGGAAGCTCTCCTGCTGGACATGTGTTAGGGGCAGAATGGCAGTCAAGTCTCTCACTGACGATGCAAAGCCAAAATTTTGCATGTGAACTAAATGGAGTGTAATTACTGTCTTTACAGGAGAGTGAAGCTCCATCAGCTCCTCCTCTTTCTCCTCCTGCTGCTGCTACTCCCTCTGCTGCACCAAAATCTGAGGATGGATCCAAACGAGAGCCTGAACCACTGGTCACCCCACAACACAGCAGATATCCAGGGGAGGACAAAACAAGACTCAGGGTACCAAGAACTCATGTTTTATTACAATTACCAAATATTTATTTTATTTCCCTGCAATGAAATCTGACCATGATCCAAAGGTTACTGAGAGTTTTGGCTGTGTTCGATCCCTCACTGTCCTGTAGGTTCGTCCTGTCCTGCAGAGAGGCGGCAGCACAGCCTCCCTCCACAACACCTCCCTGAGGAGCACCATCTTCCAGCTGATGATCCACACACTCGACCCTCTGGGGGAAGGTAACAACCAGAAACAACAACAGTTCAAATCTTCACCCCGGGGATCACAGTGGTTTTTAAGATCCCAGTGAGATTAAAAGACTCGAATGATGAAAAATTTGATCCTAAAAAGTCTTTTCTAACAAGCTGGAGGTCATAAGTGATGGGTAAACTGTCCCTCTTGGTTCACTGTGCCAATTTGGGAGATGTATTGGGAGATGCACGTGTCCTCAAACTCACCGCACGGTCGTCTCTCACTTTCACAGCACTTGGCAACGTCTGAGCCGTAATCAGCTTTTAAATACAGGATAATAAAAGCTGGATCAGAGCCAGCATGCTCACAGAACAAGCTCTTTATCTCTGTGAAAGAGGCGCAGCAGAGACACCAGAGCTGAGACCGGACCAGGGCAGCTGGTTTCTGTGTCTCTACAGAAAGGTGTTAGCATGATAGAGTTATTTATGCCTGAGACTTAGAATTCCTGATAATAAAGAGAAGTCTCTGTTCAGTTAAACTTTGTCTGGATGTGTTCTCCAGTTTTTTAAGTATAGTTTGTACCAATAGAGAAATGAGCCAATCAGATCAGAACAGTTTTTTGTACCAGGCTGTAAATATTCAAATTCTGTTTTAAAAACAGACACTGCAACATAGGTGTTATGGTGACTTCCTCGGCTTTTGGAACCAGCTTCAAGTGGACACATAAGGGACTGCAATTTTTAGAAATAACGCGTCCGTTATTGGGAATTTCTGGGCTTCACTTCCACACAATAATTCCTCATAATATCCACTTCTATTGGTTCCTCTGGACACAGGGGGGGGGGGGGGGGCGGCTAAAGGAGGGCTCAGGGGTTAAAATCTCTGCTGTGGGTTTCTGCAGAGTCAGCCCTCAGAGGGGCCCAGAAAACCCCCGGCCCGAGGAAAGCCAGGACAGGTAAGAGCAGGGAGAAGGTGCAGCCTTGTCCATATTCGTGTCATGTGTGTGTGTTTGTGTGACCGGCCGCTGATCAGAATCCTGCAGGGGTTTGCATTTCATTCACTTGTCAACACCGACTAAACCTTCTGATTTTTTCACGTCTACATCAGTCGCAAAATCTTTTGACCTTCACCTCCTCTTGTTGTTCGATTGAAGAACAGATTCTCATTTCATAGTTGTATTTGTTGCATGAAGTGGACGGTTAAACAGAAACTGTGGAGATGGATGTTGTTTGGTTTTAATACTGGTTTGAATCTCTACCAATCAGAGACATCTTTTAATGGTGATGTCAGAGGGGAGGGGTCAGTACAGAGGAAAGGTAAGACCTTTTGTGTTGCTGTGCTCGGTCCGTTTCTGTCTCAGTGACGTGTCTGAACTTGCTGTCGATGGTTGCTGTGTTTTAAATTTGATGGTTATTTTCTTTTATTGGATGTTTGTTTGTTCTCGTGTGTTTGCATCCAGTTTGTTCGATGTTGTGAGGGATCTCTAACTTTTGCACACTTTGGCTGTTTGAAGAACTTTACACAAACTTTGAAGATTACAAAATCTGAATAATCTGCATGTCTGTTAAAAAACACCAACATGAGGATGTCTATTAAAACAAGGCTCAAAAATACAGATACATACCCAGACTCACCTGAGGACAAAAATAGAGATATTGAGCACAATAATCTGCAGGAGTGTGACCTTTATTCTGTCAGAGGTTTGGATAGATGGCTCATACTTTCAGCAGTCCATGTTGTGGTTTCAGTCTTTACGTACCAGTCTCACTAAACGGCCATTGAGTGTTTGAGTCTGAGGTCTAAGGTATGTTAGCATTCTTGCAAAAACTTCTTATTGTGCTTGAATATATATAAAAAGATTCATGGGGTTGATTTGAGCGATGATTCTCTTAATTACAGCAAAGAATAAAGTCAAACCTCTGAACGTCCCGCTCTCCGGGAAATTACAGAGCAAGTCTCATCACCGCCGCTCTGAAGGTGAGTTGTCAGAGGGTTTTAACTCAAGGTGGATTATTTCAATAAGGTTTCCGTTTGTAGATGCTTCCGTGCAGGAGCTGCAGACCCCATCAGGACTGTTAGTATATTTAATCATCAGAGACAGTGTTGGGGGTTTAGGAGGTTTTCCTCCCCAATCAGTGCAGCCACTCAGTCAGCGTGTTTGTGCGTCACAGTGTGGAGTGATTAGGTCCTTCAGACCCTGAGGTTTGCAGTGAAGTGGGTCTGCAGACTGACTGGAGAGGCCTGAAGGAGCCGGAATCAATCAGAGTGAGGATTAGAATGCAGATGGGTCCGTGTGTGTGTGTGTGTGTGTGTGTGTGTGTGTGTGTGTGTGTGTGCTAACCCCTTTACCCCCTTTGTCAGAACATGTTTATCTCCAAACACTCCAATCATTCCCCCTGGCTCCTCGTCCCGGCCCTCACAGCAGAATCATTTCATCGCTCCTACGTTAAGATAAGATTTGTTTTATCTGAGAATGTGACAGAATAAGAAGCTTCATCGAGGAAATGGAAGTAAAAAAACTGAGAGGATAAAAAAGATATATAAGGACAGTTTAGTCTTTAACTGAATCATCCACAGCAGTGATTACTCAAGGGATTATTCCCCAAGTGGGCTGTGAAGGTACTGCAGGTCGTCCACTGCTCTGACTTTATATTTCAAACCTGTCTGATATTATATAAAGACTTTGGTTCCTCCTTTTGTCTCCAGATGATCCAAAGACACACGCTGAGCTGTCTGACGCAGCAGGGGGCGCTGCAGTGGAGCCTTCCACCTCACAGATCCAAAAGACTGAAGAGACACGAGAGAGGACAGCTGGGGAGGCAAACGGGTCAAAGGTACAGAGAGGTCTTCACCCTGGTAGAAATAAAGAATCCAGGAACAGAAGAAACTACTTGTCTTGTCTCTTTTGTTATTGCTTATGAAAGTAAACATACAGGTTATCTCCAAAAACTCATGGAAAGTAGAAATGTTCAGCTCTGTGGTGTTTTGTTTTTCCTTATCTTACTCCTGACCTTCCAATTTCAATGCAAAATCACGTCACCATCTCCTTAGGTCTCAAAATTAAAGGTATCAGATAGACCTAAAACCTAACCCTCTCTTACCTGTCTAACTCTCCTGCAGACGGCTGCTGGGGGGTCAGAGGGCTCAGGGGGAGGGGCTGAGGATGACAGCGGTGCTGAGGAGAGGAGTGACACCAGCGGGAGTGAAGATGATGATGAAGACAAGGAGGAAGAAGAGAAGGAGGAAGAGGAGGAGAATGAACCGTTGTCTTTAGCGTGGCCTGAAACCAGAAGGAAGCAGGCGACGTATCTGATCCTGCTGCCCATCGTGTTCCCGCTGTGGCTCACACTGCCCGATGTCCGAAACCCGGTGAGTGTAACGATGATTAACACTTCTTTAAAAAACACGACAGAGAAAAGAAAACTTGATATACTTGCTAATATGGAATATTTGGGCACACCTACATAAATGTATTTTTATTTAAAGATGCCCACCTGTCATTTTGTACATGTACGACCACTCTTACATGCGCTGGAGGATAGATTGTGTTTTAGGTGAGGCAGAAATGTAGACAGATTTTCACTCACAAAATAATCTCACTAACATGTTTCAGCATCCGTCCATCAGATTCAAAACCTTTGTTTACCAATATTTACATGACAATATCCTGTCATAGTCTTTGCAAACATCAGATGTGACTTTTTGTGTTTCCAGACGTCCAAGAGATATTTCATCATGACTTTTATCGGCTCCATCCTGTGGATCGGAGTTTTCTCCTACCTGACGGTGTGGTGGGCTCATCAGGTGGGTATATTATATAGAAGTCATTTTTACAGGTATTTACATTGACTGTTTCTAATGTTTAAGGAAGTTTGGTTGATTTCTGATTCTATTTTAATCGTCTGATGAGCACACTGATTAAGTATTCATATCAATCCATCCATTATCTATACTTCTTTTCCCATTGGGGGTCGCAGGAGGCTGGGGCCTATCCCCACTGTCATTTAATGAGAGCTAAGCTAACATATGAGTTAACAAATAGAGGCAATCAACCAATCATGCACACACTCACAAGGACAATTTAGAGTGACCACCATGCTTTGTACTGTAGATGGATGTCAGATCACCCAAAGAGAACCTACACATGCATGTATGTTTTGTTTTGTTGGACAGGTGGGTGAGACTGTGGGCATCTCAGAGGAAATCATGGGCCTGACCATTCTGGCAGCCGGGACGTCGATCCCCGACCTGATCACCAGTGTGATCGTTGCTCGGAAAGGATTAGGAGACATGGCCGTGTCCAGCTCTGTGGGCAGTAACATCTTCGACATCACTGTAGGGTGAGTCTGTACCAGCTGTGAGCTCATGATGGGATCTTATAAATACAGCATCACTCAAACACTTTAACTGGACATCAAAATGTAACGCAGAGTCAGATATCACAGCAAGATGATGAGAGTTAAATGTTTGGAGAAGTACCTTAGAGGCGAGGGATAATATGGATCATATCTAACAGACTTGAAAAAGCAGAGGACCTAAAATTGAACCCTGAGGAACGCCAAAAGTGATGCCTGCAGCCCCTGTGAGGAGGTTTTATCCCACGTATCTGGACCTTAACATTTTCCCCACCCTAATAGAAACATCTTTGTTCAATGGTCTAGTTTGCTTTTGAAACATTCTCACAGGAGCTTTAAGTTTAGTACTTGAGTAAATGTTCTTAAATGATTTAATGATCCATCTAAATGATCGTGTGTGAACTGTTAACTTGACAGAGACTCGTCTTGCCCCTCTGTTTCAGTCTGCCGGTCCCGTGGCTCCTGTACACTCTGCTACACAAAGGCGACCCGGTCACCGTCAGCTCCAACGGCCTGTTCTGCGCCATCGTGCTGCTCTTCCTCATGCTGCTCTTCGTCATCATCTCCATCGCCGCCTGTCGATGGAAAATGAGCCGGATGTTGGGACTCACCATGTTCGTACTGTACTTTGTGTTCCTGGTCCTCAGCGTCATGCTGGAGGACCGCATCCTCACCTGCCCCGTCTCCATCTGAGAAGATGGGATGAGGCTGACGGTGAACACTAACGCTGTAAATGACTCCGGACAGGATCAGTGATCTCTGTGGAAGAATAAAGTCTAAAGACAAGAGGCTGACCTGACTCACTGCAGAGACATGAGACTAAACAAGCCGTCCAGTCTCATGTTTGCTCCACCCTTCATGAAGCTTTCTCGTAACAAGTCTCTGATCCTCAACCTTTTCCAGCTGCTTATTTGTGATACCCTTGATGTAGTCCACATTTTTTAACTGAGTCCAAATTACTCCATCTTCATCATACGCTGTTCTGCTCTTAACCCCCACTCCTGTTTAATTTGAGTTCCTGAATTTAAGGTATGAACTCTTCAGGAGGCGGTTGCTACATCCACGGTTTAGCGGTGGCATAAGCAAGAAAGGGCTGAAAGTCTGTAACCAATGGTGGCAGGAAAAGAGATCAACATGGATGCAGCTTTAGCAGGGGTTTTATCAGAACTGGACATTTCTGCTTGTCGAGTTCTCGTTATGCAGTTCACTTCTCGGCGGCACTGACCTACTATGTGACCCATGTTCCATCTGTTCATATGGAGGAGGCGGCGAGGGTGCTCCAAATGTTTTGGCTTCAGCTTTTTCTACAGTCTATGATTCCAAGAAGTGTATATGTTGTTATTCTTGAAGAAAAGACAGCGTGGGCCTCTTCTCTTAGTTTTTTTTATGTACTGGCAGAGGATTTGTTTCATGTCCCCTGTAAGAATTAACTCCTTTAGACCTTTTCTACAAACATTTTGGTCCAAAATCACCTCTAGAAAAGAACCCCGACTCTTATTTCGGATTTACCAACAACTGCTGATAGCTGTTTTTGAAAGCTGATATAGTTTGACTTTGAACTGCTGAAACTATCTTTAACTGAGTGGTTATAAACAACAAAATTATGACAGTAATAAAACCAGAAAACACAATACATCACTACTAACTCCTTTGGCAACACGTCCAAGTAACTCGTTAGAGTTTTCCTTTAACTGTTAAGCTGCTCATAAAGCCTGGGCTGACTTTGTTGGAGAACTTAATTTATTTCGTCCATCCTCTCCTGAAAGTTCAGACTCAGAGCTGAAATCTAAAACAGGATGCATTTTCCTGCACCAAACATTCTTCAGACTTTGTTTTATGTTAAACCAAACTAGTGTTTGTTCATGTTTTGTGTATAGAAGGATGTTGTGTGGAAAAAACAACAAATTGTCAACATTATAACGGTGTTTGAGAGACGGGGGCGCCGCCAGGATTTTTGTGTCCTGTGAAAAAAAAAATCACCTCTTTACTACTGCAGAGGTCCCCTGTCAGTCACATGTGGTGCCCTGTATGTGTGTGTGTCAGACTGTGTTAGCTGTAAGGTGATCCTCACAGGTGTCAGTGTTACGGTCTTGTTAAATACTCTTGTTGGATTGAAGTGGATGCAAACGTGTATTCTATTGATATTTCAAATTCAAAGTCCATGCTGCAATAAATTATTTTTTTAAGGGTAAACTGGAGCGAGGTGTGGTTATTGGAATACTTTGGAGCTTTTTATAAACAGAAGATATGTCTACACTTGTTATTCCTGTAGCCACTGTGAGGAGTTCTAATCTGGTTATGGCACAAAGTCAAACTGATACTGATGCCTCTTTATGGTCGATGTCAGATGATGTGATCTACATGACTGTTCAAAGAAAGCAGGATGATGTTTTTTATTTTAAATTGTTCTGAAGCATTTACAGGAAATTAAAACAGAGATACTGTTTTATCCACAGGGGGCGCCAAAGTGGACACAAGCCTAAAGTTCCCTACAGGACCTTTAACTATCCTGCATTGTTTACATACACAAGTTCAATCTTTTGGCTTTTTTTCCCTGCTTTTCCAGGTGGATCTCATGTTTCTTGGAGCATTAATGTTGAGCAAAAATCCAAGCGCAAAAACTCAGGTGTAATGCTGTTGGCCTGTCCTCCTGCAGGTGATCAATATAAACAAAACAGGGACCTGTGTAGGTTTAGATGTAGGAAATTACTTCATAGCACAACTCGTGGTCAGTGTCTCTTCAGGTACCTTTAAAGAAAAAACAATCTGTAGGATTAAAAGCCCATGATGGAGTGTCAGGGCTCTTTAATGTGTCTCTTTTATTTCATTGTAAAAGTCAGAGAAAGGTTGAAGTAGTAAAAATAAAGAAGCGTACAGACGGACAGCGTGAGTGGTTTTATTTACAGGTTAACAGTCCTGCAGATCTGGTCGCTGTACAGAGCCTTCAGCACATCTAAAAAGGACCTTTTCACATAAACTGTTATAAAATGTGATTTCTACAAAGGGTGGGGTTAAAATGTACACAGCCCCAGATTCTGCAAAATCATTCATTTGTACAACTATTGAACAAAAATCCACAGATAAACACAACTCTCATCGTCAGCTCACACTGACGACGAGTCTCCCTCTTTAAGTTCACTTCTTACAGACAAAGTGCAACTTCTCTTAAATTTGATCTTTCTGCTGAGAATCACACACACGGCTGAGAGTCATGAGACCTCATGAGTTTAGAGTCAAAAGGTCCTCCTTCAGCCGGGGTGTCACTTTTAATAAAACACACATGAAAACAGTGAGTACAGTAAGTGAGACATCTACAAGTTTCCACTTCTTTTTCCAAATCTATCTCACCTGGTATTTTTTCAGGAGAGTGAACAGTTACCAACACAGATATCCGTCACTTCAGTCTTTAACACGGCAAGAAAATCAGAACTTTTAAGTCTGAAAATGCAAAAGTAGACGTTTGAGAATGAAAGTTTAGTTTAATACGGAGCCCCTGAAGTCAGATGAGGTGATCATTTTCATCTTGTGTGCACATCTAATGAACCATTGCAAATGCAGCAGAAGTAATGATTCCACTTGCCACCAATTTCCATCATGTGTCATTAAATGTGAGTGTAATCTGCTCTTCTGATATTGTTCATGATGCATTTTTATGATCATTACACTGGGACTAGTATTCTGTGTTCAACATCAGCGCCCTCTGCTGGTCATAGCTGAGGATTTGTAATAAGCTCTGCTAAAGAGGGCATTCTAAATTACACAGATCATCCACTTCACAACTTCTTTGTGGACCAGAGAAACAGCAGCAGTGGACGGCTCATCTCTCTGCACTGTAGGACTGAGAGATACAGAGAATCATTCATCCCTGCAGACATTAGGCTTCATAACTCTCAAGCTAAAGGGAGATGAGCTGACAGACACCTGAATTACTTGTTTTATGCTATTTTCTTTTTAAAATTTGATCTGCCAGACACCTGAATTTCCCTTTGGGGATTAATAAAGTACATTCTATTCTGAAACATGTGTATGAGGTCAGTTTTTATCGATATCATTTGTGTAATATGTTTGAGTGAACCTTCAAATTTAACATTGAACACTTCTCAGATGATATGGATTTGCTGTGGGGTAATTAAGGCTCAGTATCTTATGCTTAACAAGCTAGATCATAGCAACATGTATTTCCATGGTGCAGCTACTCTTTCTCAGATTTAGTTTGATATGCTTCTGCTGTTACCAGAGAAATCAGTGAAAAGTGAGTGTTTCCACCTGGTTCATCACACCTGGTAGGTTAAAGCCTACATGACCGCTCCCCAAAGGCCCCATATCTCACAACATAATAATGATCACCATCGCAGGACTTCAGGGGCTCTGAGGTTTTAATTTCTCCAAACATCAGGGAACACATGTTTGTGTGCCTGTGTTTTACATTCTCAACACTTGAGTCCTGATTTACTTTCTGTATCTTTACAAACTCTAGTAACTGCTTTTACATTTCTGAAAACATGAGTAATTTCCCTTCAGAGGACATTTAACACAGAACATAAAGCCTCTTCCATTTTTAAGCAACTCTTTATGTTCTCTGGAGACAAAGTGCATGAAGTATGTTTTCATCTTTAGTCCCTGTGGTGCAGGAGAGCAGAGGACATGGAGACATGAAGGTTTGGGATTATTTTGGAAGAGTCAAAAGTAGAAACTGGAACGTGTTGATATGTGCTGATGCTGCTGTACTGGAGGCTCTGAAATTAGAATCTATTTTTGGTTTTAAAGTTGATACGGCTGAGATGACTCAATGTTTACTCTGGTGATGTTTAAAACACGTTCTGCTGAACTCTGGGCGTCTTCTTCTTTCAGAAGTACTGATATTGTTTTTTTTTTAAAACAAAGATATGACAGAGATAAAATTAAAATCTAGAAGATATCATGAAGGCAACCCTGCAGGTGCAACAAAAACATCATTGAATATGCACAACTACATCTGCAGCAATTACACTTATGTAACTGTTTTATTTTCTTTCTTTCTTTCTTTCTTTCTTTCTTTCTTTCTTTCTTTCTTTCTTTCTTTCTTTCTTTCTGTCTTTGCTACTTTTAATGAAATAAATGTTCCTGCCATGGAATCAATAAAGGTTTATTTTCTTTTATCTGATAGTTCATGAACACTGAGGCTGCAGTTTTTCCCTTTAATCAATGTGGACACACACTTGGCCAAGTTGAGACTACAAGATAACCGTCTGAGCTGTCAGATGAAGGGTGTGAGAAAACACAAACTGATTTACTCTTAGTATATATTTTTAATTTTGCTCTAAGTTTGTAAAGTTTACTTCTCTGCTGTCGGTAGACTCATTTGTGGTCTGCCACATAGATCACCGCCTCCCAGCCTTTTCTTACTGCTCTGATTAAAACCAGATCCAAAGATACCCTTGGTGTGTTGAACTCTTCGGTGCAAGAGGCCCTTCGTGTTTGTTTAAAGCAACAACAGGAAACACAATCAAACACTACGCCGGACATAAAGAAGACACGACAATAAATAAAGCTTACTTTGTATAAATATTTCAAGTTAAAATATTGCTAATAAAAGCCTTCATATGCTGTATGACAATATAAATGTAGCGTTAAAAAAATCCTCTACTGTGGTGTATTTACAGGATATTTATAGAATCTTCACAGGGTGGACTCCTCGTGTAACAGCGCTGGATGAGTTATGAATGTGTGAGTGTTTGAATCATCTGTTAGTTAAAAGTCTGTAAAACTTGTTTGTTTTTTTCAGGCTACATAAAGCTGAGCGCTGCTGATCGTACCTTTTTTTAACATTTAATAGTTTCTGGTTACTGTAGTGCACATTCACAGTCTGCCAACAGGTTTCCTGAGCTCGTCTTAAAGCGATGACGTGTTTAGAGACAGTTTAAATCCTGGTGTGTGTATGTGTGTGTGTGTGTGTGTGTGTGTGTGTGTGTGTGTGTGTGTGTGTGTGTGAGAAGGGGAGATATTTTACAGGTAAGGCTCTCCAAACGTCCGGCGGCACTCCATCACCCCCGTGCTGGGAGGACGGTCACAGTTATGGGTCAGCTTCACCAGGCCCGGGACCAGGCGGTCGTACGCCAGCTTGTACTCGCGGTCAAAGGCGTCTGAGGAGAGGATACAAGGACAAACTAACAATCAGCAACATATGAGGGAGGATACAGATGAAGAAAATCACTGACACTCTTCAGAGTTGTGGTAATATGACTGATATGCTTTAAAGTGAATTATAACTCACCGATATCAATGTTATCTTTTCCCAGAGCCACCAGAGAGAGGAAGAGGATGTCTCTGTACAAACTCCTGAGGAAGAGAGAGGATGAAGTCAAACCACAAACATCCTGCCACAGTGTGAGAGTTTACTCCCTAGTGTACTCATGACTCATCATTAGTGATTCTAGAGGCGATTACGCCGGAGTCACGTGTTTTATCCTGATGTGATGTGCAGGTGCTGACCTTTGCCTTTTGACCCCGAGCGTCTGTCCCAGCAGCTGCAGCAGCTGACCCATCGGCCGGCTGACGTCGTTCCTCTGGATGCCCCTCACCACGCTCTGCAGCAGCTCCTCGCTGAACGGCTTCTCCTCCTCCGGGACCGGCCGGGACAGAGGGTAACCCACATCTGACAAAACACACACACATAAACACACAAGTAGTTTAGCAGTGAACTCACTACACAGGAGTCAGGAACTAAATATAACAATGACTGCAAAATGGGAATGGTTTGATCCATATCAGGTTTTTCACTCGGATGAAAAGTACTCAGGGCTGGGTATATGTAATAGTATAAAGTTATACTTCATTTAGAGCTGCTGTGAGGAGCTGTTAGCTGGTTATGATATTAAATATTTATGTCTCTGTATGATCTACCAAAGCAAAAAAGGCCATCAGCAACAACCCTGACTATTCTTAGAATTGAATAACTAGTGCATGAAACCTCTGCTGCTACATCTGTGTTAGACAAGGAGGTGAAGAGAACGCTGCAGACACAGGACAAAATAAGTGATAGGTACTGCTCCATAAGAGGAGCTATTCTCTGTTAAATAACATCAATCATGTTTAAAAGAATGAAACAGAATCATCCTGTTTTGCACAGTGTGTTCTGAAAACGACCCTGATAGGACGAGTATCCTGCTCATACAGTTTCCTTAGAGACGTTTTAACTGCATTACACAGGTTTTGGATTGATGAAACTGCACTTCAGGGTAGAAGTAACACTAAGATTACATGTAAGCAGATTGACTGCTAAAACTTTCTTTATTCAACTGTTATTAACATGTTGAAACTTTTGTGCAAACCAGAAAGAGTCTGAAGAGTTTGAAGTGGTATGTTAGCTTGTTGTCATAATGAAACATCTAGATCTTCTCTTTAACTTTCTCCACTTCTCCTCTTAGACTCCCCTCGTTTACTTCCTACAAACACACACAACAACAACGACAGCTGCTAGAAACTGTGAAGAGTTCATCAGTCGCCTGGAAGTTGTTTGGTTCACTCTAGGGACTGATGTTCACAACAAGACACAAGGATGTAAAATAGTAACTTAAATGTTACACATACAAACATAAAGGATACTTAAAGTGATAACATCATTTTAAAACTTAATTATGTAACCCCAAACTAATACAGTCGAATTTTGCTGCTGAATTTCAACAAATCCACTACAGTTTATTCCACATTTTAATAAGAAATATAGGTTAGTGTGACAAAATCAATAAAAGTAACCCAAAAAATGCAGTATTTAAGGATACAATATGGTGCCCATTTGAGTCTTTCTTTGTCATTTGAATTTCTTTCCAAGAAGGAAAATCGTAAAGTGTGTTTGGTGTGAAAAAATCTGACTATATTGGTCATATCGCCCAGCCCTATTTTGAAATAGATTGATGAGCATGTGCACCCCACTCCTTCCGACTCTAAAATCATGTAAGATAAAGGTTTCTCTCTGTAGCAGTGCCTTTCTATTTATTAAATGTTAAATATTGACATGCTTTGATACCTCTTTTATTCCAAATGTTAGTTTTTGTCTTTTTAAAAAAATCCTACTTCTATAACTTCCTTTCTCGTCTTGCTCAAGATGCTTTGTTATTTTGCTGTGTTGCACTTTGACAATAAAGGTTTGGATCTTGAATCTTGAATACCCAGCCCCTTCAGTACCACACCACCATCCTTTAAAAGTAGCAGAGTGGAGGAACACATTCATCACAGATGCAAACCTGCTTTCAAATACAGAGAGGAGCTGTATTTGAGACAAACATGCTCCATGTCAACAGTGCTTCAGACACACAAAATATAATCCTATCATCGTTAAACTTCACATGTACGAAGCCAACCCACTTCCACAGACGATACACTGAAATGCATCAAGCAAGAGAGACGGGACAGGAGGAGCAGGTCTGAGGACAGAACAGCAGCACACAGAAAAAAGAGACTGATCTATAGAGGAGAGATAAACACTCACTCTCTAAGAACAGAGAGCAATTAAGCCCTGCAAGACAGAGAGCAGACACAGCCTGTTAGCACATCATTAGCCAGCTGCTTCCACACCTCCCTCTCCATTACAGACCCGATTACTGCCCACTGAGCAGAGCAGCAGCCTCACACCAACATAACTCCAGTAAACTTTTAAATAGTGTGAGAAACATGGTGGCTCCACACACATCTGATCTTTAAATCTGATGTAATGTTTACTCTCTTCAGCTAAGGAGTAAGAATGGAGGCTTTGTGTTCGTTTGCAAAGGCCGTTTCCATTGCACTTCTCCCCCCCTCCCAATTTTAGCCTTTGTTTTTACCATTTCTATGAGTTTCCATTCATTTCTCTCTTTGTTTACACAGGGATGCAAATTAAAAGTGTGCATTAATTCAGTCTACTCCCAAGTTGTCCATCTACTTCCATTCTCCAGCGTCAAGAGTTTATTTTCATCCCACTCTTCTGTTACTGAGTTTCTCTTGTGCTGCACTGAGGATCATGAAAGTTTAATTCCGCTGTCTCGCTGGAAAACATTTCTAAAAACCTGTTGCAGCAGCTGTCAGGACTTCTCTGAGAGTCAATAACCAGACCGCCTGCTGAATTTTAAGCTGCTCCGACACAAACAGAGCCGAGTGACTCACTGTAGGTGTTCCACAGGATGTAGAGAGGCTGGATCGCGTCCTGGTGCAGCTTCAAGTTGTCCCACAAGATCTGGATCAACACGTGTTTGCTGTCCTCCGACATCCAGTGACGAGGGACCTGACGAGGGAGCGGAGACAAAAAGATATCTGATCCGCTGTTCTCTGAGTCCCTCAAAACCCGTCCCCCTTTACCACATCAACAACTGAACTACTTTACTGTTTAACATATAAAGAGGAATACTTTGTTTCTTCAACATAATAAACCAAGACTCCATTAGGTATAAATACATTTTTGAGCTTTACTAAAAGATTAAAATAATGTGATTTAAAAGTAAAGACTATTCAGATTTTAAATTAATAATAATCATCACTGTAAGGTCATATTATAAGTGATAATCTGGATCCTCATTCTTCACAATCCTGCACAGGAGACACACAGAGATTTTTTGTTTTTGTTCTGGCATGCAACAGGAAACAAGATCAGGTAAAAACGAAACAGAATAAACTGATTACTCTTAAATAAAATCTCCTGGTTTAACTTTTACCACCAAGTGGCTCCATATGTTGAGTACAGATGCTTGCTTTACAGACCTTCAGGGGTTTCACTTCTCTCTTACTAATACCCAGCAGAGGGCTGTAAAATAAAACCAGATTCTATTAAACCAGGTGAGAAAATAGCCTACTTCTCACATGATTTATTCCCTCCCAGTAAACACTTCTCGGAAGAGTTTACAATCTCAATCTCTAGCTTCAAACCTTCTTCAGTAAAGCACGATGTTCATTTTGCAGCTTATTCCTCTTTCCAACCTCAACACGGTCTCAGCAGATGTGTGTCTAACATGAGTCTGGTCCTGCTGGAGCTTTCTGCCTGTTAAAGGAAGTTTGTCCTTGCCACTGTAACTTGCTAAATGCTGCAAAGTGCTCTGCTCATGGTGGATTAAGATGAGATCAGACTGAGTCCTGTCTGTAAAATGGGACTGGATCTTATCCTGTCTTGATGTTGGGTTTTGTTTATAATAGAACATAGAGAACGGTCTAGACCGGCTCTGTTTGGAAAGAGTCTTCAGATAATGTTTGTTGTGATTTGGCACTGTATAAATAAAGATTGGCTGATGTGATCTGTCCCATAATTAGCATCCAGCTCACTAAGATACGTCTCTACATGCATTGATAGCCAGGAATGAGATCTGAGAGCTGTTCATCAGAGCTTGTAATAACTCATCACAGTGAGAATTCAGATGTTTAATACACATGGATATGTGTGTTAATCACACAATCATTTTGTCTGTTTTAAGCTGTTTACAGAGACTGAAGTCTAAAGTGGAGTTCTTATATTTCACTGTTAGTCCATTAAACTGGAGTGGAGGCTTCATAATCAGGCACTCCACTCCAGGATGACTCCCTGCGTCTCTATTCCCCGGACTGTTTTTTTTTTTCAACTTTTGGAACTCAAATGTTATTTAGATCCTCATGTTGATGATTTTGTTTGTGTGTGTCATGTGTGTCTGACCTGGGATTCTATGTTGCAGTGGTCAGAGGTGAGGATGAGACCGGGCAGGTTGCTGGGCAGGTCCAGTCGTCTAAAATACCAGACCAGGTTCCAGTAGATGATGGGGTGATGGTCCACCATGTCAGACTCTGTGATCACCGGGTCACCCTCGTTCTCCAGCAGACTCTCCAGCTCCTTCCACAGAACCAGAGGGCTCAAGTAGGGGACCGTTACTGGCTCAGGGTTGTGGAGCCGCCACTCCATATTCAAGGGGTCCTGAGCATAAAGTATAGTAGATTATATTATTAACACTCTGAGCGAGGGGGAGCTGTAGGAGACTGTGCTCGAGTTTAACCACCGTGTCCTTCTATTAGGGATAGAACCTTAAACCTTCAAGTACAGAAATGTTGTAAAAAATTGTTGTCACTGCCCCCATTTTTGCATCTCTGCTTGATAATTTACACACTTCATTCAAACACATTTGTTCCCTTATAGCTCAAAAGATATTAAATATTTTGCTTGTGGCTTTAAAATATTGAAATAGCGTCCATGACTTTTGTGCACACATACAGGGGTTTCATTAAGACGGCTTGGCAGGCTCCCCGACGTCGGCACACAGCGTCTGGGTAGAGATGTTTCCTCCAGAGGACCGAATGCGCTGACACTGCGAGCCATGGGTCCTCCAGGGGACAGCGCCCCATGCCGGTGGTCTGTGGGGATGTTGATACCTTGAGCTTTGGTTGACCGAGTCCTGTGGAAACAAAAAGAGGAGCAATTACAAAAAGCTTTGACTGTCGGTAAAGGTTGATTTTAGTCTATAAAACATTTTCATACAAAGTTCCCACAGATTAAACTAAATGCAGTTTATTAAAAACTCATCACATCACAGTAAAGCACTTCTGGCTGCCTGACAACTAGGCATCAAGGTTTCATTCACTGCTCGTCTCTGTTGTTCACACATTTCATAACCTCGTGAGGGTTTTATACGAGCATTTGTCCCGCATAGAGAGCGTCCTTCAGACCAGGTGCTGCAATTCACCCCACGTTGCTCTTTTACAATGCAGATGTGGAGCATTAGGAGGCAGCTACGGCAGGTTTCTACTTCAAACGTATTGTTTAATCAGACAAACTGGAAGCTGAATGAAGATGAGCTGGGTAAATAAATATTACAGTAGAGGATATTTTTTACATTTTAAGGTTGATGTGTTAAGGTTTCTTTCAAAATATCTGGACCTTGTAATGATGACTCAGCACCCTGTTTTAGGCCTGAAGGCAGCTTCTATCTGGTTGTTTTAATCCTCATTTATTAGACCTTCCCAAGAGCCATAAAGTTTTTTTTCTTGAGTCATGCCCAACAATATTCTCAAAATCAAAACATTCCCTGTCAAGGCCTCGATGGCATTACGTTTTTAATGATCTAAATTCAAATTGAAAGTTCTGTCTTTTATTCTATTCCAATCAAGATGTTATCAAATTGCTTTTCTCTGCAAAAGAGAACTCATACGGAGCAACTCTCAGTTTGAAAAACCCACAATATGAAACTGGAAAAACCCGCTCTTCGACTTTAAAATTATTGCTGTCCCTAATTTAACTACCAGATTTTAACATGACAGCAAAAACAAAACAGTTACTGGTAACACATACTGTATGTCCAGATCATTATTTTATGTGACTAAGGGAAGCCTCACCGTCCACCGCCTGAGCCCTCCTGGACAGCAATCACAGGTGAGGGAGGGGAGACAGCCGTTGTGGGACAGGGGGTGGATAAGTTGGACGTCCCTGTATCGAGGCCTGTGGAGGCAGAGTAAGAGGAGGTCATCGCCTCGTCCACAGACGGGCTACCCTTCAGGAACAGCCTGCAGAGAGGAATGAAGAAGTGGGAGAAATGTTTCTCTCTGAAGTTCAAATATGAGTGTTCAGTCCTGATTTTCTGATGTGAAAGTGATACAAGTTTTCAGGTGCTTTAATCGTAATTCAACAGATTGTATGATTATGTGCTATCAAATTCAAATATGCCAAGCTTGACTCAAAAAACATGACAATAAAAACATTAAACAAACACATTTAAACTAAAGAAATCTCACTAAAGGATAATTCATCACCCTGTCACAGAATACAGTTTTAACAGTGTTTCAGCACTTGTTTCTTAATGCTCCATCGTCTACCTGCCGGGTCCTCTCATGTCTCTGATTTCCACATTGAGGAACGGCAGGAAGGGGTTTCCACAGAAGGGACAGGTGGTGTTCAGGTTGGAGTCGTCGGCCGTCCAGCCGGCCATGATCTCCTCGTCGTACACCAGACAGTCACACGTCTTACAGCGAGAACAGCTGGAGATCAGCAGCTGGAAACACACACACATCCTTTAATTTTA
This sequence comes from Notolabrus celidotus, assembly GCF_009762535.1. Lineage (NCBI taxonomy): Eukaryota > Metazoa > Chordata > Actinopteri > Labriformes > Labridae > Notolabrus > Notolabrus celidotus. The sequence goes on from NC_048274.1 coordinate 4,579,509, forward strand.
CTCTACTAAGCATTTTTCTACCTCCTTTGAGAACTGTTCTATACGTTCCAAATTGATCTGTGTGATGATGATGATGTGGTTTTACCTCCATGGCGTAATTGTTGAAGATGCTGGTGTTGCTGGTGTAGCGTGAAGAGCCGAGGTCCGACTTATCTGGCAAAGGAAAGCCAGGAGGTGAGAGGACACATCCTGCAGGAGGGTGGAGAAAAGTATGTGACAATATGTAAAAATAAAAAATTTCACCAACAGCCCGTTGTTCTTGATGAATATTAAGACATTTGTGGTGAATTAAAAGGTGATTTTTTTGCCTTTTAAATATATATATTTTTGATCCACTCTCTGTGACATTTTCCATCATTGTGTCACTTTGTTTGACAATAAGCGTGAGGCAAATACATAGACTGTTGTGTAAGAATCTAAACATACAAGAAACTAACTAAGGAGCATGTTAATTTCATGTTTTTCATCAATCGTCTGTCTTTGGGAATGTTTCAAACTGTCACTCAAGTAAGGGTTTGTCTTACCAGAGAGTAGAGATGTTGGTCTCCCAAGGCTGGAGCCTGTAGTGGGGCTCTCTAGTCTGCTGTGCAGGGGGCTACGTCTGGGGCTCCTGCGAGGTCCCATGGGGCCATTTCTCTGAGGAGAGACCACAGAGCTCCCCCTCTCCCGACAGTCCTCCTCGTCCAGCATGGAGGTGCAGTCTGGATCTCCAACGCCCAGTGAGGACACACTCAGTTGGTCACTGAAACCCTCCTGGAAGGTGAGGATAATCTGTCAGGTACAATCTTAAAACAACAACACTGAATATAAAAACAGATCAAGTTCAGCACAGATTAACACTTTACACAGTTTTCATTACACTAGTTAGGAATCAGTAACAGTTATCTACAAGCTTTTATTTAACTTCTTTGTTATTGATAGATTTCTGAGACCGTACTGTGGAGGAAGCAGATCAGACAAGTGTGCAGCAGTTGGCCAATGGGCTCTTTCCACAATGTCTATCAGAATCCTGTCATACACTCAAAGGCCACAAGGAAGCAGCACCAGTCAAACTTTAGTCTCATCTTGGACTTCTGCTCATGTTCAGAGCCTTATACTGAATGTAACCGGAGCAGATTCTCTACAGAACTGAAATAAAATTAGACGTGTTAATGCAACTATTCACTGATTTATTGCAAATGGTAGGATCAGTATTCCTTAACTGGAAACATCTAAAGGATTTAAAGGTGTCTGACACTGTTTATCTAGTAATATTTGTCTGGTAGATATGGATATGTATACAAATATGTGAAGTAATTGAAGCTCTCGGTGCTCTTAAAGGCAGAAAGTACTGAGGGTTATATCGCCTCTCAGATACACATGATAATTATCTGACAGTAATTTCGGTACCTTGGTGGGAGTTGTGTACGTGGCAAGACGAGAGTACCAGCGGCTTGCCTTCTCTGCCACGCCCTTCCCAGCAGAGACCACACTGGTCTTAAACACATCAAGAGTTGGTGTGAGCAGAGTGTCCAAAGCGAACGAGGAGGATGAAGGTGAAGGTGAGGCGAAGCTCATCCTGTCTCTCCTCTCCCTGTACGGGCTGGGTCGGGGGCTGGGGCTGGGAGTGGTGCTGCAGCTGCGGCGGGGAGGTGATACACACAGATGCTGGCCTGAGATGGCTTCAGAGGGGGAAGGTGGATGGAAGGTGCGGGAGCGTGGTACTCCTGCAGTCCTGAGGGGGGAGCTGTGGGGCAGGCTGGCTCTGCGGGGGATGGAGAGGGAGGAGGGGTGGAGGAGGAGGGGGCTGGCCGGGTCCTGTAGGTCCAGGCTGGGTGTGCGGCTGCTCAGCGGGCTGCCCATGTGATTCATGTAGAGCTCGATCTCCCTGGCAAGGTGCCTCCGGGCGTTTGGTGTGTCAGCCTCGTCCACCTCTGGGTACTGATCCTCATTATGCGGTTTAGGCTTAGACTCTGCAACCAGCAGGGACAGGGGATCGTAGCCCGTCTCGATGTCTGTGCGTTTCACTGCCACTCTTGATGCCTCTGTGCCGATGCCGCCATAGCTGGCGCTGCGCCCAACAGGCTTTTTATGAGCTTTTTTGGAGCTTGTGCCTCCTCCTCCTGAGGCGGGTTTGTCTAAATCTATGTCCTCCAAATCAAAAATGGCCTCAGTATTGCCTCTGTCCTCATCACTGGAGTCCGCTCCCTCTGTCTCCTCTTCCTCCTCCATGTGATCGTGACACCTGACCACACCTGCCTTGGCAGACACCCCCTCTGGCACATTAAAAACCAGCGATCGAGGCCTCGTTTTCTTACTGAAGTTTGCACCAGAGAGAATCTTCACATCCGCGCCCAGGTGTCCCGCAATCTTTTCTGGGTCGGTTTCACCCTGGCTCATGCCCAGACCCAGGACTGTGGTGCCGCTGCCGCTGCTGCCCACAGTGTCACCACTCAGCCGGCGTCCCCTCACGCCCTGCCAGTCAAGAGACGAGCCGCCGCCAGAGCTGCCAACTACCTCCTCCAGAGCGCTCTTATGTCTCCTGAGCAGACTGTTACTATTGACCTCACCGATCTCATCCAGGGAGGAGGTGAAGAGGAGTCCTGCAACATGGCCTGAGAGAGAGGGAGGGAACAACTTTTAATAATAGTATTTATATTTGGAAGTGTCACAAGAAGTTGAAGGTGAGGTGTGTGTGAGGTTTAACTCTGAGCTTTCAAAGATTCAAATCGTTTCCCCACACAGAAGTGAGGTCAAAGTGGCTCGAACAGACATACAATCTCTCCTGAATGAATCTTTAACACAAAATAAGACACTGCATCTAAAAATCTCTGCTTCTTTGATGAAACATTTAAGGTGCAAGCCTGTGTGCTCAAGTTCACTTCTGCCAAGAATCCCTTCACCCAGAGACTGTCAATCATCGGAGCTTTAAATTCTGTTGCGTGGGCTGCTAATGAGCCGGGGAAGTTAAGGGTGAGGCTTTGTAGAGATAAGATGAAATATGAAGCAGTTAAAATCATATATTTTAAATATTGCAGAAAGTCTCCTCTCCACTGAAACTGCTGTTTGTTCTGCTGCTGCTACAATTAGCATGATTTATCTTTGCATTTTCAATATCTTTTGTTTTTGCACAATGAAGGCAGTATGAGGAACGTTCATGTTATGTTGATTCTGTTAACATCTGTTTAGTGTTTGTTTATCTCACCAGTCATGTATTCAGATCTAATAACCTGCTGCTGCAGCACCATTGTTTCCAAGTTAGGGATCCATCCATCTATCTATCTGTCTAGTTGATTCTTTTCCCCGGGTTCTTCTACAGAGCAACAGCAGCTGAGGATCATCGTACTGAAAGTATTGAAACTAAGGGTCTGTGTTTCTGTCTAGAGCCAGCTTCCTCCTCAACTCTACAAACCCCAGAGTCTGCCTCCTCACCTGTGCTGGCCGAGCTCTTGGGTTTACATGACGAATCGTCGAAAGGACAACTGCTGCGAACAATTCCTCTGGGTTTGAAGGAGGACTGGGCCTCCACGTCCAGCTGAGGCAGGCAGTCTTTGCTTCCCTTGCTGCTCTCAGTCTCCGACACTACAAACACAAAATTACAAATTAAAATTTACTACCAGTGGAGCTTGAAAAAGGGCCTGTTCTTTAAAAAAAATCCATTGAAAGATAACACACGGCTGAAACTCTTTGATGCTGAGAAACCAAAATGAATGAATCATCTCTGGAGGAGAGGGAAAGATCAAGGCAGAGGAAGGGGAAATCCTGTGAGGCTGCGAGGCTGCCAAGTTATCATATTTTAGAAGTTAAAGCAGAAAGAAATATCAGGTGATCACACAGAAAACTAACAGGAGCTGCAGTCGCTCTCCTTCTTGTCATCTTTGTCAGGGGCCGAGTCCGGGGCGCTGGGGTCTCCCCTCCGAACCTCTTCTTTGGACAGTGAGTTGTAACCCAAATCTGATTGATCACCTGAAGAAGAGGAAGAAAGAGAGAGGTGAAGTTATACTTGAGATGTTACAGGCACTGAGGTCTCTGTTGAACCACAAGATCACAGATAAATATGCAGCACAACACATGGAAAACTGGAGCAGAAGAAGAACTTGAGGAGAAACTTTTCACACTTCATTTACTTTATCCTTGATTTTAACTACAGATGAAACGGTACACTCAACTCATGAATCAATACGCATCAAGATTTAACTCTCTACCTACAAAAATTCAAATTTTCTTCATAAATTTAGGCAAATCCTTAATTTTGAGGTTGTACAGCTACTGAAAAAACAATGCAACATTTTCTATCCTCATGAAAGTTGAGCCAAAAACCAAAGAACATATTTAGGAAAATATATCAACATAAATAAATAAACAACCAGTCATTACCAGTCAAAAGTTTGGACACACCTTCTCATTCAAGGGTTTGTATTTATTTAAATTATAGTAAACACTGTAGATTAATACTGAAGACATCAAAACTATGAAAGAACATATATGGAATTATTTAATTAACAAAAAATATTAAACAAAGCAGAATATGTTTTATATTTTAGATTCTATAAAGTAGCCCCCTTTTTCCTTCATGACAGCTTTGCACACTCTTGGTATTCTCTCAGTCTGCTTCATGAAGTGGTCTCCTGGACTGGTTTCTAATTAACATGAGCCTTGTCAAGAGTTCATTTGTAGAATGACTTGCCTTCTTAATGTGTTTGAGACCATCAGTTGTGTTGCTCAGAGGTAGGGTTAGTACACAATGGATAGCCCTATTTGACTACTGTTGTAATCCAGATTATGGCAAAACCAGATTATTTCATAGTTTTGATGTCTTCAGTATTAATCTACAATGTTGAGAATAATTAAAATAATTAAAAACCAATGAATGAGAAGGTGTGTCCAAACTTTGACTGGTAGTACAAGAATAAGGAAAATCTCTTCAAACAAACAAAGACTTGGTCTGTGTTTATGACATCGAGGCTTTGAGGCACAGAAAGCTTTAAAAGGCAATTTTCTCAACAGGTGACCACAGCAGGTAGTGTCCTCTGGAGATAAGGTCCACTGCTGTTTAAATTTGAGTGTTTCAATTTTAGTTTCTTTGTCTCATCAATTTTGGTTTTATTTGTATCGATTGTAAACTAAACTTTGAGGTATCAATACAAGCAAAAACAGAGGTGGCACGCATATCCAAATCCTAAAGTACTGGGTGCTTGACAGAGACAACAGACGTAAAAAGATAAGATAAAGTCTGCACATCGGAGGCTGCTCCACACCCTGAAGCTCACAGCTGTAAGAAAACGTTCTATTTGTGAGGATTTTGTCGACCCTTGCTGTCAAAGCAGGATGATTCATCTCTTCGCTGACCCTCTCCTGTGCAGAGGCATGTCATGTTCTCAGAAATCAGATTCTCATCCTTATTTTAACACATCTATCTTACAACTCACACTGAATCCATGGATAATTTAAAAGAGGCTGCTTCTCCAGTGTGCTGTAAACACCCTCATCTGACAGCATCTTGCAGCAGAGCTAACAGGCGTATAAAATCATTATGCAGATATAATGAGTCCTCTCTCTGATGGTCTGGATTTCTTTTTAAATGACTTCAGGTTCAATTTCAGTCTGATTCATTTCCCGTTAAGAACTCCTCACAGGAGCTTTAACCCAGCTGTAGGAGATGTAAATCGAACTACATGAGAGGAAAAAGATAGATACCTTTCTTCTCTTTTATCTCTTCTATTCTGGGACGTACAGCACAATAGCAGAGTGAGGAGTGGAGAAGCAGCTAAGCTGTGCTGAATCACAAAATCCTCCTCGGGGCACGCAGAGATATACACTTACAGTCAGGAAGCTAACCACAGTTTCACAGCTGCTAATGAATTTAACTGTTCAAGACTTGTCTTTTGAGGAGAAAAAAAGGCTGCTGTCACTCCAGGCTGATTCCACCTGTCTCTAAAACTTCCCCCAGTCTGCAGGCCACCAGCTGTCTGATGATTTGTTCCCCTCTTTCATCTTTGCCATGAACCTCTCTGACCGTCACCTCTAAATAAAACATAAGGCTGCGCGGCTCGGTCGTGTGGCAGGATGGAGCAACGTCAAAGTGACAAAAGTCATGCCAGGACTGTAAAAATCAATGAAGAGCACATCGAGGTCCTTCCTTCCTGCTGTGCTGTGAGCGGCGGTTCCCTCTCAGACTCTCTGCAACACGAGGCGCCGTCTCCTGCTGACGTGTCGCCTTCATGATTAAAATGATTTCCATAATCAAAAAGAATGTGCCTCTGGTAATTACTCTGCATAATTGACAATGACAAATCACTCCATGGTGAAGCAAGTAAGAAAGGAAGCAAAGAAAGAGGAGCAGAAATAAATGATGTGCTGGATGGAGAGATGTCAAGTGAGGAGACAAATTTACAGACGGAGAGACACAGAGAAGAAAAGAGGACGATGAAAGGCCTGACGACGTCATCACAGAGCAGGTCAGATGAGACACAGAAGTGAAACCAGACAGACAGGCAGACTGAGAGGTTTACCTGGATGGAGGGTGGCTTCTCTGAGCTCAGAGCCCCCCCAGTGTGAGTGGACCACCGGGGCCCTGGCGCCCACGCTGCCGCCCCCACCGCCAGCTGCATGCAAGGGCAACACAGGCAGGGCCAGAGTGAAGGGCAGGGTTAGGGACAGAGCAGAGCAGAAACCACAGCCGCAAAACCAGGAGGAGACAACATGGATGGACAACAGGGACGGAGGAAGGTGGAAAAACAGGCGGCAGAGGGATGGAGGATTAAGAGGAGGAGGCAAAATGAAGAAAACAAAGGTTGGTGAGTGGGGGAAAATGAGGAAGGAGGATAAAAATAAGTGTCAGTGAGAGACAAAGATGTAGGACAAGATGGCTGCCTGTGAAAGATGAGGTAAAGAAGCAGCCACGTGGATATACCTGTGCTAGATCTATCGTCAGTGGGGTAAACTTTGGCAGAGTCAGTGGTGTAGGGGCCCTGCTCAGCCAGGTTAGTGTCGGCAGAGCTATCCAGGCTGCCGTGACTCACAGCGTCCAGGTCGCTGCCATCTGCCCAAAAACAACAAGGGGTTAAAGGAAGCAGCGCCATGTTCGCTCCACAGGGTTTAACTTGCCTTCCTTTGATGGTAATTTATATCTTAAAGCGTGGTGAATGAGTAACAAGGAAGGTTACAAAAAGCTTGTAGACTTTTTTAGTTGTGTTGTTTGATAAAACTGAACTTGTTGAAGCATTTTTGCAAACTAACTCGTGAAAAATAAAAATAAATTCTTTATATCTTTAAATAATCCCAGCATGAGGCTGAGATGTGAAACACTGTGAATTAATTAAAAACTGATGTTTAACTGTAAATACTTAAGATCATTAAGATGTAAATTAGTCCTAATGAAAGGGAAAACAAACATCAAATTAGTTCTAACGCGTCCAATTAATTCAGTCCAATTGACTATTAGCACAGCCTGGGAGTCCTTTAATAAGTTCAAATCAGTTCAGGTAAACATGCAGAGAATTTAAACTGGTCTCCAAGAAATTATTAACATGAATAAACACGTCTGAAGGATTAAGGTTACAATATTAATTTTTAAACATTAATGGAGCGCCGCCTGCAAGCTAGTTCAGGCAGACAACTCGAGCCGCGCTCATCATACTGACACGTCACCACCTCTCATCAGCTGATCTCAACATCCTCATTCAGCGGTCTATTTAAACGTCAAGCCTCCCTGTCTCTGCCTCTGCTTGCAGTGCTCTGCTGTTCTGCTCAGTGCTGCGTGAAGTTGTCCCCACCTCCTCCCCGGCTTCCACCTGCGGGCTCCGAGGGGGGTTAGTCCTATCTCATTGCTCCTAAATGTCTGCTTAAATAATCTACGAGGAGTAATGAAGTCGGAGCCCACACGCCAAACACAATACTGTATGCTGCAATAAACTTATTAAGTAAACGTGAGTTGTCTGACTGAACTTTGGAAATGATCAAATTCTCTTACATTTAGGATAACTAACTTTAATCAACTACTGCAAAGATTGCCTCGACGACACCCTTTATAAATGACATATTATACATTACTTCACAGTTTTATTCACCTTGGAGATATAAAGGTATATCATCTACAGTTCTTCAGCAATTCTAAAAATATTCATCATTTTTTTTATTTTTGTGTATTTGTTATTTAGTGTATGTTTCTTGATCTTGTGGGCTCTCAATGTGTGAGCCAAGTTAGACAAAGATGAACTGAGTGAGAACATTTTTTTATATAAGTTCACTCTTTAAATGTTGGCCAGTTTGTTAGGTCAAATTGTTTCACCTCTTGCGTTACAGGAGTAACACATTCTGTATAAAGACAGTTCAAAATGTTATTGATGTAATTTACCAAAGTGTCAAATGTGGCTAAAGACCCAGCTGATGCTTGTGTCTCTTGTATCTCTCTCTTGTAGTAGTTTGTATCAATGACTATTTTATACAGGTAACTTTATTGATTTTAAACTGAATGTATGTTGTAGTGGAGGGGTGTCCTAGCAGGAGGGTCAACTACTGGATGAGCTGCATGGGCATGGTGCACTCTTCCTCCAAAAGACCTTACAGATCCCTCACTCACTCTCTCTGGCACTCATGTGGAGACTCTACTGACCACAGCAGGCCTGACAATGACGAGTTCCCTCTGATTTGTTTGACATACACTCTGACACACACTCCCTCCACATTACTGATGACGTCTTATGTTGATTTACGTCAATAAATCACTTCTCTATAAATGCCAGCTCCTGTTTTGTCCCAGTCTTTGAGTCAGGTTTTGAGGGATGTTAATTACACAATGCTGACTGCAGGTGAGAGATGTACTTCAAAGAAGCAGGGATTAGCAGGACGGTAATAAGCTTCTGCTGTGTGTGCAGATATTCAAGGGCATGCAGGGTAGTTAAACCACACATGTTGGATTGTAGTGATGTATAGTGTTACCTTTAACTCTGCTTTGTCTGATTATAACTGCTAAGTGTTATAAATGTGAGGCAGGAGCTGCATGGGTGTGACTCTTTAAGGTTGTAGTAAGACCATTTATTGTTCATAATGTGAGTATCCAGCACGTCTTTGAGCATCATTTATTTATGTTGTATTAATGAGAATGACTTCTTGGATGAAGACTCTCCTCAAGGCTGACTAAGTGGATTTTTAAAGGCCTATTAAACAGCGATAGTTTTGAGCCGGAAAAAGCTGATAGGCATTTAATTGGCCAATAAACTCCCAGGTATTTTGAATTTAATATAAATGATCCCTGCTACACAAAGACATTTCAGACTTTGTGTATGTTAACTCCAAGGAAACTCGACTTGAGTACTCTATTCAGTTCATATTTTGTCAAAATAAAGTAATTAAGTATAGTAATCATGTAATTTTGTTCATTATGCTGGCAATAAACCATCAAACAGCTCTGATTTTAGTTTGCAGTGTTAGTGGTTGCTCTGGTTTTGATGCATTTATTGCTCGGGTTGAGTTCAAGCTACGGCAAGGTGTTCAAATTTAGTTTCAGAGAGGCGTCAGGGTTCATCATCCTCTTTGGTTCATGCATTAGATTAACTGAACAACCAGATAGACATCATCACTCCTCCCTCATTCAGCACGCTTACCTGAGAGGGGGCTCTGGGTGAGGGGAGCTTGACGTCGCAAAGCCTGCTTGAACTGCGCCACGCCCAGGACCACATTTCTCAGCTTCATCCACAGGAAGTATCCTCCTCTGGTGCTGGAGGGCCATGTGCTCTCCAACACCGCCTGGACGAGCGGAGCGGGAGGAAGACAGAGGACGAGAAGGACGAATATAAGAAGGAGAGAGAAGATAAGACAGAAGGGGACGTCTGATCAAAAGTTCATACAGCAGTGTGGAAGTCATCTCACTTTATATTCCAGTAATAAAGAATATGGATGTTATTTTATCATTTTAAAAGTCTTCCGACATTAAATATTCTCCCAGTTATCTTCACACTCCATCTTACTTCATTCATTCTGTTTCAACTTAACTCTTCAAATTGAGTGAACTATAACTGACCCAATTTCTGCTCCACATATAATCATTTTGAATTCATTTTTCATCAAAAGCATTAGCTGCAGCGGTATTAGACCCCATGATACAGAACATAAGGAAACGAATAAGAGAAAGGAGCCGCAGCTGTTGTTTGCCAAGTCACGTTCAAAAGTCTCGCTCTGCTCCTAAAATACATACTAGAAGCCTCCTGAGGAAAACACGATTGGTATGCTATTGAGCAGAACTGTTTATTACACCAGCTGCTCTCGCGTGAAGACTCCCAGGGTTTGGACCAGGTGAAATGAAGCCGCCCTCCTGCAGATGTCAGGACAGCTTCAGCAGAGAGATCTGTCCCCTTAAATACACCTAATCATGACTGATGTAAGGGCCACACTGAAGAGCATAAAGTCCTCATTGTATGAGAATGAAGTTTCTATATTGACCAAATAAAGACCTCCTTTTATAATGAACATGTTGTTATATTAAAGGGCAGCGTGATAGACTCAGTTTTCTTGCATAATCCTGTCTAAGTTCAGGTGTTTATAAAACCTATACTTCAGTTTGACATCACAAGATGCTCCACATCCTTCATAATGACCATAGTAAAGGCTAACCACAGCCTAAAATGACAACTTTTTCACATGAAATAACTTTATTGTCCAAAATTACAACTTTATTCTGATAAAATTACCATTTCCATTTTTGCACCAATGCACCTTAATTCTCATAATATCAGGTATAAGTTCTTTAATGTGGCTCTAATACTCTGTAGCATTTATCAATGCAGAAGACAGCAGTGTACATGTTATCTTCATTAAAGGTGTATTCTGCTAGGTTCACCCTAAAGGGTGAACAGTGTTCTGTTCAATTAAGATTTCAGATCTGATTAATTTTCCTGTTGGTATAATTGTTATTTTTAAATATGACTGTTATAAGAAACCAATGTTAGCAAGTCATAATAACTTGCTCAGAGTGTATAACCCGACGGGATCCTTGGTCAGCAGGTGGAAGACTTGTAACCATACCCAGAGTAGAATCAAAGTCTGGTGAAGGGGCCTTCAGCTACTGTGGTCCTTCTCTTTGGAACAAACTGCCTGCTGACCCAAGGTCCATCACTACTGTCTCCACTAAAAAAAAACTCTAAACATATTTATTTTCTAAAGCATATGAATGATATGATGACTGTTGTGGATGCATGTGCAGCAACACTTGCTGTCTGTTTGTTTGCTGTATGCTTTGTTTGCTGTATGTTAGGTGCAACTATTGTTTTTCTGTTTTTATTGTTCTTTTAAAATGTTTTTATGTTTTTAATTCTCTATGTAAAGCACACTGAGCTTACATGTAATGAAATGTGCTTTCTAAATAAAATTGCTATTGCTATAATCCTTTACAGATCGGTGCATCCTTACGATTGAATATAAAAGATTTCACCAGGAGCACTTTGAATCATGTTTGTGTGATATTTAGTGTTAATAAAAAGGCACTTAACGGCTGCTTGCTCAATCAATAAGCTGGCCTTTCGCTGAAGCTCACATGAGCGTCCTCACTGCAGTTTATATTTATTTTATTTATAGATATAATTCTGCATTAAGGTCAACTACTCAATGAAAAGCTGTTTTTGTTTTTCAGGATTGAGATATCAGAGTGTGAGATAGATTCCCTCTGTCGTGTGACTCTCCTGACCGTATCAGTTCAGACTTTATGATGTTGCTTCTTCTCTCTGTATGTTTTTCTACAGGACTGAACTGTTTAGTTTTTCCATTGTTGTTGTAGATCTGAAAACGACCACCGAAAGAAAGACCTGGGTATAAAATAAACTATGTGAAAGAATCCTCGATGCTGCCAGACCGGATTACACCTTGTAAACTTAATACCTCAGAAATTCCATGACTGGTGGAAATCTAAACCATGTTTTGTTTCTGTAAGACTCTTGCTGGATGTTTTAAGAGGCTTTGTCTCCTAATGACCTTTTCTGTTGGGTGAATGTCAGTTTAATTCTTGGGGTCAGGTTCCTGTGTGGTGTACGTTACATGATTCTAAACCTTCAGCAGGAACTCTCCTTCATGTTTATCCTCAGATAAGATGTCTCAAGTTTTAAATCTTTTCATGGTAGTTTATTTAATTTGACATGTAAGTCCCACTGTAATCAGAATTTCTTAGAGAGCAGGTTAAGAAAGCAATCTAACACAATATAAAACAAAGGAAAGCTTTTCTTTCCAGGAAAAAACAACTATGATCCATCACCACACTCTATTATCACACCCTCAAATCCATCTAGGGACTGAAATTAGTCTACTCAAAGATCTTTTTTCCAGATAGTTCAAGCCCTGGTTGCATAGTTGGAAGGTAAACTTTCTTCAGTCCATATTATTGTAACATTTTTGAGGTGCAAAGCAGGTTACAACCACAACGGAAACAGTGAGATGTAAAGAGGTTAAGCCCATGTACCGCCTTCCAGAAATGTTTTGAATGTCTAAAAATGTACTGACCCAGTACTTTTTTTTTTACACAGCAGATGCATTTTGCTTTAATGAATGGGGAGTAAGATACACCCTGTGCATAAATATGTAGGTCTGTCCAGTTATCTTATTACAAGACAAAGAGGTAAAAACATTCTGGTACATAGTGTCCAACGGATCATCACCAAAACCACACCTCAGGCCTTTTTGTTATGGACCCTGAAGAGAGGTTAAAGATGAACTGTGATGATCTAAGAGCATCATAGATCAAGGAAGTTTGTCCTTTCAGTGCTGTGGAGCTCTCTAAAATCTGATCCATCTCTTACGGACCCAGAGATAATCTTCCATCCCTCTCTAAGGCGGTGATTAAGTGCAGAACTTTCAGGTATTTATAGGAGTCTTGCTTTTTTTGTTCTGAATCAATCTGATTATTTTATATCTATCAGAATGTAGATGTTTCTACAGCTCCTAGTTGGTTCATTTTAATGCATGTGTAACCCATGCTCAAAATAAGTAATCCATGCTATATGTGCAACTGTGGGCCAACTAAAGGAACAAGTACCTTTAAGACCTGCAGCTGCTGCTTCAGCCTCATTGTGCCTCCAGTCTTTCTCTTCCCTGGATGAAATAAGATCCTCTGAGGCGTCAGAACACGACAGAGTAACCTTTAACGTAGGCTCATATCGTGACGGCTTACTCCTACATCACATCAGACAATCTACCTTTCTGCTCCCTGGTTTCCAGATCAGGGACTGGTCGTGATGATAACAGAGCTCTGATTCATCCTGACTCCTGAGTATGATCACACACGACCGGTCAGTAACCTTGGTGGGAAACTACAAATGCCATTGATGTTGCCTTTATGTCTGAAAACAGAGCGTCTGCAGAGGCGGTGCTGTGATAAAATGTCTCTGCCTCAGAAGTACCAACCAGAGATTTTAGTGACGGAGGAGCTGAGCAACACAGGGGTGGAATAATTTGGATGCATTAATCAGGCTGCTATAGTGAATCAGGAATAGACAATTAACGTCTGACTGCAATCAGTCTGCTTCATAATATACATCCAGACGATTTCTGTGATTTTTAACAAGAGATGGTTTCATTTTGACAAACAACTGTTCAGTTAAACTTTGTCAATACAAAGAAAATAATTACACACTATTTATAATAATATATCTCTGAATCTTTTATGTAATTTCAGAGTAAAAGTGCCGTTTATGATAGTAAATAAAGAATCTGTGGGTTGTGGATTGTTGGTTCGACAAAGGAGGCAATTTCAAACATCACTTTGGGATTTGTAAAGGTGTGATGAGCAATTTGTACAATGTTTCTGTACGATATAAACTCAAGACTACATTATAAATCATGAAAAATTGGCAGATTAATCTACACTACCAGTCCTAAGTTTGGAAACACCTTCTCATTCAAGGGTTTGTATTCATTTGAATTATTTGAAACACTGTAGATTAATACTGAAGACATCACAACTATGAAAGTACATATATGGAATTATTAAATGAACAAAAAAGTGTTAAATAAAGCAGAATATGTTTTATATTTTAGATTCTGTAAAGTAGCCCCCTTTTTCCTTCATGACAACTTTGCACACTCTTGGTATTCTCTCAGTCTGCTTCATGAAGTGGTCTCCTGGACTGGTTTCTAATTAACATGAGCCTTGTCAAGAGTTCATTTGTAGAATGACTTGCCTTCTTGATGTGTTTGAGACAATCAGTTGTGTTGTTCAGAGGTAGGGTTCGTACACAATGGATAGCCCTATTTGACTACTGTTGTAATCCAGATTATGGCAAAACCAGATTATTTCATAATTTTGATGTCTTCAGTATTAATCTACAATGCTGGTTGCATCCTGCTTTAGATTTCATTTAATGTCATTTAAAAGATGAAATGCTATTTCAGAATATTCCTCAGTGTGCATCTATCTGTTAACTCTGTCAAACTTTAGATACACACACTCTTGATTGACAAAATGGTGCCAGTGTTCTGTCTGTGTCTCCTCTGATTTGTTTGTTGTGTTTCTTTTCATTTCATATGTGTGTATCATTGTGTACCTTGGTGCTTATCATCTTTTGTTTTAATGTAAAGCCTGCTTTGTTTGGACAAATGCTTTAATCAGCGCTGGTTGTCTTTAAATGTGCCTCATAAATCCATTTCTCTTGACTTTTATTCATACTGTGCTTCGACTCCCACAAACTTTATGTTGCAATGGATGATGAGTCATTAAATCTGTCATTATAGAGGGAATATAGGGTCATTAAATTAGTGCTGTGGCAGATTCTTCAAACTTTTATTGTGCATTTCTTGCTGACTTAGTTTGTCTCTTCATCCATAACTTTTGATGTAAAAGGGAGGATCCAGCTCTCCTCAGAGACATCTCTGCATATTGCTATGATGGGTTTGTTCACACTTTGGCAGCTGAATCAACAGATTATTCCAAACACACCCACATCAGAAAATTACACCCGGGGAGACCACATAGATCTTGGGAGTCCCAGTGCTCATATATTTTTATTGGTGCTTGTGGGCTGCATCCTTTATCAAACTTTAAGTCCAGGGTCTCGTATTTTATATGAGTATGATGTAAATGTGAGCTGTATGGGGATATTTAACAACTTGTGTTGTTCTTCTGCAACACATTAAACCCCAGCTCAGTGCTGAATTAAATCAAAACATATATTAAGCACACATCACAGTGTATGTCTGTACCTTGTTGTAGTAGCCATAAGTGATGGCGTTGGGGTGAACTCCAGCTTTCTTCATCTCAAACAGGACCCTGACTGCGAGCACAGGTTGGCCATACTGTCCACACAGCTGCATCAGCACGCGGTAGCAGACCTGTATAATGCAGGTACATATGTATTCATGCAATAGTAAACTTATATGTGACAAGAGAAGCTCATTTCAAACAACAGATGTTCTAAACTGAGTCTAAATCCCTTCATTTGAAGTGGTTGCATAAACATCAAACAAGAGTTATTGAGATAAGCTAATACCTCGTCAGGCGGCTGTAGTTTCTTTGCCTGCATCTTCCTGAGGACATCGTAGGCAGTGCGAAGGGCCCGCACCTTGGAGTGGCACACTTTCACATATGCTGGCAGACAGATGAACCACAGGCCGTAGCAGTGACGGAGCAGACATTTGGACCACAGCTGAGGGATGGACGAGTACTTCTTGGCTATCTTCTGAGCTGATTTGATCTCCTGAGGATAATAAGAGAGGATTAGGAAATGCATAAAGCAGATATCCGTGCAATCTTTTGGACTGGATGTCCCTTGACCCGGTGAATCATATCAGCTTTCTTACCTCAATACAGAGGAGATTAAACTTTAATTCCTTAACTCTCAGTTTCTATTTAGTGTAAGGGTTGCTTCAGGCAGTTCTTTCAGTGTGCTGAATTGTCAAATGTAAAAGAGAGGTTTAGCTGAGAGTCTAAATTATTATGGACTTTTTTAAGACTGTAATATCGTGGTGAAAGAAAAACAACCTTGTGCTGTTGCTCTCAGTTTTATGTGGCTCTTGAGAGCAGCTCCGGCTCAGCCTCTTCACAGATAAATCAATAAATCATTCAGTGACAACAGTGAGTTATGGATCTGCTGACCTGCTTGGTGCGTCTAAACATGGGGGCAGGGCTGGTGGGACAGCTCTGCCTGGCAGCGAGGCGAGAGGAGGGGGTCCGCAGGCCCTCTACAGGGTCAAACAGGTCAAGGCTCAACACTGGGAAACCATCATATCTGGTGAAGAACATAAACACACAAGTTAGTGACAACAGGCACTCTTCTTTTTTGTTCTCTCAGCCTTAAATGCCTGCAGGTGAAAGCTTTGTCTAATATGAAATGATTCCTTCCAAGGTGACAGGGATCATTACAGTTTGTAATTATCTGAAAAGAGAGCTGATAATAAAACTCCGGGACATTGCTGGCCATTATGGATTATTACAGAAGTTTAATTTAAGTGGTTCTCTAAAATATCTTGGCAGGGAGCTTTTAGAGTGAAACATGACTGCAGAATACAAATACTCCACAGAGTCCAGCAGCGGTGTTCAGTCTCTGGTCTCAGTGAGAGAGCTGGACCCCTGCTGGTCCTCAATCAGTGATACCCAGTGTCAATTAACGGACTTTAAACTCAATGTTTAATTCAGATTCACTAATTTTCTTCCTGCTGTTAGGCTCAAGTGTGATGTTTTGTAAGTCTCATGGAAGATGTCAAGTGGAGAGATGGATCTCAAAGTGAATATTTACAGTGTGAATGTGGAGGCTAAAATCAGTATTGATGGAATCTGAACTCAGCTGAAGCATAAAGTCCTCAGCACAAGCTGTACTGATAGAAAGCAGACATGGTTAGGATTTTGCAGGTTGGTATTGACGATAACCATCTTTATTTTTTTTAGGAAATATCAATATTGTGCTAAAATTGTGGTGATACTGCGTAACTTAATGGTGCACAGAAAGGAGCAGTATTTGTTTATGCTAGTTTAAATGTGAGAGAAGAAGATGGGGTATCAGAATCGGAAGCCTTTATTGTCATTGTAGCTACAACGAAATTAATAGATGGGGTGTTTGTGGACAACGTGTCACACAGAATCAGACTCAGAAGAAGACAATGAGTTGTTGTTTAAATAGAAGTTTCAATAAAGATCTATCTATCTATCTATCTATCTATCTATCTATCTATCTATCTATCTATCTATCTATCTATCTATCTATCTATCTATCTATCTATCCATCCATCCATCCATCTATCTATCTATCTATCTATCTATCTATCTATCTATCCATCTATCCATCTATCCATCTATCTATCTATCTATCTATCTGTCATACGGCTGGTGATGCAGATAAAACATAACTCTGACATCATTAGAAATGGACAATGACATGTAAGTAAGTTAATTTCATTCATTAGTAAAGTTAATGAAATAACATTTTGCCTTTCCTTCATTCGACTGATAGTGTTGTGTTTTGTTTTTTTATTTGATTGCAATAAAAACGTTATGTTGGATTTTTTGGGGCCAGATATTGGACAAGACAAAAATAAAGTCTGAAAGTGACTGATACAACAAATCGAAGAAGATGATGCAGCTCCTAGAAAGGCGACTCTCAGGGGAACTTGAAGACACTCAGAACACACTTATCAAATAACAAACGCTTGGAAACAGATTTTAAAACCTCTCGTTGAACAAGTGCAAGAGCCAGAGTGCTTATTAAGCGCTTTCGTGTTTTAAGGATTCTGTCTGATGAGAAAAACGAGAGCCAGATGTCGAAACCTAACTTTTCAAAAACATTGGCGAGACGTTATTTAAAGTGACACAAAGTCAATCGTGGAGAAAATGAATTTTCTTTTTAAAACTTTCTGTGCTTTAATGCCAGAAACACAAGCTGTACTTCTTTATTTATACTAAGTGCATATTTCAAAAAAGATCTTTTGGTGAAATATTGAGAGGAAAATTTGTTTCTCAGAAACTCCAGACTGCAAAAATGTACTTTATAAAGAAAACCTAGAAAAGAATGCAATTTGTCTTTTTATTGTCAGATTATTGACATTTTGAAAGTATTCATAACTTCACTTCAACTTCACTTTTTGATAAAATAAAAAAATCATATTGGGATAAAAGTGTAACGTGAATCCAGAACTAGGATTTGTATCATCTTGATGTATGTCTGAATTTACAGGTGAGCATTATCACTGTAAAATGTATCCTCAATCATGATGCACTCTACACAACTCTCCTGCAAAGCCTATTTTGCTGTTTGAAGCAGACTTCCATAGATACTTTGAAATAACCTGATGAAAGGACAGCAGGGCTGAAATGACACAGCACTTCTCTAAGCCCTGGACCACTCAGAGTGCTTCACACACACATTCATCCTTTCATAAACATTCATACACTGATGGTGGTGGAGGCTGCAGAGGAAGGTGCCAACCTGCTCATCAGGACTGAATCAAACTCATTTACACACGCATCAAATTTCTCATTACGACTTTGCATTGAGAGCAAATTGAAGTTTAGTGTCCTGTCCAAGGACATTTTCATTTGTGGACTGTTGAGGCCAGGTGTCCTCTTTCTGAGTGGATAACCTGCTCTTCCTCTGAGCCACAGCAGTCCATTAAATACAAAAGATGGAGACTAAATCCAAGTTCCTCTGAGCAACCAAGGCAAGGCAAGGCAAGGCAGCTTTATTTGTATAGCGCATTTCATACACGAGGGCAACTCAATGTGCTTTACATTAACACATTAAAAGCATTGGAGACATTCAGACAAGCATAAAAGAACATAATTAAAATGACAAATATGATAAAACAGAAAAGAAAAGGAAAATTAGAAATATATTAAAAATTACATTAAATTTTTAATTTAAACCAACTACATCAAATTGTGGCACCAGTGCAGGGATGGACCAGATTTTGCAGCTACACAAATCTGCACCTCAGAAAGAGAGAACATCAGCAAAAACTGAATTCACTTTCCAACACCAACTCTGCAAGAGATCAGGTGGAAGATTATGAATCAACGCCCAAAATGTAACATGTTTCCTTTCTTTAAGGACTAACTTGTTCAATTCAACATTCAATGACTAATCACAGCCCTGATTTAGCTTGTTACTTCTGTTCTCGTCAGTCTAATAAGATGATTTGTTTTGTTGTTTCTGATTTGGGAACTTAATTGAAGCCTAAACATGTAAAATAAATCTGGGAATACAGAAAATGGGAGGGCTTTTATTTATACCAACATTATAGATGAAATGTGAGCAGCAGAGTTTTTTACCTGTAGCAGAGAGGATATTCCTCCCCCTCAGGCAGAGGAGGCAGCTCCGGTGGCGTGATGAAGACTGTGTGTTCGCTGCGCTGGGATTCATCAATCTCTATCAGCCTGGCCTCCTCCGGCCTGTCACCGTCCACCTACAGAACAAAACATGAACAGCGATGTTTGGGTGGTGGTACGGTGACCTTTCATTCATCACGGCTGATGGAAACGGGGAGTATCTCATCGGACAGGGAAGAATTTCAACACTGAGCTTGACATTATGCCCTCTAATAAAAACGTCATTGCTTGGATAAGAGGGTTTTGGTCTGCTGGTTCATCACCTCTGAATAACATTTTTCACTAAAGGATAAACAGCTTTGTAGACCTGATATCAGTTTCTACAGAATGAGCTTGAGGAAGATCTGAGGGAGGCTGACAGCAGGTGACCTAGATTTTTCAAGTGAATAAGGCTCCCTGTCAGCACACACACAGCTGAAACTGTATACAATTATATTACATCAATGTTATATCCTCATATAGAAATACTTTTTGGTGGATATTATCTTCCTTGGCATTCTGTTAGATGTATATGAAAGTGCATAAAGAGTTATGAGAAACATGAGTGGATTGTACTTAAAAATACGGGCTGTACAGCTGATTCCTGATATCTGTAAGGCTCAAGATAATCAAGAGACAAGTCAGAAGATTTAATACTACAATGCTTAAAGTTTGGAGACTTATAAGAGGCAGATACAAATTGGACACTTCCTACAAAGCATTTCAGAAGCTGTCTGTTTTAAAAAGATCTTTCTCAGGTGGTTCATGTTTATCCCTTTAATATCCACAGCCAAACAATCTCTAACTCAAAATGTCATGTCTGTATTTTTTCTTTTTAACACCTGTCAACTCTCCAACAGCCATAAAACAGTAGTACTCCTCCTCGTGAATACCAAAGAAAGTGGAATGTAATTTCTACCATGCTGTGTTAAATACTTGCTTCTGATTGGTCGAAACCTCATAATTAATTATTGAAAGCAAAAGAGACACCAAGGGCAGCCTGATCACACACGTCATATCAAATCAATCAGCATAAAAGGAATCTCTGCCTGTTGACACTGTGGCAAAAACGTTAGTGTCAATCTCAGGCTGGTGTTGAGGGTGTTTTTAGCTGTATAATTAGCTTGTTTATGTCATTAAAGCTGGGGTTGGTAGTCAGATTTAAATCCAACTTTTTATTATGCTGGTTAAAATGATCTTTATGTCTCGATGGCGATCAATACATAATGTGTTCTTAAAAAGAGTGAAAAAAAAGCTGCTATCTACAGCCGGAGTAAACCCGGGAAAACATCAACCAATCCCTGCCATCAGGAGCCAAATTATGAAACCAATCAAATCCCGTCCTGCCGTTCTGCCCGCCTCCTGCAAAGCGTACATTTCATGTTTGTTTGTGTTTTTAACTTTCACTATGATAATGTTTTGGTATTTTCTTACCGCTGAGTGAGACATGAGTTGACGTAGTGCAAAACACAGACGATGTGCTGAGGACCGGTTTTGAATCATTCACGATCATATGGTCGCGAATCAGTGGTGCTCGTGTATGTGAGCGGTGGCGTCATTTTGGAGGAGCTCCGAGGGGAAGGGGGGAGGGGTTAGACGGAGTCCTGAGGAAATGCTACATTCAAATTCATGCTAGTTTTCCGAGACTACCAACCCTAGCTTTAAGATAGTAGTCAGGCATTAAGAGGAATAATGAATAGTGAACGGGTGGTTATTAGAGTTAGAGTCGTATGCATCTATGTGACTGTTAGTCTATGTCTGCTTTAGTTTAGTTTGTATGCATCTATGTGACTGTTAGTCTATGTCTGCTTTAGGTTAGTTTGTATGCATCTAATTTACAGTGTTGCATCATGTGCCTCACTTCCTAAAAGCCCAACCAGTGACAAGGACTGCAAATGAGCCATGGCTAGGAGTCCTTTATATGCAGCATCAGTTGCACTTTAATTTAGATGCTGGCATGTATTCCCCCCGTCAAAGACCCCTCAGCTTCTCACCCTGATGGGATTCTAACTACTATAATCACCCATTCACTATACATTATCCCTTACATATCAGGGGGATGCTTCTTCAACAATCAACTTTAAAAACATCCAAAAGTCCTGCGTTAGTTTGCATTTTGTGTGTGTGTGTGCATGTTTGCATATGTGTGAGAAAAAACAGGCTCTGACAGGCATTAGTCCTTCAAAGTGAATCAGGAGCAGAATGCCAGAGTTTGTGAGGAGCCACACGGCACAGAGAGGATTTATAGGGTCAGAAGGTGGGTCGATAGGTCACATGTTAAGTTGGAGTTTGTCCACATCGTGAATCTAAACTGCACCTCGGTTGATCTGTGCGTAAGCAGTAACTTTACTGCAGTTATCTGGAACAGCTCAGCTAGCTACTCTAATCCTACTCTGGATGATGTTTTGACTGATAAATACAACAGAAACTTCAATCAAACACTGATTACTGGGCAGTTGTCATACCAAATAATACCATAGTTTAACTGATTTGTTTGTCTTTCAAGTCCTTCTTGAACTTGTACGACTTTCTTCATACATTTTTTTTCAAGCTGTTGGAGAGATAATTATCCTCTCAACGACTTGTTCCTGCACATGACAGCAAAGATCTTAAATACTGCCTGCTTTATGTCCTCTCTCAGTCAGTTCTGTTAGTTTATTATGCAGTTATCAACTCAGCATGAGCAATAAATAACTCTAAAGCAGAGTTTCTAAAAGCATGTCTCCGTTCTGAACCTCCTTTTCCAGACAGTATTATTCAAAAAGGTGCCACAATAACATCAGGGTGGGGGAGTAAATTGCAGTCAGCACAAAAGATGACACTTATAAATTTCATCTCTGACATTTGGAGTTACTTCACATAATTTATCACAGCCTTCTTGGAGCGAGCAGATAATGAATCCTAAAGTAGGAAGTTTGAGCTTTTATAGTGGAAATAAAGAATTTAGGGTCACAGCGAGGTTATAAATTGAGAGGTGCTTTAAGACAGCCTCTCGTGCTAAA
Source organism: Notolabrus celidotus (assembly GCF_009762535.1). Taxonomy (NCBI): domain Eukaryota; kingdom Metazoa; phylum Chordata; class Actinopteri; order Labriformes; family Labridae; genus Notolabrus; species Notolabrus celidotus. The sequence continues at coordinate 4,601,763 of NC_048274.1, forward strand.
AGCAAAGGCTTAGTTCATGCTAAAGGGAGGGGGAGTGGAACACTTTCTGAAAGTTCATGGTTAAGTTTCAGTATGATGGTAATTAAAGTTAAAGCTACAAGTGAAGTATACTCTCTGTGGTGAAGTCTAAAGCCTTTTATTGGAAGTTAAACTTTTATTCTCCCGTGTTTAAGGCGGCACATCAAAGGCTAACACTGTGCTGTGTGAGGTTTCTCTGAGCTCTGATTAGACCATGAAATTAGAGGTGCATTAGCTTGGATATCGAGGAGAGATTAGAGTAGAAGTGTTGCTTTACACAGTTAAGGTGATTCAGTTTAACAGCTCAGGATGCATCCTTAAGGAGACAACCTGAAGATATAGTTTTCGTCTTTTACTGGCGTGTTGTAGCCCTCAAAGATCTAGACAGCTGTCGGCGGCTACTTGTTCCTAAATGTTTGATAAATTTTGAACCGCTAATCCTAGCAACAAGCTTTAAAAACCCAGTTACAGTGGACTTTCTCAGCTTTTCAGTGATACCACATTTGTCTCATTCAGCATATTCAAAATAAATTCAGGAGACTCTGGCGCCCCCCAAAATTGGTCTAGGTCTTTAAGGGTTAATGTTGTCTGAATGTTTTTTTCCCTTAAATTTTTGTGCAACTTTTTCTTCAGTTCAGATTAATTTGAAGGGATTTTATTCACAATGATATGAGTATTTTAAAGTGATGGCTGGAAGCAGTATGCAACCTTTAACCTAGACCTTGTAACATCTCTAATACCCTAAAAGGATTTAAATGTTATTTTCTAATCAGTTTTGTTGTGATCATTTGAAATCCCCTTTCTCTAGCTAAAAAATCCAATTTACTGTAGACATTAGTATGTGGGGTCATTTTAGAACTGAGAGTACACTGCCAGTCAAAAGTTTGGACACACCTTCTCATTCAATGATTTTTATTTGTTTTAATTATTTTCCACATTGTGGATTAATACTGAAGACATCAAAACTATGAAATAATCTGATTTTGCCATAATCTGGATTATAACAGTCGTCAAATAGGGCTATCCATTGTGTACTAACCCTACCTCTGAACAACACAACTGATGGTCTCAAACACATTAAGAAGGCAAGTCATTCTACAAATGAACTCTTGACAAGGCTCATGTTAACTAGAAACCATTCCAGGAGACCACTTCATGAAGCAGACTGAGAGAATACCAAGAGTGTGCAAAGCTGTCATGAAGGAAAAAGGGGGCTACTTTACAGAATCTAAAATATAAAACATATTCTACTTTGTTTAACACTTTTTGGTTCATTAAATAATTCCATATATGTTCTTTCATAGTTTTGATGTCTTCAGTATTAATCTACAGTGTTTAAAATAATTAAAATAAATACAAACCCTTGGATGAGAAGGTGTTTCCAAACTTTTGACTGGTAGTGTATTTCAACCATCAGTTCATATTTTGGTAGCTGTTTTAGATATAGTCTTAAGACTAAAATGCATACATTTTAGTCTTTTATTTTATTAGATTTTAGTCTTTTTTTCCTATATAGTTTAAGTCTAATCGAACAAAGTCTTTTAAATGCGAGCCAACACACATTCCTCCAAAGTGGCTCAAGAACCTCAAATATGGGTAAGAATATCTGTAATCTATCTGTAATGTATGTTTAAAAAGTCACTGATTGGCCCATTGATCATATTACAGTGTTTTCATTAACTATGTGTATTGTTGACAGTTTTTAATTGATGTGACTGTATTTCATTTGTATGATAAGGTTGTCCTGTCTCTAACCAGTTGGATTTAATTGGTTTTGTGACAGCGATGAACTACCTTCCCTCAGGGATCCGTACATTTTAACCTTATCTATTGCACATAGCTGTGTGTGTGTGTAGTACAGTGTGAGGTGTGTGTGGCCTTTGTGGTGCAGCATGCTTTCTTGCAGAGGGAGTAGATAATGTAAAACAGCCACAGTGCAGAAAGACAATCGGAGGATTTAATCACCCGTGGAGCAGACACACAGGGAGGTCGAGGCCTGGGAACACAGGGAGGGGAGGCTGGGGATGCTGGACTCTGGATTCACTTCCAGTATGTCTCAATTACAACCAGAATACCCACACACACTCACACACACACAAACACACAGGTAATCCAAGGACAGCCAAGTCTATTACAGAGTCTGTTAGAAGTGACCCGTGGACGTGAGCAGAGAGCCGAGTGACTACTTGGACTTTAAGAGTGCAAACACAAAATTTCACCTTCAACTTACAAACACAGCCTGATTGAGAAACACTAGCCTGCAAGCATGCAGGGTCAGACTACTCTATACTCCCCCAGTTGAGCTCAGAAGACACACTGACAGCTTCTCCAAAGCCCTTCATACTGTCACACTGGAGGATACAAGCTCAGGGGATTTAAAAAAAAAAAAACTTTAAGCTCCGTTAGCGTTTCAGGAATCACTGAGGCGCTAAAAGCCCGTACTCTCCCTCAAGTCATGAAAAATTGAGTGTAGAAAACTGTGTGCATGGACTTTCTATGAAACTGTGCTTTCACTATGTGAAGACAAACTGCTGATGCAGCTAATTCGACATGCAGAGTGAATACTCCAATGTTCATTAAAAATGAAAAGATTCAAGGAAGGAGATACAGACTGGATGAGGAGGAACTCATTTAAATTACATACCGATGAGTGGGTGGAGCAACGACATGAAAGGAAAGACTAGAGGGTCAGAAGTTGTCTGAAGTCACACTGCAAAGCCTCAAGGGCTCTACCACATATCACACACTCAACACCCAATACATGTACTAGTTCTACTCAAGTTCATCCTTATTGAGCGCACTGCTTCAGGTTGCACAAATTCACTCAGGTTTTTAACTTTGACATGATACCAGTAAAAATGAAAACAATATAGATGCTCATTTCATACCACAGCAACTAAACATGAACCGCTGGGCAACAAAAACTGGTCAATTTGCTACTTTGGTTTTGCACATGGCATTGTTGCAGAAATAGTCACTGTAGACGGACTAGGGTTGCAAAGGGGAGGAAAATTTCTGGTAAATTTTCCATGGGAAGTTAAGCTGGGGAATTTTGGATACATTCTAAATTGGAAATTTTCCATGGAAATTATGGGAATATATGGGAATTAACTGTGAATTGAGGGTAATTTAATGGAAAGGTATCATATCCAAGCATCAATATTTGTTTTGTTATAAGCGGACATACATACAAAATAATATAATTAAAACAGATTTGTTTGTAAGTAGAACTTTATCAAGTGTTAAATATTTTATTGAACAATCAATTCTTTCATTGAGGAACAAAAACATGAATGTTGAGTAAATATTACTCATCCCCCCGACCCAACCCATTCAAAAATTAACAAAAATGCAATCCCAGCAAAGTCCCATTCAAAATGTTAAATGAAAAGAGCCCCTCTACTTCCAAAAAAGTCCCATTCAACATGCAAATAAAAAAGCATCTTCTTGCATGAAATCTGCTTGTTTTAGTCAGGATTATGCTAAAATATATTTTCCCCAACTATATTTAAGTTCTAAGAGCCAACCTTCAATTTAGTAAAGTCCTTGTTCTGTTTATTCCCGTTCATTCCCATGGAAAGTTTCCAACTTTGAAAATTCCCGGAAAAAGATGGACCAATATTTGAAATACTGTTAAAAGAAATGAGGCAAAAGGTAAAATGAATAAGACTGTTACAGGAATCTGCCTTTGTGAAGTGGTTTTGAGCTCCCTGTCAACAGTCCACAATCAGGACTGCTAAACATATAGAGACCAGGTGACATCACTATCTCTCTCCTCCGCTCTCAGTCTGTCTGCAACAGACAGAAACGCGATGTGTGCATCTTTACGATACGCCAAAGGGACTATAAAAACGTGAGCATTGCAGACTGTGAGTGAGACCAGTAAGTGATATAGAGGCTATGACAGAGGGTGGAACAGAGAGACACTGCAGACAAGAAGAACCACAACATCAGGGGTAATAAATGAAATCCAGCAGCTTTTTACACGTTTGTGTGAAGATGTTGAAATGTTTTTAAATTATTAGAGCATAACAGCTCTGACATAATCAGAAAATAACGTTCTGATTGTCCTTTTCAGCACTTTGTTTTCTATACTGGTCCTCTTTATTTGATCTCTATGTTAATCAACCAGTGCTAGTCTTGTCCTCTTCTTTGCTCGTAGCAGCTTTGGGTTGAAATATTATTATTGATCTGATTTTGTCACAAGCTTTGGTGTTCCTTGTTACTTTCAAACACAAAAATAATAAAGATAGTAGCATTCTAAAGCACACGTATTGAAAAATATCAAAAATTTGACAACCTTCCTTTTGAGGCACTGCCCTCTTATCCCTATAAACTCCACATTGTGAGTCAGTTCTGACTCATCCGTGGTGATGTTACATAATCCGAACAATTGTTCCAGTAAACCATCATGTGGGGAGCCAGATGAGGTGGTAAAAACTAAGAATAATGCAGACAATGCAGGGTGACAGTCGGGAGCAGTGGATGGAGCTAACATGGACTCTCACAGAGGATGGCACAGAAGCCAAACCAACCTGTGTCTGTGTGGGACGCCTACGAGGGCTGCACTGAACATCTTGAGGATTACAAACAAAAACTGTGCAACTGTTTTCTGCAGATGTCCTTCAAACTCATCCATAAAAGTTGGTCTGCGAAAAATGAAAAATGGTGCGACCAAACAATGAGCTAATGTCAAAAATTATAGACAGAGGTTACACCAGAGCCGCCTTTCATTTTGTTGTTGTCTGTGCAGAATCAAATTGTGGGATAACTGTGATTGCACAATGTACCGCTCCTGCGTATTTAGTTTGGTTTGTAGTTTGAAGATAAAATGCCCCACGCACATTTCCTCCATCCGACAAAATGTACAGAGAATAGATATTCATACAGACCAAATTACAAAAATACATACCTTGCTTGCTTTGTCTGCACTTCGCTCTGAATTGTAGAGCTGCTCACAAACAGACGTAGAAAGGAGGAGAAAAAAAAGAAACACTCAGGAAATTTCAAGCAGAGAGTGGAGAAGCAAGTTTGGTAGAAGAAAGGTCAAGCAACACGGGAAAATGGAAGCTACTTATACGGCTTTAAGTGGAGCACAAAGACGCAGGTGACTAAAACAGAAACTTAAAAAAAAAGGAAATATTTAAAGTGAAGAGAAATGGCCCAAAATAAAAAGGTAAAGCTTTTAAAATTATCATTATTATCTTTACAGTAGGGGGGCTTGGTTTCACTGCAACCCCATGAATTCAAAGATCCAATGAAGAAGCTTGCATACCTTGTCCACACAGTCATCGAAGAAGGCCAGACTGGCGTCTTTGTCACTGACAAACGAGCACTCCTCAATAAAGCGGATGAACATCTGAGTTTTGGTCATCAGTGAGTAGAACTTCTGGTGCGAGCGGTCGCGGCTCTTCAAGAACCCTGAGGAGAAATAGACAATGTTTAGGCTTGTAGCATTTCGACTTAGTAGGAGACAGGTAGGATGGAAAACAGTGAAGAAACCAAGGATGAATAGAGACATCACAGATCTTTCAACTCTAACCTATATGGAAAATCTGTTCATGTCTTGCACGGTGAAAAAAAAGGAGTTTTTGGAAATTTTTGGGAAGCTTTGTAGAAGCTTTAGCTTTTGTTTGCGTACATTTTGTTTTTGTTTTTGGGCCCTTACAGACAGATGTGGTGGAGGTGAAACATCACCCCTTGGACGCTGCCTTATCTTATACTTGTTGATTTTCTTTTCTTTTCTCTCTTTAGTCTTTGACATGTTTTTATATCCTAGTGTACAAATGTCATCTCTCCCAAACTGTATTCCATTCTGACAATCTTCAAAAAGAAGACCTGAGGATTGAACAGAAAATGAACATGTTTTTTGTCTTGTTGCTCTGAAATACAAAATGCTGTCCGAGGAGAAAAGCATTAAAAAAGACAGGCTGTTTGATGTCCAACCTTTGCCGGGGAGTGAATCACAGATCATTTGAGCCGAGGGTTCGTTTTTAATTCATCGTTCTATCTCTCTGCAAAGAAGCAAGCATTCTCATCTTTCGAATGTGTGTGAATTTGTGGTTAAAAAACCCCATTACCTCCCTGAAAGCTCAATGTATACACACTCCATTTGTCTTGGTCTCGATCATTTAAGCCAGCACATTGTTATTACTCTGATAGCCTGTTTGTACAACAAGATGGTGAATGGCTTCCTTAATAGATGCTGAAAGCAGCTTAGCTGACTAATAATTCACTGATGTTGTGACACTGACAGCTGGATGGATGAGTACTGGCTCACGGGGCAGAGGTGGAAGCCAAACACTGATGTGAAGTGAGAAAAACACTTCCTACAGCTGAGAAATACCAAATCCTGTAACTGGCTGCTTGTAGCTCAAAGTATCAATCGAGTCTGAACAAAACTCCTCTCAGTAAGTTTATTACATTATTATGTTGTGATTGTTTGGAGTAAATTCAGATTTACAGGACAGTCAAACTAGAATTTCATCTCAGGGGTTGTGTATGTTTGTTAACAGACAAAGCTGTAGTTTGTCAGAGGAACAGATCTAATGAGGCTGAGGATACATTTGTATACTGATATATTTCAAATTATACATTACCCCAACAAACAAACAAAACAAATGTATGTAATGATGTGTGTTCAATTAAAACCATTTCATCCTCAATGCTTATAAATAATGTGAGCAAACTTTGAAGATATTTCCTTCAGGCATTGCTGAGTAATCATATTCACAAGTATGCGATGTACGTACAGAAAAACTCAAAGTATAAAATCTGCTTCCATAGAAAACTCCTCAGCACACTCATTGTGGTTTATGTAGGGTTTAAATGATAGATTCGGGGGGCGCCATTGGCCTAGCGGTCTGAACACAGGCTCCATATACAGAGGCTAAAGCCCTCGTCACAGAGGTCACAGGTTCAATTCCAGCCTTGACCATTTGCTGCATGTCCTCCCCTGCTCTCTGCTCCCCGCATTTCCTGTCTCACTTAAGCTGTCCTGTCCATTAAAGGCAAAAATTCCCAGAAATATAACTTTAAAAATACATAGATAAATGAATGAATAATGAATGAATGAATGAATGAATGAATGAATGATAGATTCATTGATTGAACTGGTCATATTGGATGCTTCAAGGGTGCTTTTGATTGGCTTGACTTGATCTTCATCAAAGAGCGAGTTTTGCAACTCAATATGACAGAAAAGCTTCTCAATGGGTCTCAAGGTGATATTATGTCATGAGCAGATTTTGAAAATGAAACAGATCCAGCTTTCAAACTCAAGTTTTAAGCCAGTATGTTATCCAGTGTGTGTAAAAAGTGAAAGACCTGAAGTTCAATATCAAGGTTTTAAAATATCAGATATTATCAACAGCTCAAAACACCAGACAGAACATTGAAGACCAATGCAATTTGCTCATTTTTAAATCAACAGTCTGTCATTTCTAAGTATGTTCATCTTCCATCTTCAAGGTCTCAGCAGTCTGCATGCATTACTCTCAAAGTCACAGATGTTGGACTGAAAGAGTTAAAATAATATAACAGACACAATTATGATTTTTAGACTGCAAACAGGAAACATTAAGATCTATTCCCCGCAGCCACATTAAGACATTGTGTAATTTCTCTTTGTTATGGATAATAGCTCCAAAGACAGTCAAAGGTTCACACACGTGATGCATGAGCTGTTGCATCATTACACAATGTACTGCAGCTACCCTGTTGATGTATCATATAACACACTAGACTCAACCTTGGCTGCAGCAATCCCCCAGCAGAGTGACCATGATTCAAACCTAACTCATTTCAGATGTGAGGTGAACCAGCTTTCATGGGCGCCGGTCCAGAGCCAGAGGCCACACTCAAAGCTCGGAGCATCCTTCAGTCTGCAGACAGCCTTGAACCTCCGACCTCATCCTCTTCTCAAACTACAGCCCTGCTACCCAAACACACACCGTGCGTGTGTGTGTGTGTGTGTGTGTGTGTGTGTGTGTGTGTGTGTGTGTGTGTGTGTGTGTGTGTGTGTGTGTGTGTGTGTGTGTTTACTAAGAGGCAAGGACGGACACTTATGAGAGCTCATGTATTAAACAGCACCATCTGTTTTGAGGCAGGCCAGCTGTAGAGGGGAAGGTGCTACAGATGACGCAGTATCAGTTTATGTATTCATAGACTCATTAGTGATAATCATGCACCGTAACTGTACGTGCATGAGTCAAACTGGTTTCACACAGTCATGGTTAAAGGCTGAGTTATGAAAAAGTGAAGCCAACTAAACTTTTCTGGACAACAGAGATTTAGATCCACTTTCTGTTTCACGTCTAAGAACGGATTCGTCCCTGCTGCCGGTTTGAGTTCCCATGAAGCTCCATTCACAATCTCTTTAGGGACGTAGTCGGATCCTGGCATCAGAAATTTTAACACGGGCTTTCTGTGCTGGCAATCTTCTGACATTACACTCTTTGTGGCAACATATTTATTAGTTGCTGGAGAATCAGCATCATAACTCTGCCTCAGTTGTTGGATAACTTTGCCTTCTTTTGTTCTGGACAGTCATCGTAGTTGTGAGTGACGGCTGGCCTCAGTCATGATACAATCACTTGACAGATAAGTGTGGTTGGCATTTAATCACCAAACACTGAATATAAGACAATCCCACTTTTGTTCTGTTATAAATTTATGGGAAAACCTGTCTTATATTACAGGCAATACAGCACTTATTGGACATAGTATCATCTTAATGGAGTTCTATTTAAAATGACGTCTTCCACATATACAGTGGTGGAAAAAAGTATTCAGACACCCTTAAAATTTTACACAATCTCAAATATTGTCATGAAATATTTGTGAAATTATTTTTTTGTGTGTTTCAGGCATTAGGCAGACATAAACAAATACAAATTATATTTTTTTTGTTTATTGTTTTCAAGAAAAACTAACACAACTAAATTCTTGACAGTGTCGATATGTCAGTTCTCAACATTGTTGGTATCAAAGTCAACAAATAACAGAGAATGTGTTCAATCTGAACAAAAAATAAACAAACCTGGCTGTGACTCTACTAAAAGAAATTGCATTTGAAGACCTAAGAGTGATTCTCAATGCAATATTTCACAAATGCATGGGGTGTCCCAAAACTTTTTTCCACCACTGTATGTCAGTTGTGTTATTATATAAAAACATGGGGGATTGTAAACTAGAGGTTTCATGTGAACTTTCAGTGACTTTTGATTTGATTGATGTGAATTTTATTTATTGTCTTTTTGTAGTTATTGTTCATTGTTAGCTTGCATTATGTCGTCACTACAGGCGGTGTAAAAACAGCCTCTAAGGTTCATAAACGTGTCCTTGATCTCCTGGTGGTCAATGAGCTCACATGCACACTCTCCACATCTCTCCAATCAAATGGCCTTTAATCTCAGCTGTCTGGATCCCCCTTCCACTGATTCCCTTTGTAAACTGGCCCCTCATCAAATAAATAAAACAAAGTTTGGCTCATGGTGCTAATGATTTGGACCGAGATCTGATCGACAGAGCTGACAGCACTGGACATGTTGCTCCTGAGAGATCTCCAAATGTTTGTACAAGAAAAACAAAACAGTGTGTTGGGAATGATTGCTTTGACTGGCTGGATACTGGACTCAGATACTGGGAATTACCAAGAAACTGTCCTGACTGAGCTCTGCATGGAAACCATTTACTTAACTAGTAAACAGAGAGCGCTTCATCAGAAAGGAAGAGTCTGTAAAACCTTTTCAGGTGTAAAAACAGCAACCAGAGGACACAGATTACATATCTACACTCCTTTCTAGAGGTTTTTGTTCAAACCTCTTCCCGTCTTTGAGCGTGCTTGACATTGAAAACAATAGTCTAACAAACTCATGATCCATTTAGTAACTTTTTCCATTGCTACAAGCTAAATCTCCCTGATTATACTCTGTGTAAATGACTACATACAGAAGTTTCTTGACTTGTCCACCCTCTGAAAACTGCAGTAATTACCTGTTATCTACTGTTTATTTACCTGAAAGCACTGAGAACCAATAATTCCACCAAAAGCTCATTTAACACCATGTTTCCCACGAGTTGGTGGATTTGAAGGTCTCATGCATGACAAAGCCCCTTCAGATTACTGGTAATAAGACAGCAAAGCTTCAACCATCTGCATCTGAGTAAACACTTTGGTGGGAATCGTTCAGAAACATTTCTTTCAGGGGAAAAATGTTGGCTTGGGACATTGTTTTCAACTGTGGACTTGTTTTGGGTCATGTGCGAGGAGTTTAAGGAAGCTGCTGGGGAATAAAACAGCTGGATTCATGTTTCCTGTGTGACTCTGACCTGCATATCTCATTCAAACACAATGCACATGAATGTTTTCACTCTAAGAGGTCACAGTGACATTACTTCAGATACCTTGCAAGTCAAAAAGGGAGCTGGCGTCTGTGGCTTTCTCAGAAGGTGCCTGAGTGATGGGTCTCAGGAATGAACGGTAACCTTTCAAGATGGCTGCCATGAAGCGCAGGAAGGCTTCCTGGATCTCCAGCTCCAGTGTGTGGAGGCTTTTTCCGCAGCTCAGCTCTGATGTGTCATTCATGCTCAGCTCCAGCAACCCATCAGGACGGTACTGACCTAAAGAGAGAGGAGCACAACACAAGTTTAAAATGAGTATGCGACTGTACAATGCATAGTGTACAATGCGGTGGCTACATGATTACCTAATGGAATTTTCTCCTGTTGTTTTCTGGAGATGTCCCTTTATCATTAACGGCTCCAGAAAAAAAATTAAGAGACCACTTCAAAAATAAGTTTCTATCTGGTTCTATTTGTTATTTATTTGTGTTTCAGTGAAACAGATATTTTGCTTTATGTTACATATAACATTTATTTCCAACTTCCCCAAAAAATATTTTAATTTAGGTCTTTTATTTGCACAAGCAGTTTAAAATAAAAAAAAATAAACAGTATATTTCAGACTGTGAATAAGGCAAAGAAAAAACAAGTTCAGATTGCATTTTAAAGAACAGGATAAGAACATTTCACCTTAGGGAAGAGTTTGGTTATTAGCATTTGTGGAATAACCCTAATTTTTAATTACTGCTTTCATGCCACCAGTCTTTAACATTGCTGTCAGGTAGCGTTATGCCACTCAATGCAAAGATTCAAGCAGCTTGGTTTTGCTGGATGGCTTGTCAGTTGATCACCACATCAGTACCTCATGAAGCTGACTGAGGTGTGCTTGTGTTGAAGCTCAGCAGACACTGAAATAGGATTTCTTCCATGCATGTAGAGATGCTGATTTTAGAAAAATTTGGAGTGGTCTCTTACATTTTATCTCCAGAGCTGAAGCAGACTGCAGGGTTCCCACTCTTTTCCAGAGATCATTTTCCAGGACATTTCCAGGACATTTTCATTGATGATCAAGCTGGTATGACCGTCTAAATTTAGTTCCTAATTTAGTTCCTAAATAGTGTAATATGTTCCTCTCAGTGGAAGTCTACATTGAAAGACATGTAGTCTATGGCTATCAATGAAATCATCTCTTACATGCTTAAAAATGATGGCAAATTGATAATAGAATAATGCAACCACAGAAGTACAGCACTTCACTTTATTAGTGCAACCAAGTAACAATGATGGGCAACTCTCATCTCAGCTTTCTCTTTTCTAAGTGGTCGATATAAAACAAAGGAAATCTCACGTTTTTTTTATTTGAGTTACCGTAAACTCTGAAAAAATCTCACCAGTGTAAAGACGCACTCTGTATTTGAAGATCTCTCAGAGATTTAAAAAAATGTAAACTGTCTTCTTGCATGGCGATGTCTATTATGATCAGCGATGTCTACAACGTGGAGTTTCTGTGCAGCTGTGTCGCTCTTTTTGTTCCGTTTGTTTTCACTATTGGGAGTTTGCACTCCTGCTAGCTAGAGGAGGGGTTCTGACACTTTTTGGAGCCAGGGACCCCTTACAGGTGAGAAAATTGTCCATGGCCCCCTCATAATTGTAACACAGATTAAGCACATTAGTGATGTGTCATGATCAAAAGCTGCGGCTCTGAGAGCCGATGCTTTATAGTGAATCAGAAAAGAGAGAGCGGCTCCCAGTTTTTTCCTTTCACTGCTTAGCTCTCACAGTGCTCAGCCCCAGCTCTGCTCACAGCAGAACTTTGTTTTGATTGGTCAGCATGGCGGCCATGCGGCCAATCATATGTGAGGATATAGGATACAGGTGATGGAGGGGAGGCTGTGTATCCTGGCTTCATCTGTTCCTTCAGAGAGAGTCTTCTTAAAGACCGGGCAAATACTCACTGAGAGGAGAAATCGGATCAGACCATCCAAGCTGAGGCATCTGATTTTACTCAATGCCAACCTGAGGAAATTAATGATGTTGTGTTTGGTTCTGGTTCTGTTTGCTTGAGTTTGGTTCTGGTTCTGGTTCTGTTTGCTTGAGTTTGGTTCTGGTTCTGGTTCTGTTTGCTCGAGTTTGGTTCTGGTTCGGTTCTGGTTCGGTTCTGGTTCGGTTCTGGTTCGGTTCTGGTTCGGTTCTGTTCTGGTTCACATCTGGTTGGGTTCTGGTACGGTTCTGGTTCGGTTCTGGTTCGGTTCTGATTCGGTTCTGGTATGGTTCTGGTTCGGTTCCGGTTCGGTTCTGGTTCGGTTCTGGTTCGGTTCTGGTTCGGTTCTGGTTCGGGTCTGGTTCGGTTCTGGTTAAAGTCTGGTTCGGTTCTGGTATAGTTCTGGTACGGTTCTGGTTCGGTTCGGTTCTGGTTCGGTTCCGGTTCGGTTCTGGTTCAGTTCTGGTACGGTTCTGGTTCGGTTCTGGTTCGGTTCTGGTTCAGTTCTGGTAGGGTTCTGGTTCGGTTCTGGTCCGGTTCTGGTTCGGTTCTGGTTTGATTCTGGTTGAGTTTGATTCTGGTTCTGTTTGCATGAGTTTGGTTCTGGTTCTGTATGCTTAAGTTTAGTTCTGGTTCTAAACCTAACCCTTACCCTAACCCTAACCCTAATCATAACCCTAACCCTAACCCTAACCCTAATCCTAACCCTAACCCTAACCCTAATCCTAACCCTAACCCTAACCCTAATCCTAACCCTAACCCTAATCATAACCCTAACCCTAATCCTAACCCTAACCCTAACCCTAACCCTAATCCTAACCCTAACCCTAACCCTAATTCTAACCCTAACCCTAACCCTAAACACAACCCTAACCCTAACCCTTATCACAACCCTAACCCTAACCCTAATTCTAACCCTAACCCTAATCACAACCCTAACCCTAACCCTAAACACAACCCTAACCCTAACCCTAACCCTAAGCACAACCCTAACCCCAACCCTAAACACAACCCTAACCCTAACCCTAACCCTAACCCTAATCACAACCCTAACCCTAACCATAAACACAACCCTAACCCTAACCCTAAACACAACCCTAACCCTAACCCTAAACACAACCCTAACCCTAACCACAACCCTAACCCTAATCACAACCCTAACCCTAACCCTAATCCTAACCCTAACCCTAACCCTAACCCTAATCCTAACCCTAACCCTAATTCTAACCCTAATCCTAACCCTAATCACAACCCTAACCCTAATCTTAACCCTAACCCTAATCATAACCCCAACCCTAACCCTAATCACAACCCTAACCCTAACCCTAAACACAACCCTAACCCTAACCCTAATCACAACCCTAACCCTAACCCTAATCACAACCCTAACCCTAACCCTAACCCTAATCACAAACCTAACCCTAATCACAACCCTAACCCTAACCCTAATCATAACCCCAACCCTAACCCTAATCACAACCCTAACCCTAACCCTAAACACAACCCTAACCCTAACCACAACCCTAACCCTAATCACAACCCTAACCCTAACCCTAACCCTAACCCTAATCCTAACCCTAACCCTAATTCTAACCCTAATCCTAACCCTAATCACAACCCTAATCCTAACCCTAATCACAACCCTAACCCTAACCCTAATCACAACCCTAACCCTAACCCTAACCCTAATCACAACCCTAACCCTAACCCTAATCACAACCCTAACCCTAACCCTAACCCTAATCACAACCCTAACCCTAACCCTAATCACAACCCTAACCCTAACCCTAACCCTAATCACAACCCTAACCCTAACCCTTAACACAACCCTAACCCTAATCACAACCCTAACCCTAACCCTAATCACAACCCTAACCCTAACCCTAAACACAACCCTAACCCTAACCACAACCCTAACCCTAATCACAACCCTAACCCTAACCCTAACCCTAACCCTAATCCTAACCCTAACCCTAATTCTAACCCTAACCCTAACCCTAACCCTAACCCTAACCCTAATCCTAACCCTAATTCTAACCCTAATCCTAACCCTAATCACAACCCTAATCCTAACCCTAATCACAACCCTAACCCTAACCCTAATCACAACCCTAACCCTAACCCTAACCCTAATCACAACCCTAACCCTAACCCTAACCCTAATCACAAACCTAACCCTAACCACAACCCTAACCCTAACCCTTAACACAACCCTAACCCTAATCACAACCCTAACCCTAACCCTAAACACAACCCTAACCCTAATCACAACCCTAACCCTAACCCTAAACACAACCCTAACCCTAATCACAACCCTAACCCTAACCCTAATCACAACCCTAACCCTAATCATAACCCTAGGATCAGGGTGAGAATGATTTTGTAACAGAAGAAATGCACACAATTTGGCATTATAAGGCTTCTCATAAAAACACAGTACGTAAAGGGTTTTCAACACAAACTATTATTTTTTGCAAAGTTAAGGTAAAATATACGGCTACAAAAGATCCTACATTAAGAGCCGTTTGGGAGTCGAAAGAGCCGGCTCTCTGAAAAGAGCCCAACTTCCCATCGGTAAAGCACATGCTTACTACCATTTGCACTCTTAGTTGCCCTTGGAACTATTTGTATTGTAAAACGTATCAATGTAAATACTTCAGACCTGTACCATAGTGATAAACAGATAACACTTCAATTTGAATCAAGTAAATACCACTTGTATACTTTAAAACAGAGGGTCATTTCATTCCTTGTGGACTCAACATGACATCATTTATACTTTTCAAGTAATTGATCTTAAACGCTTTCAGAAAATTAACAGTTACAAGACTCACATATCCCTTCGAGCCACCAAATGGTATCATAACAATGGTGTATATGATGTTTTGTAATGACACAGCACAATTTTATGATTTATTAGAAATGTATTCAAATTATTTCACAGACCCCCACGCTATGGTTCACAGACCCCCAGGGGTCCCAGGACCTCACTTTGAGAACAACTGAGCTAGAGTACGGTAATTGAGCCAAGTGTACCATAAAACATAAACAATATACCCCCGTTTTCTGTGAATGCATGATTATGAAGTGAAGGAGAAAAGATGTGAAAAAAGTTGCGCAGTGTCGCTGTCTTTTCCAGCACAGCGTGCACTCAACTTTCAATGAATGGGGATGTGTTTTGTTAATCGGGTCAGGTCAAATGCAGCCATGTTGGAATAATTTTACAGGACTATATGTGATTTTCCAGGATATTTGACTTTTTCTCCCATTTTTCAGGTGTTTTCCAGTACTGGAAAACTGGTCAACTGTTTTCCAGGTTTTCCAGGTTTTCCAGGACGCGTGGAAACCCTGAGACTGGTGTAAGAAACTTCATGACAGAGTTAAGCAAAGCTAAAATTTTCTCACTTATTTTTTTTGTTTTAAAAGAGCTTATTCCAAGTTTTACTAACCAGGTTTAAATTGTTTTGAGACTTTGATTAAAATTGTTGTCATCAGATATTATATTTAGAGTACCTTAACTGCATGCTTTATCTCATGACTCTCAGTGTATGAAGGGTTGTTCTCTGTACGGTCCTGCTTGATGCTGGGCTTCTACAGTGCATAATCTTTGTATCCACTTCTCACAGAACAGATTCCATGTTCTTTAAGTTTCATAATCTTGTGATAAATATCAGGTCTTTAGTCTTCTGTGCCATTTGCACATGAATTGATATCGGTGAAACGGTGCAATGAGGCATACTGATGGAGGGTGAGCAGGCTATTATTCAACATAAAGTTTTTGTGGTTAATGCAGTATTTTAAGATTTTGTTCCCACTGGTGTGTTTTACTAGCTGAAGGAAGAGAAGTTTACAAGAGCTGATAGAACAGTATCAAACTAACTTGTACACAAGGTGAAACTGAGCATTCTTTCACTCAGGTGGGGCCAACACAGTGACGTGACGAGGGAGAAACAAACCCATGAATGATAACCAAGGGGGCTGAGAGTGTTCTCATAAAAGCTGGAGTAAAGTTCTTCTCATTTTGAAACAGTAACCCATGAGGAAACTCCAACAGCCAAGGGTGTAACTCCATCACACACTCACAGAGTCAGTGACAGACGGTAATGTTTGAAGGGCTCATCTTTTTGGTCAGGTAGTCTGTCACCACACTCTGATTTAAATCTCTGGGCTCCTGTGAGAATAAAGTTTACTTCAAACTGAGACTGCTGACAAAATGTAGCCAAATTAGCATTTTGTTGAATTATGATCATAAGATATGCATTGAAAGGTCCTGCACCACTGCACCGCTTGAGGTATTGAAGTTAGTATTTCTATAGACAATAGAGAATAGACTTACATAATTGGGAAACATAAATACAAATTGATGCCCAAGTTTCTAAAGAGCCACAGGGCTTAGATGTCTCAACTTTAACTTCTAGCAGACACATCAATATTCAGCGGTACTTGCAGAAACTGGGTAGATTTTCAACTTCACTGAATCAGAAAATCCATTTATTCAATTTCTACAGCTCAATAAACAGCAGGTTTCACAGTTTCTCAGTGAGGGAGCTCCACGTGCAGCAGACAAGGTTGACAGCAGTACAATGAACAACACAGAAGGCCAGGTGGGTAATTAGGAAAGTGTTATGATCTAAACTATGATGGGATTACTGCAGCTTTCAACCCAGTTAAATGGAGAGGAGAACGGCACAGATTGAACGGAGAATACACCGCAAAGACAAAAAGATCTACACTAATGATGATGAATGATGTATGACACACTCTGAAAGAAGCTTAATTCCTCTCTGATATGCTTGATAACGATAAAGGCAGAAGAGGAAGTCAATATTCTAAAAAAATGTAATACATAAATTACATTTAATACTTACTTTATAGCTTTAATTAGGGATGTCAACAATTAATGGAGTATCGGTTAATTGGTTGTTAAGAACTTACTCAAACACATTTTTTTGTTACATCATGTGGTCTCATATTCCGTTCAGCTATCAGGGAGGTGTTTTAAGTTTAAAGCATGTTTGGATGTGAATCAGCTGACTGAAGGTGTTGCACACAGCGGAGACACTCAGCTGGGGGCTGCGGCTGAGTGACAGGTCTCCACTAATGCTTTTTTCCTCCGCCGCCGGACTGATTATGACCCGGTTGCGCTCCTGGCTGACACCTGACCACGTTCACATGCTTATTTTTCTCAATCAGAACGAGAAGACAGAAAACTGGACACTGTGAGTCTGAAATATGTTTCTGTTCAGTTCCCTTGTTGAAGTCTGAGCCTTCACTTTTATGACTGTATGTCCTCAGAGATTATGAGCCTGCTCCACACGTTGATATTCAGCGTGTTTAACATTTTAAACACCTCAATACGATCCGTAGATATTCAATAATGTCAGTTATATACATCGTGTCATGAAGGAAAATTTAATTCAGGGGGAAAAACGCATTTGGCATTGTTTTTGACATGGAAAACATTTCTGTTCTTTTAATGATTAATCAATAATTGATCATTAACATTTCCAAAGATCGATCAAGGAAAATACATGAAATCTACATCCCTAGTTTAAACTAAATACATTAGCTTGAATTGTCATAAACTATGACTGCACAATATGGAAAAACATAAACATACTGTGTTTTCTCACCAATATAACTTTTACAACTAGATTCAAGGTCAGTGGAAATAATGTTTGCATTATATTTTCTTGTTTTCACTCAAACATACTACTGAAATCATGGTGAGCAAACCTTCTAAGGGCCTTTACCAAACAAATGTGTTGTCTTACTTTCAGAGTTGCTACAACAGCAGAATTTTGAACTTCTATGATACTCGTAAAAATCAAATGATAGCGATACCTGATACAAAATTTCTCAAAATGAATGTTTGAAATCCACGTTATTTTGATTTCCAGCCTGCACACAGCGCTGGCACAGAAATAACCCAACATGTGTCGCACTGTTGACAGTAATGAAAGGTTAAATATGATTCAGGGAAAAAAGGGATACTCAGAATTGAATAATTCTTCTAAATTATCATTCATAATTCAGAGAAAGTGGTGTGTGTATCTGCAGAGTGTGCTCTCTAATGCTGTCCTTTGATATTGTCAATAATTGTGCAGTGACATGACCCTCACTGTCAACAGTCTGCAGGTCTTGACAAATAGAGAACATTAATGGATCAGATGACATTGCTGTCTCTGCTCTCTTTCTGTCTGCAGCAGACATTAACTTCAAGTGTGAATATTTATGAGACTCTAAAGGGACTTGAAACGTTGTAATTTTGTTGACCTGTGAATGAGAACAGGTAGCGATATAGAGGCTGTGATGGAGGGCACAGCAGAGAAACACACAGCAGGCTGGAGGAAGTGTGACTTCAGCAGAAGACAATCATAATCCAGCACCATGCTGCATGTTTGTGCAGAGATGTGGACGTGCTTATAAGTTATTTGGAGCGTAACGACTCCAAAACAATCCCAAATAACCTTATTTATCTGTTTTACCACTTTGTTTCTTTGCCGGGGCTCTCTCCTTCTTACTTTATCTCTATGTTGATCAATCGACCACCACTGCTCCTTCTCTCTCTCTCTCTTCCACTTCAGTTCACCACTGCTCTAGTTAAAATATGACTGTAGATATGTGTCTGTCTTTAAGCTTATTTGCTTTTCCATTGTATTGAATCTAACAGTGACGGATATTGTATCATTTTTAAAGCATGTTGTATTAGAATATCATTATTTTTTAAATCTTACACATTCTGAAAACAAGATCTGGCTGCATCAAAAGGCATGGATATGACCTGGACATGTTCTGCTTTCAAGGATTTCTTTAGAAGTGTGCAGCCTCAGTCATATTTGAAAAGGTGACAAGCCTCTTTATCTTCTACTCAAACAAATTAAGAAAGCTGCTCCATGTGAAAGTTTGCTGACTGTAATCTGTCAAACACCTGCTGCATTTTTGTGTTACTGCTACATTCATGAGCTCGGTACTCACCATCGACCAGTTGCTGGTAGAGATTGCTCAGCACATTCATCAGGTTTTTACAGGCTTTCTTTGGCAGAATCTTCCACGTGAGGGCTCGCTTATCCTCATTGCTGGAGAAGCAGAAACACACAGTGAGCTCTGGAGCAGCAGAAAGAGGCCAAAACCAACACAGACAATTGTCAGACCAGGGGAGTGAAGACCACCCTGACGTTGTTGGGCTGGTAATGAGGCCAAATATGATTTGAAAATACTGACCGTACCTGACGCACCACAAAAATGCACACTCTTCAATTTTAAACAAGTCTGACGCTACAAAAATAACCACTTCCACCCAGGCTCCAGGTCTCTAAACTTAGAACTCATGACCTGGCAGTAATGTGGTCTGCAAAAAAGATCAGCAAAAGGAACAATGTTCAGCTCTTAGGTGGAAGTGCTTTACAGGGTATGTGCAGTTCACTGACCACACACAACGGTGCCATACAATATTTATCAAGAAAAAGGGACAGAGCAGTAAAGACAGATCAAGTTCTTTCTTTAGAAGTTAAAGGAAAGTTTTTTCGGTTTAATGCTTACTGGAAGATGGTGTTTGTGTCGAGGTCCACACAGCTCACATCAGGTGGGGGGTCGTAGAGATCGAAGTAGCGGGAGTCCAAGCCCACGATGAATGGACAGGGGGCGCTCAACACGTCAGCCAACGCCAGGGGGCACAGAGGGATATAAGGGCATGGCCAGTGGAACGGGAAAATCATCTGTGGGGAGACAGAAAGTTAAGAGAGGTGGAGGGAAGATGAAGAAAAAAGTTGGGGCAGCTTTGCTTAAGGTGCAGGTTTGTTGGAGTGTTTCAAATAGGTTAAAATAGGGATGTAATGAAGTTGTGCCTTCAATGAAAAGAAACACTTTCCAGTGATTTAAAGGAAATTGGTTGAATCTGAAATTCTATTAACTCCCTTCCTAAACAAGTTTTATTCTTTATTTTACTAAGACAAATCGAAATACACATACAACAATACTAGGCATCAATAATAACAAGAGATAGTGGTAATTATGTGATCACTTTGAAATCCAAAGCAGTAACTTACAGACACCAGAGCTTCAGTGACGCTGGTCAGTACTGCGGGTCGTAACGAGTGGACCAGGATCTTATGTTCAGTGACGGCAAACACCAGGAGGGTGACTGCGTTCTCTGGTCCGAGGTTCTGAAGCAGCGTTGAAAATCTACCACCACTGAGAGAAACACAAATCCAAACAAGAAAAGGAATTTCAATACAAATGGACCTTAAAGCTCATGTTTCTGTAAGCAAGTGCAGCTGAGGTTTCCATAACACTCACATTGTGTTACGTTTTTTCTCTATGTCTGAGTCAGGGGTTTTCTGTAGGTGCTTTTGTTTCCTGTCTCCTTATTGTTATGTCGAAATTTGCAAGTAAATCCAGGTGCTAATGTTGGCTTCAAATCTTGTTTGTCACAGTGTGTTGAGCCTGTAATGGACTTGCAAACTGTTCAGGATATATTTTGCACGTCACTGAATATCAAAAGGATTGTCTCTAGGGATGGGTACCGAATTCGGTACTTTTATCGGTACACACCGAATTCCGTCGGTACTTCCGAGTACCGATTCACGTAAAATCAAATGGTACCATGTTTCGGTACCTGAACGCATCCTTGTGACTGTGAGGGAGTGGAAGAGGAGGCGATTTTCCATACTTTCGCCTTGTAATAAAGTCAGAGACTGATCGGGTGGACGTCTCTGCTCTCAGCATCTGCGCGGGAGCGTGCCAAACGGAGCCTGCAGCTGACGGGCACGCGCACTCGATGCGAGGCAGAGCTGCAGGGGGATTCACTTGAGACCTATTTTATACAGTCTATGGTTTAGACTGACCCTCTCGCTCTGACTACCTGCCCTGTTTATAACCGTTCCTGTGTGCTTGAATGACCAACAAGTACGTTGTATGTCCTGTTATTATAAAGAGACAGAGAACTGACTTTTTCCCGTCCGAAGGCATTCACGTGTGTTCATTGATAAACTCCCGAAAGAGCAATTAGACGCCACGAGCACGTGTCAGCTAATATATCTAATCACCTATATAATCCTGTTTCTGTTCATTTCATGTTAAATGAAATAAATATGTTAAATCTTAAAAAATTTAGATTTTATTTTTAAACTAATTAACATTTATTACCACATAAACGCACAAAAAGTACCAAAAATTGGTACCGTTGAGTACCGGTACCGATTCCCAGGTACCGGGTATCGGTACCATATCGGTTCAAATGTGAAAGGTACCCATCCCTAATTGTCTCTGGACCTCAAGACTTTTTTAGAAAGTGACATTGCTGCTAGAAGAATGGAAGCATCTCTAAATTGTCAATAAAGAAAATATGACATACAGTATTAAACCTGTTTTTTAAATTGAATACCATTTCAGTCAACTTTCAAACTATTATTCTGACCAACCTCTAGAGTCTTTCCAGGATTTAAAGTAATTCAGTATCTGACCTGTATGTCTCCACAGTTCAGATACTGAAGTACCAGAAACCTTTAGGTACTGGAAAATGTGTTCCAAGGTGTGTTTGGACTTAATCCTTGTAAATAATTGTATTTCTTTGCCCCATAGGTGCCTGAGCTTTCACAGACACAACCTGTTGCATGAGATAAGAGATCCTGAGATCTGGAATGTGTTGAATCCATAAAATAGATCAACAAAGCAATTTACAGCACACATAAAACATGCCTCTCTTCAGCTTAAAAATGTCGTCTAGTTACATAAATGGATGTGTGTAATTGTTTATGTCTAACATGTCTGTTTCTGAGTTGCTGTGAATCATGTCACTGTGGGATCACAAGTCTACTCAGTATTAGCCGTAATGCTAAAACGGACCCAGGCCCGCACTAACATAATGAGACCTGGGTAGACCTGTGAAGAACTCTTATATCATTTATTCTGCCCACACAAACATTGCATTTGTGGATCAATTAGGAAGTAGTATATTTAAGCACTTATTAATTGTGTCTGGTATCTCCAGTCAAGCTTGTGTGCAGCTGTTCTCACCTGAGCGGCAGAGGAGAAGACACCGGCTGGCTCAACATCAGACTGTCATGAGGGGAGAGCTGCAGAAAAGGTGGAAAGTGAGATAAAAACCAAATGAGCACAAAACGTCTCCACTGAAACATTTAAATATTCATCCATAATGGAGGATGCAAACTACTGCAGCCCCCAGCAATCCTAGACAAGTTCAGAAAACAACACTACAGTCTGCAAAAAAACCAAGAGGATAATCACCCAGTACTAACATGCACCACATGCAGAAAACACCCGGGGAATGTTTTACGCTTCAAAACTAAACTTACCTGAACCAGGATACGAGGCCTCTGGGAGGAAGGGAAGGGAACTTTGTGCATAAAATGAGAAATGTGCCTGTGAAGAAGAAGAAGAAGAAGAATTAGGGGATGTGAGGCCAAAAATAACAGCAGCTGAATAATCTGTCAAAGCCCCCGTTGTAGAGGAGCAAGAGTTACAAGCAGCAGAAAAACATGAAAAACTGACTTCAAAATGAGCTAAATTGAATTAGCAAGATTTATCAGAGCACAAAATGTGGAAATTAAGAGATGAAAACAAGATAAATTACTTCTCGATGGGCAGAGCGTGCGGGCCGGAGATGGAGTAGCGATATAGGAATGTGAGGAACTTTCGGAAAGCGTCAAAGAAGGGCCAGTGGGAGAGCAGACAGATGCACTTGTTGGTGTAGACCAGGCGTGGAGTAGTGGGGCTGTTAGTGGTGCTTTTGGTGCCTGTCGGTGTAGTTTTGGTGGAGGGGGGTTTGTTTGGTTCCGGATTCAGGAGACCCAGGTGGGAGCGCTGCTGATCAGTCAGACACTCCAGGGGGTAAGTCTCGTAGAACTGAATGGCGGCACCGTACACCTGAAACAAGAGACATGTTGGAGACACAGTTAAAAACCTGCAGATGTGTTGTGTCTACACTACTGCATCCATTACATCTTTGTTCATCAAGAGGCAACACTGAGGTGGCCCCAAAACTGCCTCAATCCCCTTATACCCCTTTTCCACCGAGGCAGTTTCAAGGACGTTGGGGGTTACCGTGACCGAAAAGACCAACCAAACAAGTTTCCACCATTTTCCTGCAGTGAAAAAATAACACGGATGAAGCTAATGGATTCCAAGGCTAAGCAGTGGTCAGTCGAGGAGCTGCCTCCTTGTTTATTGCTGCAGTATCAATGATCTGATCCAAACCTTGGGGATGTTTTAGTTCAGTTGAAGTGCAGCTGGTAAGAATAATATCCTTTAATAACCAATCTTCCAACTTTAATAAAAAATCAGCCTCATTTCACCGGCTGAATTCAGCACATTATAAGTATTATTAGTTTAAAAAACAACAGAAATGATGAATCGATTATCAAAATAATTGTCTTCTTTTCGTCCTTTCTGCTGTTTTACCAACCAACTGTATTCATTTTAAAAACTGTTCAAGCTCTATTTAGCCGTTTTATTACATTGTTGAATACAGAAAGACCAATCTTTGTCCTTCTACACAAATGACGACCCTGACTGATGTAAAGCATTCCCAAACAGGTAACAGTGATCCAAACCATCTTAACCAAACCCAGTTGTTAATCTAACATTAAGTTTAAGCTAATCTGTAACCATCCTGTAGCCCTCTGAAGACGAGACGACAATCAAAGTATCATCACTTTTAGAAACATCCTCACTTTACAGTCAGCTCTTACCTTGGCTCTCTCACCCACACACAAATGGTAAATGAAACCTCCTGTCATTGTTTAACAATAACTTCCAGGAGAAGTCAAATGAATGCCTCACAATGAAAAGGAGTTCAGAGAGCTCTCCACAGGACTCTAAATCAGCCCTGCACTCTTAAATAAATGATAAAATCGATAACCCCAGATATAGGGTAAGTACAGAGCACTTTGTTTAACTGTTGTTGAACATCAATAACATGAGTGCCAACTGGGGCCAAACAAACAAACAGCCAGCTGGACCAGCATCAGGACTGAGCCAAATAAATCCCAGACTGCTTACTGGGAATATGAGTTTCACAATTCACACACAGATCAAAGCTAACAGGCTTATCTGCTGGCCGCCTGAGCCGCCTGTGTAACTGAGTTTCTGACATTTTCCCAAAAGAGAGGGACGTTGCCCAAGATTCTGTTTGCTGATGAAGCAGCAGACCAGTGTTTCACAGCACACATGGGGTTTGTGTGTTTATGCTGGGTTCAATGACTGGTCTCATTAGTCAAGTAGAATTGAAGTTATTTTTATGAATATATAAATGATAAAAACACAACTAATACTAAATGAATGTGTTATTAGCAGGATTTCATCCTGTTTTTTGGTCATCAATTAAAGTGGGATTTTAAATTATCACCACTTATTCAACAGACACTTTCGAAATCCTACACAGCCTGTGCATAACACTCATCTATGCCAAACATAAACATACAGAAATAATAAAACAACAATTAAAATAAAATAAATAACTCTTACGTCTTAGATGTAGAATCATGTTTCAACTTTGGCAGTGGTGAAAAGTGAGAAATACAGTTGCTTAAGTGCAGCACTAAAGTAAAATTTCAAGACACCCGTGCTCTACTCAAGTATTATGACCTGGCTTTGTTAAATGCTTGATTCTGATTGGTTAATCCCCATAACAATTGTGCATTATGTATCATCAATAAAAGACACAACCTGATCTTAACAGGTCAAATCAAAATCAACCTGCAGAAAGGAGTTTCAACTCCTGCACATTTGACCTCTGCCTGTTAACACTGTGGCAAAACGTTTCCATCAGAATTCTAAATCAGTATTCAAGCATGGAGGACATTTTTAAAAATTTAAACTCAATACTTTTAATGTATTAAAAAAGCACAAACTTTAAACTAGCGGTGAATGCCTGATTGAATCAGTAAATCAATAAAACCATCAATTTATTAGTATTCTGTGTCAAGTTCTTTCTGTCTTTTGTTGGTAGACAGGGAATAAATGGGGTGATATGCAGTGAGCGGGTGGTCCTGCTCACCCTGTTGACATTCCAATCCACTTTAACCACCAGCTCAATACGTTACCTCTTGCATACATCTTTCCAAATACAGTACAGAACACACTGAGACCTCTTCACTTCTACTTACAATTATAAATCAAAAGATCAAATTCTGGAGATATAAAAGTTCAAACTATCCTAAAGACATTAAATAGCACAAATCTGCTACAGTAAATTTTCGCCTACAAAACAATTTATGCAAAAATACTCACTTAGTAATATTTCTACTGATGTCAGAACAGCGGGGGCATTTTACATAATGAATTCTTTAATTTCTAAAATTGATGGAAGTGAATATTTCTCCAGACACTTAGTTACAGAAAGCTGGAGTGAGGGTTTAAAAGTATGGAATCAACAATATTAAGGAATATGAAGTGAACTTAGTTATTCAGAGGTGGGTCTTATCACATGGTGAGGTGTTCTGTGTACACATAGATCAACAGGTGAGTGAAACATGGAGTCCACAGACGACCAGAGTCCAGCTGAGTCTCCCTCTGACCTTGGCCATTTAAACACAAGTCAGCACACACTCTGTTTTCAAAAAGTATTCCTCTGCATGCTCTACAGAGGACTGTTCCAACTCACATACATCCACACGCACACACACACACACACACTAACATGACTCAGCAGTAGCCGCAGCAGAGCACAGAGGGTTTGGCACCAGTGATCACCGCTGACCCCTGACTGGCCTTGTTCAGCAGAACCGCTGCCATCTAAACATCAGCGGGCTTTGGATGTTATTTGTTTTCAATCATGATTTTGTTTAACCACATAATTCACTAATATGTGTCAACATGAGAGTCATCCCATCTGGAGTGCTTTCCAAACCCACAGACCAGCACAGTGGGAGGGGGCTTGTGTTTCCATTTTGGAAACCAAAAAATGTGTGTTTGTGTCAGTTTGTGTGGATAAGCTGCGACAACTGGAGTTATGTTTCTCCAGGCAGCACGCAAACCAACACTTGAATGTTGTTTTGTCACACTTGCATGATTCTTTAATAGTTGTCGTGTTAATAGCAGTCAGCAATGTCACGTTTTGCTAACCACAATGCAACAAAAATGCAGAAGAAGTCAGAAGATGGTCCTGAGAGAATTGACTTTAAGCTGGCAGGACAATGACAAGATGGACTTCATTAGTTGGTACTTGTTGAATTAGCTTTGGTGGAAGAACATTTAGTGATCTTTGATGTAAGACAGCAAATCTTTTTGAAGGTTGGAGCAAAATATCAGCTTATTTGTGTATGTCCACAACAACATACATCTAGAACTGCAGGATACTTTCAGCTTTAGCACTTGTTCCAGCCTGACCTGAGCTGCTCCTCTCAAACGTGGTGGATGATAAGTAATGACTCAACTTTTGATCAGTGCTGGAGATTCTAAAAGTCGCTTCATACATTCTGATTTATGAGAGGAAGTGTCAGGGGCAGGCTTACAGGAGATGTGCTCTCAAGACTGCAAAATCGCCTGCATGCTGATCTCGAGTTTGTGGATGAGTGTGCGATTGGCTGTCCTGGATAGTTTTCTAGTGGGTTGAAAATGGAAAAGTAATAACGTTTTTTACCTCCAGCAATTTCTCAATAGTACAAAATGCTTTCAGTGTCCATCACAGTTTTCAGCTGTTACAGAAGGACCTCTGTATATTTTACATCTTAATTAAAATACTTCAGTTGCAGCTGAATGGTTTGTCTGATTTGGTTTGTCCATGTTCAGAAGAACAATACATTGATCCTCTGTATCATTGTAAAATGACTTCTACGTTCACTTGATCATGTAGAGCATAATTAAATAATCTGTATGAAAACTATTCAACTGCAGCGACCCAGAGAACATTATGTTAACGGTGATGTTTACACTTGTTTGCATGTAAATTGTTTGTTTGTTTGTGCTAAATGAAGTGCCAGAAGCTCCATAAAGGAGTGAGTAGAAGAGTCAGTAAGTATGCATGGCTGTCTTGAAATAAACACACAACTCAGAGAGATCTTTTGAAGAGCAAAACAAGAAGAACAGCTTTGTGAATACTGTGAATAAATAAGTTTCAAAAATGTTCATTCAATTACGACATTCTTCAGTTGTTTGTCAGGAGGCCTGTCGTGCAGAAATCCCACAAGATGTTAAGTAACAATGTTTTTAACTGACAAAAGAAGGAAGCATCCTGACCCACTTTCCCCCCTGGCATGTGGGGCATTGTGGTTTTTCTCATGTCCCATTATATACTGAGTTTGTCTGTGGTCATGTCAGCTGTGTAGATGACAGTTGAAGTCTGTTGTTGAGGTGTAACCGTCACTGGTACTGTCTCATACCCAGATATTTCTAAACAGTGTGGATGAGAGAGGAAGAAAAAGAAGGCAGAAAAGAAGAGACTACTTCCACCTCTATTTACCTTCTCTCCAGAGGCTCCGGTGAGGACAAAGGTGGAGAAAACAGGGAGGGAGTATTTGGTGTTAGCTGGCCAGCACTCAATTGTTGCCCCCATGGGAAGGCAGAAGAGAGGGACAGACTCTGGCAAGGGGAACGACTCATAATCCTCCTCTGGGTATCTGCTGAATAAACCTACAGGTGGAGGGGGAGAAAAGAAAAGCCAATTCAGAGAGCAGATCGTTGCCACCTCTCCCTTGAGATAACCAATTAACATGCAATTTAGATGCAAACCCACCTTTCCATTAAGTCCTGAATGAAACAGAACAAGCTAGATTTATTATAATCACAGCAATAATGTAAAACTTCATTGAGCCAGGGATCAGCTACAAGTATCTCTGGCTTTTTAATAAGCAATCAGTTCAGGGTAATCAGGCCTCTGGGCCATCCGTCAAAGTTGGTGGGCACGGAAAAGAAACAATGAGGTAGTGCTTTTATTTAGTTAAATCCTTATCCCTATCCTGTTGCATCGAACTTTGGCTTTTACAACTGCGTTCTGCAAGTGTTTAGTAAATATACAAGCTGTAGAAAACATCTTCTGGAAAACAGTTTGCAAGTGAATTGAGCAACTTGTAGCTTAGTTCTTTGGACACATCAGCTAAAACAGTACAAAGTCAAAAAGTATACTTCAAAGTGGAACCTTTGGGCTCTACATTAAAACTGATCAGTTTCAATCATAGACTGTATAAATAATGAACGTAGTAACCGTGACGTCACCCATCTGTTCCTGAGCGCTGTTTTGAAGCCAATCGTCGGCGGCAGCCATATTGGTAATGGGGAACTCAACCAAACACAGTGTGAGGTAAAGAGGCGGGGTTTGAGCCCTAGCCAAAAGCTATCTGTTCTCGCCTGTCAGTCAAGTCAGTCATGTCCTTAAATGGGCCAAAACTCGTACTCTTAATATCTTCTGAAGCGTTGTGTTCGAAGAAAATTCATGGGCTTCATAGTTTGAGACCGGAGGTTGCCGCTTGGTTGAAACTGATAATTTTCAGCACCTCCAATTAATCCTGAGATGGCATCAATTCCATTTGACTGAATTGATTTGCCAGCTAGATTTCCCTCACTGGATTTCCTGTGTGATTTAGGTTGACAACACTTCCAAGACTGTACAGTAGGTAAAAAGCTGTAGATGGAAGATGGCTGGTTCAGAAATTAAAGTTAGTCTTCCTCTGTACAAAATACAGTGATAATCTCAACTTCAGTTTGAGACTGGATTAAACATGCATTAAATAATGCTTTGTTATTCTCTGACCTTTTTTAAGACGGCACTTGTAAAATGTCTAAGTCTTGATAGCAGCTCTCCACTACACTTACTGAAAATGTGTTGATAAAAACTGCTCTGAGTATTCATAAGTACAGTCTTAAACACAGCAATTATTTTGCGTATGAATAAAAAACATCTGGTTGTTTAGCTTCCACATGTTCCTATTTCTTCATCCACTTGTTGCTACCCTTCTCTATTTCAAGATGTGTGTTTTTCAGCTGGATCAGTTTCCTCTCCTCTCCTAAAAGAGCCC
Source organism: Notolabrus celidotus (assembly GCF_009762535.1). Classification (NCBI taxonomy): domain Eukaryota; kingdom Metazoa; phylum Chordata; class Actinopteri; order Labriformes; family Labridae; genus Notolabrus; species Notolabrus celidotus. Next base: position 4,631,079 of record NC_048274.1, read on the forward strand.
TGAGACTGAACTAAAACTTTAATTGTAGCTGTTAAAGCAAATCAATAAGAGGGTTTAATGAGTTTAAAAGAGCTGCAGAGTTGGAGAAAATTCTCCTGCTCCTTCACACATGTATTTTAGTTATTTCACTTTACAGTTGAATATTAAAAATAGAGATTGATTTATGCAAATGAAACTAACAAAGCATAAAACACAGAGTTCCTGCCAGTTCTTTGTCTCCAACATTAGCCTCCTACTTTGTGAACACTGGGGAATGATTTGCTTTAAATATAAATGAGCACATTTATTATATTTCATGTCAAAATGAGAACCATACATCTACCAACAAAACAAACTCAGCTTGCTCACTCTGGATTAAACTGCTGCATGAGTGTATAAATAAAATCAGATGTTGCAAAACATGTCTGTTTCCAAAAGTCAGCGCTCGAAGCGTGCTGGAATCTTCCTGGCGTGAAATGTTGAAAAATAAACTTCAGCTCTGTGGGCTGACTCATGCAAAACATTAGTGAGAAACAGATAGGATCTCTGCATTCACAGTCTGCTGCATTTTCAAGACATGTTCAACAAAACACCAGCCAGCCAGTCTGAGGCTGAGCCAAACACGCAGCGCTGAGCCAACAGTATTATCACTAGATGACAGCCTTCTGTCAGTGTGCTGAAGAGTCGGATGGATTTAATGTGAAAATGTTTAATATTACTCACATTACCGTTAAATATATTGGTGATGATCTAAACCCTTAAAAGAAGAGAAAGATTGGCCTGTAGAGGCTTATCTCAGCGCTCTAATTCTGAAGCATCAACACGCTTCAACAAGTCAGAGCCTGCATGAACAGCTGCAGCAGGATGTCCTCATGCAGCAGGTTTACTCCACAGAAGAGTCCTCTACAGACACTTCTTTACAGTTGTAGAGAAAGTGCAATATTATAATATTTGTGACTCTTTAGAACAACTTATCCAATTTCAACAAGTGGCTCTGCAAACAAATCTCAGATGATCCTCATTGTCTGTTTCTCACATAAGAAAAAACGTAAAGAGGAAGGACTGCGAAAGGTGAGAGTACCCACCACGGTTATTTGATATCTGAATCTTATCCCCCTGGAACAGGAAGGTCACATCAGTATTCAGATCCTTGCACACCGGTAGTTACAGGATTAGGACGGCTTACCTGCTTTGTAGGCAATGGCGTTGGTTTTTGCCACAGACTTCTTGTAACACAGGTATACCGAGGAGCCCCACTGAAAACAAGATCAGGAACAATCAGCATGTGAGCATTTAAGAAGCCACATTAGAGGTGAAGAGAGAGAGAGTGCATCATTCAGGGTTTTATGAGACATTTCGGCTCTTTATGACTTAACACCTTCTGAAAACAGGGAGCATCTCTGATTGTAAATGAAGGTCTTCATGTGGCTGCTCCACCTGAAACTCATTATGGTTCATGTTTTGCAGACAAAGAGTCAAAGATGGGTTCCTCAACTTCCTCTCACTAATCACTGTTTATACAACATTTTGGCGGAGTCTTGTCCTCCCTGGAGGGATTCTGTTTTGCATCACCACCCACTCACTATACTGTTCATTTTACAGTAACTACCCAGCTACCAACTAAAAATAAAAACAAGTTAATGCTAAGTTTGGATTTAAAGACCAGCTTTTTTGTGAGTAGAATAACATCAAACATAATATATGATATTGTTAAGTTTAATGGTAAAGTGTGATGTAGTGATCTGGCTAATTGAAAGACCTTGAAGTTGAATCTTTAAGATGTTGTTATTTTTAGTGTATCTTGCTACAACTGTCTCCTATGTAACGGCTCTTTCTGCGACACACGTTGTGCTTGCAAAGTGTACTTTGGTTCTCTGTGTGTCGATGTCTGTAACTTTGTGTTTTTTGATGCTGACTGTGTCAGCCAGGTCTCCCTTGAAAAAGAGATCTTTGATCTCAATGGGACCAACATGGTTAAATAAAGGTTAAATGAAAAATAATAAAAATACAGTAATTACCATTGTTATGGGGTTTTAACTAACCGGAATCAAATATTCAACACATCCAGGTGAATAGAAACAAAGCGCGGTAATAAGATGTTTTGGTTTGTTGTGGGTCAGGAGAGTGTTAGATTATTTAAAAGAAACTGAATGTAGAGAGGGATGTTATTGCTTTTGTCATTTTTTATAAAAGTACATTAAGACAGTTTTGTCTCTTAGTCTTCACATAGCTACTAAACAACATTTACAGCACTGGTAATCCAGGATGTGGTTATCCTGAAAGGTTGTAGCTGGAACAGAGGCAATCCAAAAACAATGAGGCTTGCAGGGACAGAAGTAAGATCGATAAAAGGATCTAAGATAGAGAAAGGAAAAGGATTTACAAACCCGGATAAAACTGATCCAGATTAGACTTCTGAATAACTGAGCCCTGAGCTCCTTGTTATTTCTACAAAAGATGTCAGCCAGTATGATCTCTAGAGACACCTTTATGTACCGTCTTCAGATATTGATGTTTACTGTTGATGAATCAGAACTTCATGCAGAACTAGAAACACGCAGACTTGACTACAAACACTGAATCAAAACATGTAAGAAGAACATCCTAATAAGCAGTGTTGCGGTAAGTTTTGTTCCCCAGTGTCTCTCTCACCATGCTGCTGTTCAGGTTCTTCTCCACCTTGCAGAATGTGTGTGGGGGCGTCTCTCCCTTGCTCGGGATGATGATGCAGATGTCCGTCACAGCCAGGGCGGTGTGTGGCTGACTCTCAGGCGCCCGGCGATAGGTCACGTAGATGCGCTGAGAGGAATTCCCACTGATGTTGGCGGGGCGTCCAGAGGGCGTGGTCTGGATGATGTGACAGCCCTGCTTCAGTCGCTCCTTCCACTCATACAGCGCACTGCAGGGGGGACGACATGGCAGTCAGCCAACAAAACTCAATATCAATGTGTGGTTAATAGAGTGATTAGGGTGCAGGAATAATCAACACAATATGCCGTCAGTATTTCATTGAGCTAATTAGGTGGAGGTCCTTGTTTAAGTCCTAAACTGGGCATCTATCCCAGAATGCATTTGCTGACATAATGGAGTTGATTAATCTTACTGTTGGTTTTGCATCTCATAACCAGCAAAGCAGAACTAATACGATTAATGGAGAGATATATGAGCTCATATGGAAGCCAGGCTGAATGTATGATGTAGTGCTGAGTCGTTGTTTTTACACTCGAGAGAAGAAACTTAGAGGGAACAGATTCTCTGGTTTCACTTACAGAAGGTTACAGTGTGTGCTCGGGTTTCTTTGTTATTCTGATTTCGTTAAAGACGAACAGCTTGCAGCTATGTTGAATGATGCAAAGTGAAAGAATACACCTTGTTTAAAAGTCAAAACTATGATTATTTTTGTAAACATCGAAAGAGGAGTTATTTAACACCAATACGCCACCATCTTGGTTGCTCTGATCTCAACTAGGACAGTCACAGGGATTCAGGCAGACTGTAGACCCAGAAAATCAGATATAACCTCAGAGTAAAGAAACAGGATGGAGGTACAGCAGGTGAGACTGGAAGAGAAGGATTCAAACTTCTGCACATTGAAGTTTTCCTTGCCATGTGAAGTAAAGAGATTCCAAGATATTCTATCATTTGCAAATAAGTTTACAATCAAATGTTACTTAAAGCTGGGGTTGGTAGACAGATTTAGATACACTTTATGTCCCGATGGCAATCAATACATAATGTGTTCTTAAAAAAGAGCAGGGGGAAAAAAAGCCGCTATCTACAGCTGGAGTAAACCTGGGAAAACACCAACCAATCCCTGCCATCAGGAGCCGAATTATGAAACCAATCAAATCCTGTCCTGCTGCTCTGCCCGCCTCCTGCAAAGCGTACATTTCATGTTTGTTTGTGTTTTTAACTTTCACTATGATCATGTTTCGGTGTTTTTTTACCGCTGAGTGAGACATGAGTTGACGTAGTGCAAAACACAAACCATGTGCTGAGGACCGGTTTTGAATCAGTCGTGATCATATGGTCGTGAATCAGTGGCGCTCGTGCATGTGAGCGGGGGCGTTGTTTTGGAGGGGGGGGGGGGGGGTTAGACGGAGTCCTGAGGACATGCTACATTCAAATTCATGCTAGTTTTCCCTGACTACCAACCCTAGCTTTAAATCTTTTCAATAAGGCGGATAAAAGCCAGATCATCTGTCTGCTCTACACTTCATGTTGACTCTTTGTTGGTTTTTCCTCAAACTGTTCAAAATGTGCAAAAGTTCTCTGCTTGCAAAAGTGATCGATTCTTACCAAAACACAAAAAGAGAGCATCATTGTGTAAAAGAATGAAGCACAATCATCATTTTTATCTTTGTTACCTTGTTTTAAAAAAGCCAAAATCAGTCTCTACAGTCCCTGTGCAAAGTAAATGTGTGATTCTGTATTGAAGATATTTTAAAACGTATCTTCCAATGCACCAATTTCTCCCTTATTGTCCTTTCTAATAACTCTTTACTGAAATTGGTAATTTTGTGCAAATGTATCTGAGACCAAACAATGTCTGAACTTGTTTTATCTTTTATTGTGTTACAGATGAGTTTTTAAAGAAAGAGGAAAACTTTTAAATGGTGATCAAATTTAAATGTGATTCTAAAAATCTAATAAAAATGTGGATTTGTTGTACTCCACAGTCCTCATACACCGTCTGCATGAAGATTAATGTATAGCTCAGAGTCTGTCAAAACATATTAACCCAGTGCAGCTTTACAATGAGGCACAAGAGGACACTCACACAAACCACTTAGAGGATGAATGCTCAGAGGTACATAACAGGAGCGGTCATTTTAAACATTCCTCTTTGTGCTTCCATTATGCACTTATCCTCCATTACTGTTTCAAGTGGAGCTCAGACAGTGTGTGGTAGTAAACCAGAGCTGAGAAGAGAAAATAATTTCAAGTGGCTAGCTAGCTGTGAGGATGTTCATTCTGTCCGATTCTCTGTTTCGCTGTGGTGATTCTGCTCTGCTCACAGCAGGACCAAACACTGTGTGGATGTTTTTCTCTGCTGTGAAATCAAACTGTGTATGTTGTTCTCCTATGTCCCATCAGACAAGTGTAGGCGACGTGTTCTTTTATTGACAGTGCCACCATTTCTTTAAACATTTGAACTGGTCTTGTGCCAAAAAGATATTCAAAATATCTCAAACAAGCTGTAGTCGTGTGAGGAGGTCAAAGTTTCATGTAAAGTCCCCAATCAGACGGAGTGTCATTCTACAGTTAGAGGCATCGTTTTCCAGTAGGCAGTAGGTGTTTTGCGCAATGCTCATGCACCCTGTGTGCATTGCTTTTTCAATATTTGCAGCTTGTCATGTTTTTGCATGAAGCTCTTAATGACTTGAGAAAAACTGAACCTTAGCAGAAAACATGAGAAGAGTTTTTTCCCCTTTCCAATCAGATGACTCTAGTGGTGAGCCCTCTGTGGAGGTGACAACTGAGATTACAGTTGCTACTTGAGTTCTGGGTGAGCTGTTTGAGGACAAGCAATTCAGTTGTTGCTTTGCAATAATAAAAAAAGGAGCAAGCTTCTTCATAAATGTTGATATCTGGGCAGGGACTTGGCCTAACGTTAAGTTGCACACCCATACAGCGGGCGGCCCAGGTCCGATTCCAGCCTGCGGCCCTTTCCCCCATGTCATTCCCTCCCTCTCTCCCAGATTACTGCGCTATCCACTTCCCTCTCCTCTGTCAAAAATGCCCCAAAACATAACTTTAAAAATATTAATAATAAAATAAAAAATAAATGATGATATCTAAAAAAAAACTAAAACACAGTGCACTGTGAAGCTCATGTGCCAACCTGTCTTTTTTGATAAGGGCTTCAGAGAGAGAGAGCTGAGGTGCTCTCCCTACACTCAGTAAGTGTGAGTGTGCCTACTGACTGAAGCGATGATGAAATGGCATGTGACAGTGACTCGTTGGATTACCACCTCTGCTCACCAGTGACCTGGTTGAAACCTTAGAGGTGCCAACGCTTCTCATATTCTCCTCTGCTTCTCAAAGAGAGAGGAGGGAAGATCAATATCTGTATGTTGCTTGCAGATGATTCCGTCTGCAGCATGAGAAACACTTGACTATCCTATAGAGCAATAAGTAAAGATGGATGTAAATGATGTCTAGACACGCACACACACACACACACACACACACGTCAGCTTCCCATTAGTCTCACAGCGTCTGGGAAGTGCAGCCCTCCGAGCTTTCAGCACACAAAGCTGCTGATAGCGTCTGAGCAGCCTCTGTGTCAGTGCCTGATAAGCACTGCACAGTGTGGTGTCAGAGGCCAACGCAAGCCTCCTTAGCATTGTCACCACCTGCCTCTGCCAGCCTGAGGTGTGGGAGCTCTGAACAAACAGTATTGTATTCCTGTATTTCAAAAGATGTTGCTGAGGACGACACCTGTAACAGGGCTTCACACTATTCCACTTTTTGTTGCAAAAATCACAAAAGGGGAACGACTGCAAGGCAGACAGAAACTGACTGCCGAGGGGAAGAAACTGCTGCACTGGAGGATTTTCCGGGCAGAGCGGAGCACTTTTTTTAAGCTAAAAGCACTTCAGCTTTTAAGAACAGACATGATATGGATGACTTTTCCAATAGGGACCACAACAGCACGGCTCAGCAGCGCTGAGTTATATGGTAAGAAGAATTCTGACAGTTCCAGAAATAGCTTCAGCGTTTGCTGATTATTACAGGGAATGAGGCAAATAACAGATACAGTATGTTGCACTGCATGGATAGCATGACTATGTGGGTAACGTCAGCTCAGAATTATAAAGGAAAATATGAATCTACATGTTTCAAAAAGCCCCTTTTTGATATATTCTACATCGAGTGAGTAAAATCAGGGACTACAACTTCAAGCTGTGCGAAAAGCAAGTTTCCACCAGTCAAGAGGGGTGCACCATGAAGCAAGAGGGTAAGCTCTTTGCGTCACATATCTGTCTCTTTTCTAACCATGCTAACTTTCTCTAAACTCATAACCTGGTTGGGTCATAACCTGAAGCAGAAAACCTGAGTTAGCAGAGAAAGTTTGAAACCCAGCCTGATGATACCTGATGTCTCTACCTGGAGCCAGCTTACTCAAAGAAAGCCTGCGTACTGTGAGCTCATTTTTTGGTGTTCTCATCTGTGTTTTGGTACATAATACCAGCTTTGCTTCCTATTCCTCAGAATAAGAGCTGAAGTGTCTTTATCCTAAAATCATCCTCACTGTCATCAGAGTAATCTGACGTTACCTGTGGTCGTGTAAATTTGATCAAAATGCAAAGACCATTAGAAACACTTTTCTACCAAGCAGACTTCCCAGAACTAGATTTACAGAATGTCTGCAGAGACACAAAAGAACCCGTCCACTATTATCTGTCTGCTACTCAACAACATTTATTGAAACTCTTTCTGTAGAGAAACTAAGACAGCTGTAGACAACTTTCTGTACTGGATGGAAATAAATGTGCTGTATTCTGTTCATACCTCTTGATAGGAAGTTGGAAATTAAAAATGTTTGAGTACAGATTTAGGTTCAGCCATTCAGGGCTACAGCTGAGTAGGACTGGACTAGGACTCATCCATCTAAGAAGCAAAATATAATTTCTTATAGACCTCTGCAATGATCCCCGGTTTCATCACATACTGGCAGCATAAATCAACCTTTATAGAGATCGCAATGTCACTGTGTCAGTCCGCCATTCTGGCCTGAGATAAAATTTCATCACGACTATTGAGCTATGGTTCAGTGCCATAACATTTTGTTGACATTTACGAGACCAAGAGGACAATTAGAGGAGCGTTTGGTCTGTCTGTAACAAATTCTTCAGATCGTTTCATTGAGCAAGAGAGAAATACAACTCCACAAAAAGTTTTGAGACTTTATAAAATGTTAATCCAAACAGGATGTGATGGTTTGCAAGATATTTAATTTAGAATCATGTAAAGACAACATAACAAATCTTAAAACTGAAAGATTTTATGTGCTCTCAAAATCTAGCTTACTGTTGGTGGCCTCCTGATGTTAATGTGAACTTGGTCAACATTTTACCTGCTAAAACATCAGTAAACAATCATTGTTGCTGTTAGCTTGTACATCTCAAAGCACAACTATGCCTCATTGAGCTGCTATTGTGGCTGTAAATGTTGGACTTATTGATCTACACAATCTGAAAGGTTACTAGACGTCGCTGAAAAACTAAGACATTCAGAGACACGTTTGGTACTTACCCCAGGTCAGTGAGGGGTGGCTTGTCGCGGCCTCGCCTGTAACACAAGAAGATCTGAGGAGCCATGAGGCCCCCGTTGTTAAGATCAGCTGAATGTCCACTTGGTGTCTCCTCTATACATGTGTACCCTTGCGGCACCTCCTCTCCCATGGACCGGATCACCAGGGCCACATCTGTGATGGGCGCCTTTGGCTTGGCCATCTTGTGGCAGACATCATCAAAGTGGATCTCCTGGTCCAACGGTTTGGACGGGTCCGTCAGACCGGCTACCACAAAGTAGTCGGCTACACGAGGGCCTTTGTCTTCCATCATCTCCCATCACCCCCGGCTGCCTGCACAGATAGAGAGAGAAAGAGAGGAAGAGAGACACAGTCGGGAAGAGAGAGAGAGGGAGAGGGGGATTGATTTTCATTGTTGTAGCAGGTACAGACGGTTCTCACGTCCTCGCTTTGGCAGTAAAATGAAAAAATCCAACAGTCATAAATCTAACTGAGTGGAGGACAGGGGAAGGGCAAATTAAAAGAGTGGGTTCAATGTGGGGAGGAGGAGAGGGACTTCAACGAGGGACCAGCCAGGCAGCTATTAACAGTTGAAACTGTTAACTGATGGTCTTTGACCAGATCGACTTTAGTTCACATGATCAGCTGAAAGTCCTGCATGCTAGTTCAAGGACACAACATGGCGTGGGTCAAAAAAGGACAGTTTGTTTTTGAGGATTTGAACTTTCCTCCAATTCTAAACTCTGAACGAACAGAGCTGAAGCCTGGTTGGCTACAAAGGCACGAGTGTGCATGTTAAAAAGGGAGCAGCGAGGTGTTTCTTCACACTTGACATTCTGCCTCAATTACAGACCAGCTCCACATTAAAACCTGCTGATGAGAAGCTCTGTGATATCATGGAGCCCATTAAGCTGGGTGATAAAAGACAAACAGTCTTCTCCTTAATCTGTGTGAAGAGCGGCCTGAGGGCGACAGGTCCTGACTGCACAACGTCATTCACACTTTCTGCAGGAGCACAGGCGGGGAGGAACGCTGACATGGATCTGGTCCGAGCTGAGGAGAACAGTGATGTCAAGTTCAACTAGTAAATAAAGAGGACAGGACATTTGCAGTGATAAAGAGAGCCTTCAATAAATCTTGCAACTAGTCGAGAGCTGTTTGAGGGAATAAACGTTGTGTTTCTTGAGAACATCCTCAAAAGTCTCCAGAAGTGAACTCTGACACAAGTTACACAGTTTTAAGACTAACAACAATCCCCTGGTTGAACCACAAAAACAATGGGAGTGCATTTTAAACAAACTAAACTCTTTTAGAACCCTTTGAGGACACATCTACCCTGATCGAGCTCTGCAACTGACCACAGATTGTTTGCAGTATTGTGATCTCAAAGCCATGCCAGAGAAAACAGAGGAATTAGGACCCCTGAGATCATGGCCTGAGACAAAACTGCCGAGTCTGAGTGGCAAAGACTCAACTGAGAAGGAAATTAATGGTGTGAGGAGAAGCTGAACTATGGCACGTCTTCAAAGAGCAGCTGCTCGAGGCGTTGCCGAAATTAGGTGTTAAAGAGTTTCTGCTTTCTTCTGCAGTCTTCATTTGTGTCTTTAAGGGTGTGTGGTTCCATTGTGGTGCAATTTGATATCAGAAGGAAATTAAGAAACACGTGAAGGAAATACTGACTGAAATAAGAAACTCTTGATGTGGAGTGATACTTAAGTTCTAGAAAAAGTCATTATCAAACATGTCACATGAAACGAACAACACCAGACTTCTGTACTGCTTCAGGGTTACGATTCAGTTTTTCACTCCTAAAACACAAAGGCAGATAATAAATCACTTCACAGGATCACCTGCAGAGACACACAAAAATTCAAACTGGAAAAAACTCAAAGTCATGTCCTATTCAGCTATTTTTCGATTTTACAGACACTGCCTTGAGCCAAAACCCTGACATGATGTTTAAAAAAAAGAGTAGCACAACAGTCTTCTCCCTACTGACAGAGCAGTTGACACTTTGCATTTAAGTCCAGCAAAATGCTGAAGAACTAAATGCTGTACAACACTTTTGTTTAATAGAGGACTTCTTATCTTCAGGGAGTGGAGGTGTAGAGTAGACTCTCAGTCTGCCTCAGTGACCAGATCCATAACTCAACCTCTTGACACTCGCCTGACTCTCTCTGTGGGTGAAAAATAAAGGTTTACTCTGCTTGTACTTGTGCACTTCTTTTGGATACTCATGCAAAAACATAGAAACTCATGGGTTTCTCAGAATGTGTTTCTATATGTGTTCTAAGGATGTGTGAGTAGAGCTGGGCGATATAGTAAAGGATGTTATTCATATTTATCAGGATAAATATCAAATTATTATTTCATTTAAATTTAAAGGCAGATTTTGCCCATGTGAGACTTGAATACTGTTTGTGAGCTTGTATCTGGATTAAGATCTCTGATAAACTTCTTTAATCCCTCATTTCTGACGGTGCTAACAGGAAGCAGGTCTTTAATGTAAAATGAGATTTTTGTGAAGTTTTAGTTTGTAGATTCTTATTTTTCTCAGGTTGAGACAATTTGCAGAATTGTATTCAAATTTACAGCAAACGTCTTTAAGCCCACCTACTTCTTAAGGCTGATTTATACTTCTGCGTCGAATCGACGGCGTAGCCTACGCCGTAGGTCCGCGTAGCTCCCGTACCTACGCAGAGGCCTACGCACGTAGCTGACATGCACCTCCTCCCAAATGTAACTACGCGTAGAGCCGACTCGGACCGCAAGCTCTGTGATTGGTCAGCTCAACGGCTTTGTCTTTCCCGCATTCACAGCACATCGGCCATGTATTTCATCTCCTCCTCTCTATTCTTCATGTAATCATGTCTGTATGATAAACAGCAACATGTATCAGCTGTAGATTAACAGAACACGCTCTGAATCTCTGTGGAAAAGTAAACAGAGATCGTAGCAGGACCGGAAGCAGGCGACCGGCTATCAGAGAGACCACACTGCCCTCAGGCGTTTCGGAGGAGAATTGCTGCGCGACACAGACACACCGACGCACAAGTATGTGGGGCTCATGTCCGCGTCAGCCCCTGCTGCGTAGGGGCGACGCAGAAGTATAAATCAGCCTTTACTCTGTTCAATGCCGTCGTCTTATTCTGTTTAATGTTGGGTTGCAACTAGCGTTTAAGGCACATTAGAGCCCCCTGCCTTCCAGTGGTTGGGGGGTGTAAATACAGGTTTAAATATATCAAAATGTTATAGAACATTTGTTATATTCATATTGAGAAAAATGATGTAAGGATAATTACCATAATCGATTTATCACCCAGCCCTATATGTGAGAAATGTATGCAAACAAGAAGCACTCAGATTGTGTGCTGAGTCTCAAGTCCTCCATGTTTGAATGCAGCTGAGTCCAAGTCAAAAAACATGAGATGAGTCCAAGTAAAGTCCCCATTATAAACTCTATTAGCTGCACCTCTTTATGCTTTCTGGCAGGAGCAAGACAGCAAATGAACACAAATGCTGGTGCCAACCCTTGTTAGCTAAATAAATTGTTAGTGCTTTAAAATAAATAATTAAACAGGCTTTCTCTATAATTAAGTCAGACTAAGTTTCTGAGTTATTTTTTAGGCATCTTCACTTTCACTGGATGAGACAGCTGAAGAGAGATGTGGGGAGTAGAGAGTGGGAGAAGACATGCAGCAAATGGTAGTGGGCCGGGAGTCAAACCAACAATCACTGCGATGAAGACTTTGGCCTCTGTACATGGGGTGCATGATTATACTGCTAGGTGCCCTGATGCTGAGGCATTTTGATCAGGTTTAGTCTCATAAACTGTTTGCTTATGTTGACAAGAGATGAACTAACATGTCACTGTTATATTTTAGATTTAAAGCTTCCACACTGGGACGGTTACTGGGTTTACCAAAGCGTGCAAATCTATGTCCTGCAGAACCGTGCACATCTGGATGAAATACAGAGTTTTAAAAGGGAGTTTCCTATAAAAACATTCCCAAGTTGGTGTTGCAGCCAATGACAAAGTCTCACCCAGAGAGTCATACCATTGCAAGCAGATTTTGTAACTCCAGACTCTCTGCTCAATTCTATTCTGAATAATTCAACTGGACAAGCTCTGTGACTCCAACCGTACGCAGAGAGAGAGGGCATGTGAAGAGAGGTTTAATTAGCAGGGGGTGTAAGCTATTTTAAATGTGTGGGATCAGGAGGAAGGTGAAAAAGCTGCCAAATTCAGCTCTGCTAGAAAGACCTAAGCTTCCGCCGCAGACACGTAAACCTGTTAGTGCCTCCTTTATTCACCTCCTCACCATCAGAGACTGGTGTAGGTAAAGAAGAGATCTAAGTAAAGACAGTCTCTCTCTAGTTTGACCTCTACTCGTGCATCTCTTCCATCTGCATGTCTGATGGTTGTTTGTCTTTCTACATCTGCAGTGTTGAGAGTATTTCAGGTAAAAGTGTTCTTGTGACACATGTTGCTGCTCTGACTGTCAAGATGCATACAAATAAAAACAGTGAAGTTATCCTCTAACTCCCCAAATATCTGGTAAAGAAAAGGGTTCATTAGCATACATCTTACAAAAGCTGGGTGCTTAGTGTTCAAATGAAATTATATCTGCAGGGTAAATTAGCCAAATATGGCCAAATAGCGGGCCATTTGTGTGTCTTTCTCTGATTATCACTTCCAGCTATTGACAGATGGTGAGAAAACGCTGGTTCAGTGTGTCCTGGCTGCTGCTCTCAGATTACAAATGCATCTCATCATTTCCTCACAGTAAGAAGCCAATGAGACAGAAAACAGTCACTGTGAGGTTGTTTTCTACGCCAAATGATATCTGGTCGGCCCGATAACGCAGAAAAGACAAGGGGAGTGAGGTGGACCTTCACCGGTGGTCCAATGATCCCTCTTATGGCAGCAGGACCTTCATGCCAAATCACATATTTAAATCTGCCCTTAAAACTGGCAGCTCTCCAAGGGTTATCCAACAACTTCAACCTCAAACTTGTAGATCAACTGCTTTGTACCTGTTCTACACTCAAGAAAGCAACATGGGTGTCTGTTTTATCAACATGAGAACAACATGTAGCTTCTTTTAATTCATGTTTAGTGGTTAAACATTTTTAAATCATGCAGTTTTAACATGACATGCAAAATCCTTAAAACTACAAGATTGCTTTATGTCAACACAACCTAATGTGTTTAGGTAGGAATCCCATCTGCAATACCTCTCCAGAGCAGAAGGTGGCAGTAACATGCGACAGGCCCTATTCATCAGCCAAGGTAGAGTGCTTCTGGCAAAGAAGAGCCATAACGGGGAGTATGGAGAGATCGCCTGTGACTGACTGCAATTGGGGCACTGGTGGCCTAGTAGTCCAAGCGCGCCACATATCCAGGCTACAGTCCTCGTCGCAGAGGTCGCCGGTTCGGCTCCTGGCCGGTCGACATTTGCTGCATGTCTTTCCCCGCTCTTTACTCCCCATGTTTCCTGTCTCTCTTCAGCTGTCCTGTCAATAAAGGCGAAAAAGCCCAAAAATATAACTTACAAAAAAAAAAAATAAGCTATCCATAATCATATCACACAAGTTATTGTGACCCTGGATAATGAAGTCAGATCCTACCTTAGTAAATATGTTGAAACAACCTTTACAAATGAAGTTGGACCCAAACATGCCAAATAAGTAATAGTAACGTCAATACTTTATGTTCACTCAACATATTTACAATTAGTTGGTTCAACACAATTGTGTCCCGCTAAATGACAGCATTTTAATTAGGTGGAAATTCTTTCCATAATTTCATTATATTCCCCCAACAAATTATTTCTTTGAGTGTAGGTGCTGCTCAGTTTTGGACATGCAGGGTTCTTCTGTTGATGAGGCAATAACATAAAGAACGTCTGGTTGGACAAAGTAGACGTAGCTGTCAAGGTATCAACAAGACATCTGAAACATTGGATTGTGCTTACCAAAAGTTTGTAGACAAGAAATAAGCAATGACTAATGGTTGGGAAAGGTTACACACAGGAAGTGAATGCACAGAAAGTCCTTTGTTTCAATAACTAACCACCCTGACGTCCTCTGTGTACGCTTTCTTGCTCCTTAAGCTCTCTCACCTGACATCAAAAGCAAATCAAACATTATGCTGGAGGAGTAGAAATGATGCTGACGAGGTACAGTAAGCATCAGGGTTTGAAGCATCCGGCTATTATAAGGCTATAACTGACATGTGGGGGAATACGAAGGTTGGGTTATGTGTAGGGAAATACTTGGTCAACGTAAGAGTGGCCACAGGAGCCCTGAGGGCTTCACATCTGTACGAGCATCCTCAGCCAAAGACCACAGTCTACATTCAACATCCTGTCCAACACGCAGAGCAGACTCATAAATGTTCCAGTGTTACAGCAGACTGGAGTAACATCCAGGGGACAGGATGTGGGACATGATGTGGGACATGTGCTCACTTCTCTTTCAGGAATATTTTCTTGGGAGTTGAGTACATTACAAAATACTGAAAATTCTTTCAAAATGAAACAAGTTCAGTGCAGGCTGGAGCACGGGGAAAGTCAGCACTTTAGCTTAGTTATATAAATACAGATCTCTCAGGTCTGCTTTTGGTGGAGGATCAGAAGAGCTGAGGCACAATCGGGGCAAAAACAAAAATAGTGGTGGAATAACACACACATTCCTTTTGCACCTTCAGGTTTGCTCCTAACACCCTCCACTATAAAAAGCCGGCATGTGAGCGAGTGTGTGGAAAAGCTGACAAGACAACACGTAGCCTGAAGAAGAGGTGAGAAAGTGAAGAACCTCTCTGGTGTGTGCCAGCTCAAGGTTAGGGGTCACATTCTTGTATTGACACGGGCTTAACAAAAGACAGAAGTGGTCGACCTGTGTGGGTTCATCAAATGCAGGACAAGCACATAAAACATCGGTTCAGTTGTTCTCCTTTCAAGACAAATCCAAAGCACATGCAGTCCATAAAAAAAATCACATCATGCATAATAAAGGAGGGGTGCAATAACACAAGGTGTTGGCCCTTCCAGCAGCTATCTCATTTCTTGCAAAGCCATGCTTCTTTAAGGACCTAGAGGGATTTTGCATGAAACTCAACTGGCAAAAACAGCCCTGGGTATCGCTTCATGTAACACACAGAAAGTACAGTTAACCCCTTATTTCAAACAAAAACGTAACATGAAGATGTTGACCTAATTATCCACAGGCCTTTGGTTGGAGAGCAGTGGAGAGTTCTGGTGTATACCCTCCCCAATAAGCCCGACCACAGAACCACATGACGGGCCAAAGAATGATACTCATTCTTACCATGCCGGCAGACGGCTAAAAATACAAAGCAAACCACTGCAGCAGTACTGTGGCACACATTACATAAGGATTGCATGGATTGCATATGTGGGACTGCTCTTATTGTCTGCAACACTCTCTCTCTGCCTGTCCTACATTTCAGGAATAGAAAGAATCATCATTGTTGAGTTCACGAAGGAGACAGAGGTGACAGAATGAATAATGAATACAAGATTTGTGTTGTCAGTATCACTAAAGGTCAGCTACACACTACACAGCACTGAATATGCTCCATTAACACAAGGCAAAGGACTACCTCAAGAATAGGAGTGTTATGCAGTCACAATTAGCATGTGAAAAATTGACCTGCTTGAACCAGATAATATATAAGCCACACATTCACACCCTCTGGCCAATCAGATGCAGCCCTAACTAAACATCAGCTACCGACCTTTTACTGTTGACAAGTTTGTTGCAAAGTGATTTCAGTTTCAGGATGGCTGAGGAAGATGCAGGACAGCACGGTTTGGATTCAGGAGAGATGACATTACAACCACATGTATTGAGTTAAACATGTTAAAGAGCGAGAGAGAGATCTGTAAGTCAAAGATGATGTGACAAGTCATACCGTGTAAATCATTCATCATCACAATATTGTACAATGTGACAGCACACTGCATATTTTTGCAGGCCTTGTTTGCACTCAACAACACATTATAGGATATTTCCCCAAGGAGGAGTCCCTAACAAGATTGTCTGGTTTCAAAACTACATAAACAAAGAGAGGAGCGATCTGAGAAAAGATGCAAAACAACAAGCAAACAGAAGTCCCACAACAAACTAGCAATCAAAGGTGTTAAAGAAGAACGTATATAAGTCTCTGCCCAAGCGGCAACCTCCGGTCTAGAAATATGAAGCCAATGCAGAAGTGCTAAAAACTGCAGTTCATCTAGGATCCGTTTGAGGCTGGCTCCAGGTGTACAGGAAACCACATACACACCAATTCAAAAAAGACGATCTTTACAGCAGAAATAAACACGTTTACAGCCTGGTACAAAAGATGAGTGTAGTCTGGATAGCTCATTTCTCGATCGGCACACACTGTACTGGGGGTGAATTATTTTCTAAGGCGGCAAATTCGAAGATATTTAGATTGCAAGTCTTCCAATGAGAGGCACAGCTGACTTGATTGACAGGCGGGAACACTGTAGCTGTTGCCTAGGAGGCTCAAAGCCCGCCTCTTTACGTCACACTCGCTCAACAGCAGATATGTTGATTGGCCTCAAAACAGCCCTTCAGAAACAGATGGGTGACGTCACGGATACTACGTCCATTATTCATGCAGTCTATGACTCTACCGCATTAGACTGCACCTCCTGATTTTGCCCCATTATCTGACACTTAACTCGGCTTTAAACCGTTCCTGCAGTCACTGCTGGATAATTTCTCACAAGAGATCCAGATATCTGACCTCATAGATCCTCCTGGGCGTCTGCAACACATAAACACATCTTTAAAATTCTCACAAAGTGTTTATCGCTCGCAGTACTGAGCACGGATTTGCTTCTGATCTTTTGATCTGGGGCACTTGTGTGCGATCACCTAAAAATGTAAGCAAGTGGAAAACGAGGGTTGAGTTTGCTCTGCCTCACCTATAGATGTCTGAGTTCATCCAAGTGAGTCAGAAAATCCTAAAAAAGCATAAAAGAGTAAAACACCCATCTATTGTATATTTAGCCCATCATGCACGGATCATCACTGGATCCCCCTGCAGCAGCATCCAAAAGATGCAGAGCGGTGACTCACACCATGCCTGACACATACACATAAAAATCTGCTTGAAGGCTTAAGTGGTCTAATCCAAATATCTTAATTTTCTGGCTGCCCTACTTCTCCCCTGGCAGACTGACCTGGAAGGGAAAACTGGACGTGGTCTGGAGGTAAACGCCCAGAAAGAAATCACAACTGATTCCTCTCAGCAGTCAAAAAAAAATGTGGACATTTCAGACAGCATGTGCTCAGGCTGCAAGCATCTTTAAGGGGTCAGACTTTCACAATGCTCCTGAAGCACTATGGGTAATATTTATGTTACAGAGTGATTTACAGTGTGGGTGGATTCAGCACAAATGCCTTAAGAAACAATTTTCACAGAGATTTTGCAGACTATTTATCTTAAAGCTGCGCAGAGTATCTTAAAAGATGTCATTAAGTTGTGTTAAAAGGTACTTTATTGCATGACACAGCTGGATGCACAGATTACCAGGGCTCCATCTAATGCTCTGCAGTAATCACACAGCATAGAGAGCAGTGTGGGAGCAAGAGAGGCAAGAGAAGCACAGAAACTTTAAACTTGGCCACATGAAGGGCCTGGTGCCAGAGCCAAAGACAAAGCTTCCCAGCCTAAACTCGCTGACTTATAACCACAGTGGGATGTCAGGGCGGAGTTTGATAAGATGTCCAGACCCAACAGGGCCCTTCAGTCTCCTCCACAAGGGTTTATTTAAGCAAACGTGACAAGAGAACGATTTCCAGCTGTCTTGAGTTCTGGAGGCCTGGAGCCAACGAAACTCACCGAAGGGACTCTCTGTTTGAGGCTCTTACAGCCCCGGTCGCAGCTCTGGGCTGCAGCTGTAAAGACAACCAGCAGAGACACAGCCGCAGCAGGGCAGACACGTGGAGGAGGTGAGAAGGAATGTGCTGGAGGACATAAGCCAATAGGAAGCCCCACTAGCCAAGCATCTGCTTCCAATTTGCCCAGAGCAGAGGGTGTTCGGGTCTTTGCGCCTTTTAGCAGCGTCAGGTCATTTCACAGTGTGGAAGAAAGATGACCTCTGTGGGAAAGGAGTTACAGTTATCCATGTAAAACTGTAATATTTACATTAAACAGCCAAACGTCTCAGACACACCTGACTGAGATGTAAAGTGCTGCTGGCTCTGACTAAGCTGTACCTCATTAACTCCCAGGTCTCAAAGCAACAATAAAAACGGAAATAGAAAAATGAAGAGAGCTAAATACTCACAAGGGACTACACAACAAGCTTTAGGCTCTGCCAGCTCTGAGTATGGGACATGTTTGCACGTATAATGGAGCATGGAATGTCTCTGGAAGATGACCACACCTTTCCTGGAATCTTTGTCAATTTAATTACACAGAAATATGCAATTAACCCGGGTTTCAAGTGCTCTAAGATATTGTTGATGTGCGCATGAGACAGTATTCATAGAAGATAATTAGGATGCATTAACCTCTGCCGACAGACTTTTTTAATTAAGACTATTTGTTGTTGTCAGTTTGTTTATGTGTTTGCATCCTTTAGCTTTTTTTATAGTCTGTAAGAAATTTTGCTCAGGGGTAATTAAAATCTAATTTACCTTTACAACCACCCATCATGTAAACAGAGCTCTACAAGATGTAAGGCAACAATAAACAGGCTGTTTCACAAAATAGAAGCATGCCTCTCTGAGCTGGTCCCTGTTTTGTACTGTTACTGTGACACTGAGTCAGCAATGCAACAATGCAGGAGAACATGACACATCGCAGGACTGAGATGACTCAGTAAAACTAATCCAGAGACAAATCAATTATTTGCCAAGTTAATGGGGGTACTCGGTAGATTGTAAACTGTTAGTCGGTGTTATCGATTATCAAACAACACACACGTATGAGGGTCAGTTAACTTTATAAATCTGTACCAAAGGTCACAACACATCCATCGGTTTGGCAAGTGGAGTGCAATGGCCCCAGATCTTTGACTGCAGAGTCTATGGTCCAGACTACAGAGCAGTGTTTATTATGAAGACAAGGAAATAGGTCATAGACATTTTTTTAAGAGAAATACTTCTCACCAAATGAAAGTTGGGAAATTCAGTCACATAGATTGTGAGTGGTGAGAGAGGCTGTCTCATGAGATCAGCAGAGGTTTGATTTTTATCAGTAATGACTGATGATCCAGAGGTCAGTTTAACTCAACAAAGCAAAAGTCACAAGGTCTTCAAATCTGCTTCAAAACTCCTCAGTAATACAAAAAGTGACATTGTGCAAGATTCAATTACTACCATAAACCCAGCAACACTGAGGGAATCGAAATATGTGGTTTGGCAATAAAATGATGAAAAGAAGGCGCAGTGATCGCTATGGTTAAAGAGTAACAATCTCAGAACCAATCAGCTAGCATTTGACGACTATACAGCCTCTAGGAGCAGTAGCCAAACTTCTTGGGGCTTTAGCTAGGGGTGTGCAACAGGACATTATTAGAGAATGAATGATTAGAACACATGTCCACGATCTGCAAATCCAAAAAAAGAGCGTAGTATAAGAACATGGGTGGTTGCAATTCTATTCTCATACACGGTAGTAGTGCTGTGTGATATGGACAAAATTTTATATCCCGATATAGGTGATTTTATATCCTGATAACGATATATATCCCGATATAGCATTTTTCCTTAAAATTACATGAAATGAATGGCAGTTTTCTCTCATATTTTTCAATTTATTTATGAAACACATATTTTATGTATAAAAACATAATAAAATACATTATATACAACGACAGTATATACTGGAACCATGTCTTGACATATGAATTTAGCGATGGCATCTGTAATTTCGCGGTGTCTGCGGGACTGCTTGTCGTACGGGATGCCGTTGACCAACGATTGTTTCAGACTCGTTTGGTGTGTGTTTTTCTTTTCATCACTGGGTGGTTTTGATGTCACGTTAGTGCTTTGTCGCAGCTTCACGCTGTCTCTGTACTGTTCTTCGTGTTGCGTCTTTAAGTGGTAGAAAAGATTAGATGTGTTCGAGTCGGTCGTAACGACTTGTTGGCGACATGTTTTGCAGATTACCGTTTTCTTGTCGGTGTCCGACTTTTTAAAACAAACCAAAGCCAAACCATGGAATTGCGGTTCCCTCTTTTCGGCACCAACTCCTCTTTCGGTTCTGTTTCCACTTTGTTTTCAGCTAAGCTCTCCGCTTCTGCCATGTTGTTACATCCATGCTCTATCAGTGCCGTAAACTAGTAGTTGTGAGTGACGTAAAAATGCTACCGCAAAGTAGTAGCGGTGCTGCAGCTTACATTAACGTGCATTCATCATCGTTCATACAATGTCAGTGAAGCAACAGAGCTAGACCAATACCCTACACATCAAAATAACGATATAAACGACAGAGGGTTATATCGTACGGTGGACGTTTTTATATTGCACTACGATTTATATCGTAATAATCGTACAGCACTACACGGTAGGGATGGGACATGATTTTCAAATGTTCGAAAAATCAAAGAGTTACTGTAAATATTTGCTCATTTTAAAGTTATATTTATGTCTTTCTGCCTTCATTTGATAGGACAGCTGAAGAGATACAGGAGATGTGGAGAGTCGGGAGCGTGGGAAGACATGCGGGGGATGGTCGCAGCCGGGAGTCGAACCGGCGACCTCTGCGACGAAGACTGTGGCCTCTGTATGTGGGGCGCTTAGACCGCTAGGCCCCCAGCGCCCCATGTTTTCTCATTTCAAAAGTACAATTTAGCGTTTTCACAGGTGCCTGGTTGTAATACAAGATTCCCGCCAGACGGTGGCTAAGAACGTCTTAAAGCTGCTTGCTAACTGCATTAATTAACAAGAGAAGAAGAAAACTTTAGCGACAGTCGCAGCGATTTTCTCCGTTTCTGAATCTCACACTACTACACACGTATTTCCAGAGACTGAGCATGGCTTTAAAATGTAAACATACACGCCACGGCGCTTCATCCCAGAAACAACGACATAAAGATCAAGACGGACGCTGTCAGTGCCCTCTACTGGCAGCATCTCCTCCTGCTGCTGGTAAACACGAGGTGGGGGATTGTTTAAATTATCACCAAATAGATGCAGATGATTATCAAATAGTATTTTGGCTTGAAATGCCCACCCTAATACATATTCTGCCTTCATATGCAGATATTTGATTAGAGAGTTCTGAATCATCAAATGAATTTCTTTCAGCTTGGAGGATGTCCAACTATGCCCTCTTAACATTGATGTTAAAATCCGTTCAATAACCTTTTGTGGAATTGTAAAAAAAGCAGGTCAAATTGATTTCTGCAGGATTCTGTGAACATTTTTGTGACAACCAGTGTAATATTAAGGTTTTACTCCATGACATCAAGCTCGCTCTCATTATCAGTGAACTCTCTATGTGTTTTGACACTGACAATATTTACAGAGATACAAAGTCTATAAATAGCATTTGGGGAACAAGAGAAGCTTTATATTTTACTTTCCTCATTATATACATCCATGAGACTTACAGACTTCACCTCCTGAGTAACCCAGAGGGTGAGTCTTTCTTTTTCTGTTTTTAAAAGTTCTCCGAAATGTCTCCGTTTTGTGAAATGAACAACAATTCAAGCATCAAGGTAACACTGTAAGAAAACACGCTGCTTCATTCGACGAGGAGAGCAAAGGTTTAGCTGCAGCTCCGGCTCTTGGTTTTTCCTCTACAGATAAACTCTCCTTGACTTCTTATTAAAGCTTCAAAGTTAAGCACTTCTCAGAGCAGGAGGAGGATGCTCGGGGTCAGGTCACTGATGTTTCATCCATTAACACTGCCTATAAACCTGCTTTTATCTGAGCACTGTGATATAACAAAAGATCTCACAGCTGTTAATTGAGTGAAAAGGTGAATCAAGGGGTGCAAAATGGAAATAACAGCGTCAGGGTTAGCAATATATGACCTGCTAGGAATAACCTACACAAAACATGAATATGATGAGAGCGTACTCACAGCTTTGACAACTTTCTGCAAGGTCTTGACCTATATTTCAGAAGCTGATTTGAAATTCCACTCAAGTTTTAAGGCAATCTGTCTCTCGTGGTGGGAGAGGAAGACGGATGTGTGTTTGTTATGGATAATTAAGCACAAACTGTGATAAATGGCGATGCAGCAGCGGGGGAAACAGCAGTGATAGACTTTACCATGCAGCTACCGATCCTATCAGCATCAATATCTGATTGCAATAAAAAAACAAACCCACGCAGAAACAATAAAGTATAAATAAGCCTGGGAGCAGACTCCAGGCACCTACACATTACATGAAACAGTCTTTAGATTGCTGTACTCATCATCTAATCTCTCAGTGCCTTTTCACCAGCATCAGATTTCCTCACGAAACCTGATCTCACCAACCTTCATCCCCGACAGCCTGATCTTTTAATTCCCTAACTGTTTGCAGACCGGGGTCACGAAAACCACACATTTCATTCCTAGTGTGATGTCTTCTAGGGGGGCTGGCAGTTCTGTTTTAGTGACGTCTTTAGCGTCTCCTGATAAACACCCAAGACAGCAGGAGAGTAATCCGTTACCCTTGTGAACCTGGTAGACCACAAACAGGAGCAACAACAGAATAAAGTGAGAATCAGACAATTACAGCCTTTTAAAGTGGTGTCTTGACTTTGGAAAGCGCACGTCCCAAACAGTTTCAGTCAAATCTATCAAACTAAAAAAGTTCCACAAAAGGTCCCAGACAATTCAAACATGTCAGACTCTTAAAGTACCCGGTGCTTTCTCCTGAATCTGAAACAGCAATACCAGAGGGATGTCAGACTGGGGGTAAAAGAGGGGCTTCATGTAAGATGGGGCCCACTAAGACAAAAGAATGAATAGCTGTGCAGGCAAGCAGGGGCCCATAGAATCTGCACAGGGCCCAAGACTTTGTGAAATACACCTCAGTGGAGCTACAGCAAATTCCCACTTTACCCCTGTAGTCTGAACCAATTACCAGCTTTAAAAACTGTCAGTCTGTCTTAAAACTTTCACAGGACTCCAACCAGATCTGTGTCCGGTCCCTTTCCGATCTGACCCGTGCTCTCTTGTCCATCAACACCCACCGGTTGCATTTTTGGAACGCAGCGCGGAGCAGGACCGCCGGACAGCTGAAGTCATGAGACCGAGGTTTTCCTGGTGTAACTACTGAGTCCAGGTTTCTCTTCCTCCTCTACTCATCCATGTTGTCTTTATGGTCCTCTGAAAACCTCTGACCTGTTGACTCCAGGCCTGGCTCTGCTCATCATGACGGTTTGTTGTTGTAGTGAAGTGAAATACGATCTGGTGATAACACAGAGTGTTTTATTCTGAAAATTAACCGGATGTTTTCATTTTGTTTTGGTGCCTGACTTCCTGTCCTGCTCCATCTGCTCTGCTGAGATTAATGCGTCGTGCTCCAGCCTCCGGCAAAAATAAAAGTCTTGCGTATCTGATATCACAACATATCGTGCTTCTGGAGCAGGTTTTTATGTAATCAGTATAGGCTCAAAAAATTCCTATAGTTCATCCCTACTTGAAACTACATGACTACCTCGAAAGAAGCAACTCTGCACAGTCCTCAGACAGCTGCAGAATTCCCCAAAGAGAAAAAAAAGTTAATGTTTAATTTTATTGCTCTGACAGATGACTTTGCTAGTAGCTGTGAATCTCACTTCAGCTGATGAGATCTTGCCCATCTAGCACCAGATGCCACCCACCAATGAGGACACACTCTGCCTTTCTCCCTGCAGACAATACTCTGAGCTTACAGCTAATTAGTGTTTGTGGATAGTATTCCCTGGGAACATGTAATCCTGTCTTCAGTCTTTCTTCATGCAAATCCATAACAGCTTCTATTTGCCAGAACAAAGTCTTCTTTTGGTAGCAGGGCATTAAAAAAAATGGTAGCCATGCTGTGCTGTGACCTCCGGGCTGACACAATATCCTGTTTTTATCAAAGAAAGTCTCACATCACCAAAATATAAATTCTGCTACCAGAACGCCTGGTTACAAATATATTAGAGCTGTGGCATCATCTTCAGGGACAAAGGAGCCGGCTGTTAAGTTGCAAAAGTTTCTGCAAACACTCTCAGCATGCAATCAGAAACTACAAAGCTGGTCCACAACTCCTGATCAAGTTTTTGAATTAGCTTACTTCTGATTGTTTCAATGTTTCATATTATCTTATGATTCATATGACTCTGGGTCCAGATGTTTGACTTTAGAGGGCTAAAACATCACTACATTAAAGTCTATAGCCCTCATGGCATGGAGTTAACATTACCTGATTTGTTCTAATAATAATAATGCATTTTATTTATAGGCGCCTTTCTTGGCACTCAAGGTCACCTTACAACATTAAAAACAAACAGAGTTTAAATAACAAACAGTAAATAAAACACAATTTAAAAAGTTTTCAGTGAATGGACAGAGGAGTTGTGGTCAGATGGAGTAAGCCAGTTTAAACAGATGGGTTTTGAGTTTGGATTTAAAATGTGGGAGTGAGTCAGTGTTGCGGAGGTCAGGTGGGAGAGAGTTCCAGAGCTGGGGAGCAGAGCGGCTGAAGGCTCTGCTCCCCATGGTAACAAGGCGAGCAGGGGGGACAGTGAGGTGGATGGAGGAGGAGGATCTGAGGGTGCGGACGGGTGTGGCAGTATGGAGGAGGTCAGAGAGATATAGAGGGGCGAGGTTGTGTATGGATTTGAAGATGAGGAGAAGTATTTTGTAGTTGATCCGGTGTGTGATGGGGAGCCAGTGGAGCTGTTGCAGGATGGGTGTGATGTGGTGGAAGGAGGCGGTGCGTGTGATGATATGGGCGGCTGAGTTTTGAACCAGTTGAAGTTTATGGAGGGTTTTGTGGGGGAGACCAAACAGAAGGGAGTTGCAATAGTCCAAACGGGAGGTGACGAGGCTGTGAACAAGAATGGCAGTGGAGTGGGGAGTGAGTGAAGGACGGAGACGGTTAATATTGCGGAGGTGAAAGTAGGCGGACCTGGTGACGTGGTTGATATGGGAGGTGAAGGAGAGGGTGCTGTCGAGGATGACAACCAGACTCTTAACCTGAGGGGAGGGGAAGAGGGGCGAGTTGTCGATGGGAATAGAGAAATTATGGAGTTTGTTTAATGTAGATTTTGTGCCAATTAGAAGAAGTTCAGTTTTATTGCTGTTTAATTTGAGGAAGTTTGAGGTGAACCAAGATTTTATTTCAAGGAGACAATCAGTGAGGGAAGAAGGTGGAAGTGAGGAGTCAGGTTTAGTGGAGAGGTAAAGCTGGGTGTCATCCGCCTAGCAGTGGAAGTGAATATGATGTTTACGGAAGATGTGACCAAGGGGGAGGAGGTAGATGATGAACAGCAGGGGCCCCAGGACAGAGCCCTGGGGCACACCTGTGGTGACAGGGACTGGATGGGAGGTGAATGATAATGGTAGATGTTACCTGTACACTTAATGTTGTGTGAAGCTCATTTTTTTCAGCTTCAAGTCAGAGACTGTTCAGTCTGGTCCTCATCAGAGAAAGATTTGACAGAATTAGACAGCACTGATTCAGATCCACATACAGAATAAGATTCAATCTGTCACCAACCTGATAGTACAAAGTGATTAGCAGCATGCTGTAAGGGGAGTTTTCTATCTTAAAAGTGTCTCATTCATGAGGCGACCTTCAACAGAGCTACATTAGAAAGCAAATGTAACGTGGTCCCTTGACATCGTGTCCAACATCATTAACTCTGAGTGAATTGCAGACATTGCTTGTGAAAGCACTTAACGCAAACACAGAATCGGGAGGTCGACTTCTATTAAATGAGGTCCTTGGTCATATTTGTCCGGTGTGAATGAGGCCTTCATGTGGGAAAGTCTCAAATAAAGAATGAAAGAAGATTCTCACTGCTACACTCCACCAAAAATGATGAGAGCTAAATACTGCTAAAGGACTGCACAACAAGATTTACGGCCAAATTCAACCAGATCCGTGTCTGGTCCATCTCTGATTCGTCATGGCACCAGATCTGATGGGCTTGTGTTCTAGTGAAAGTGTCAACTCCCAGTGGATCCGCTCCATTGCGGTCCAGCTGTGGAGCTCTGATCCGGCAGGTCCGACTCCTCCGGATCAGATACGCAAGACTTCTATTTTTTAAGGATGCCGGAGCACGACGCATCCACCTCAACAGATTTAGACAGAGCGGGACAGGAAGTCAGGCACCAAAACAAAACGAAAAAATCTGGTTAATTTTCAGAATAAAACACTGTGTTATCACTAGATCGTATTTCACTTCACTACAACCACAAACCGTCATGATGAGCGGAGCCAGGCCTGGAGTCAACAGGTCAGAGGTTTTCAGAGGACCATAAAGACAACATGGAAAAGGAGAGGAGGAGGAGAATCCTTGATTCAGTAATCTCGGTCGGTCACATGACTCCAGCTGTCCGGCGGTCCTGCTCCGTGCTGTGTTCCGAAAACGCAACCGGGTATGATGGATGAGAGAGCACAGAACCAGACATGGATCTGATGGAAGTCCCGTGTTAGTTGACCAAAAACGTGATGCTGTGATGCACAGAGCATCATTTGTGTATAACAAACAAACATATGGACTGTTACATCATTGATACAAATACAGCAAAGCTGAAAACAGAAATATTTCACTAGAATGCAAATGTTTTCATCTTTTAGAACCAAAGAGGAGGAGATCTTTGTAGACCCCCGTGTTGCCTCAGTCGACATTCACAAAGAAATCCTCAGAGACACAGAAAGCAGTTTTTACACTCCATGGAGCAGGAAATACACCAGAATGCCAAAAGCACAACTGTCACTAATTTCAAGCATTTATTGCTCTTCCTCTGAGTTTTGTCTTTGCTGCCACCATCATTATTATCCCCTCTAACTATCAACCTTGGGTAAATAGAACAAGACGGCATTAGTGGGATGATGGGGGATTCATTCAGTAATTCTATTATAGCGTAACCTTATCATTATGATAGATAAAAGAGGATAAAAGCTCCTGTGGCCTTCAGCTTCCTAATTAAAACACATCGTTTCTGCATCTCTGCTGCAAACTATTCAAAGTCATAAACCCTCAGAGTCATGATCACTCAGAGAACTTTGCACTGGGTAGTATTTTTACTTTACACTGTGAGTGCCAGACCAGTTTTACTGAATGTATCTCCTCAAGGGCATGAAAGTTAATAGAAGGTTATTTTAATTTAATGGAATAATCTACCGCTCAGGGTCCAGGAGGCAGACACCCTCTCTACTTTTAAGATTAGGCTTCAAACTTTCCTTTTTTAAAGCTTATAGTTAGAGCTGGCTCAGGATTTGACCAGATCTTAGTTATGCTGCTATAGGCTTAAACTGCCGGGGGAAATGGCGCTGTGACTCACTGGGATCCTATCTCACCCCCATCACTTACTTTAACTCTCCCTGTCCCATTGAAAGTTACTAACAATAGACCTTTATGGAGTCCCTGAGCTCCCTTGTTTCGTAGGTTCCTCTGAGTCGCTGCCGTAGACGTCCTCCTGCTGTGGATGTTCCAGACTCCAGCTGATACGGACGTGCTCGACTCCAGCAGCAACAGCTACTACTACTACTCGTCTCATCACTATCATCGCTCTCTCTCTCTCTCTCTCTCTCTCTCTCTCTCTCTCTTATTCTCCTCTATCCCTCTTTTCAACCCAAACTCAGCCGAGGCAGATGTCTAACATGAATCTGGTCCTGCTCGAGGTTTCTGCCTGTTAAAAGGAAGTTTTTCCTCGCTACTGTAACTAGGTAAATACTGCGAGGTGCAATGATTAAAATTAGATCAGACTGTATCCTGTCTTGATGTTGGGTCTCTGTTAATAATACAGAGTACGGTCTGGACCTGCTGTTTCTAAAAGCGTCTTGAGTTAACATTTGTTGTGATTTGGCGCTATACAAATAAAGATTGATTGATTGATTGATTGATTGATTATTATCCTCTAGGATCCTTGGCCACTGAGTCTTCATGATATCTAAGATCTGACTCGTGTCAAATACAACATTCTTGCAATGGAAACTGGTGTAAAGTTAAATAAATACTAGAAAATGTCATAATCAATACATCAACAGCAGTCGAGAAAATCAGACTCACACTGACTGTCAAGTAACTAACTGACAGCTACAGATGCACACCTTGTTTATGTTCACTGTATTACTCAAAGATAGAAATAACATGTAGCCTCTCCTTGCCTTAGGTATTAACCTGCCCCTGCCACAGGAGGTGACATGTGGTGTCAATTACAGGTGGACAGCAGGCATTAACCCTGAGGCTGGTGTCAGGGTGAGAGGATCCAGGGTTACTGAGCGTACATGAGGTCTTCAATCAGCCCGGCAGACACAGCTAGCTGTCTGTCCTTTCATCTTTTACTCCTCACCATAAATCCTCTACTCGGAGCTGCACAAGACTTCACAGCAAAGTTGTTTAACCTGCAAAAGGTCTACGCCGTTTGGCTCTCGTTTACTAGATAACAGTGGCTTTGAGTATTCCTCTTTTTTCTCTGCAGCATTCCAATAAGGCAGCCCCCTCTGCCCTCTGAACATGAACAGACACGGCAAAAAGACAGAAGACAAACACCCTGTCCGTCACGTGCACAATAACACAGCGTGTCCAGGAGGATCTCCATGAAACGTGAAGGGACTGAGACTTGAATGGAACCGAAATAACACAAAAAAGCCACGCAGGCGGAGAGAGGAATTATGGAATTGCAGTGTGGGTTACCTTGCAGGAATGTGGAGCTGAGGTTTTTTTAAATCACAGTCTTTGAGAGTATTTCTGTCACATGTGTGATTTGACCAGACTTGCCTGTCCTGTGCGACACCACTTAACGATGCAGAGGGGGAATTCTTTGGGAAGTAAATCCTCAGGATGTGAAGACGCGATGGCAGCCGTCACCACCACAGAGCATGTCTTAGGTCTGATGTCATGAAGTCACAGTGAGTGAACCACTACGGGTTGACTCCTGGTCTGTTTCCACTTCTACAGGCTCCCTTTCTCAGACATTTACAGGGATGAGCCATGATTTATTCCCAAAACACACACTGGCTTTGTTTTTACTGTAGCTTCAGCTTCAGATCCTGAATTTTGTATGATTCTTTGCAGCTTATAAAATGGGAGAAAATTCACGGTGCACTTATATGAGGTTGATTTTTTGAGTTGGGATACAAACAGGCTTTTCTATGTGGTCTGTGCAGCAATTCTTGCACCAATGTGCTCGGAGTCATGTAAATTCTAGGATCAGAGCTCTATCTGTTGGAAAAACAATGTGACAACAACATTTCTTACTCAACCCTAAAGTAGTTTTCTGTGTTGTACCCATATCTCAATGAGTGCTCAACGGGATAGATTATCTGTAGGCTTCATGTCTTGACTGTTTCATTCAATGCACTCACCCCTCCAGGCATACACACTCACATGTGGTCATCACTGTTCACATCAAACACCTGTCCAATAGCACTGCAACACACCCTCATTGCTAGCCTATCACTGTGCTGCTGCCCGTTTTAAATATGGCTCTCTTCCCCTCCCCATCACCGCCCAGATTTGGAAACTTCATCAACCATAGACGACATCGACTGCAATCTCGCCATCTTTTGCAGTCCTTCAGCATCATCAGCCTCAGACGACTGCATCAACCATGAAGCAGGCTGTTTAAAAAACAGCCCAAGTCTTCACAGTATCCATCAGCTTCTTCATGTCACCAACCTCAGACATCTTCATCGGCATCACCTCCACCACCAGAGTCTGAACTCCATGGGGGGGTAGACCACCAGACTCCAGCTGATACAGACATGCTGGACTTCAGCGGCAACAGCTACTACTACTATTCATCTCATCACTATAATCGCTCTCTCTCTCTTATTCTCCTCTATCTCTCTTTCCAACCCCAACTCGGTCGAAGCAGATGGCTGTCAAACATGAGTCTGGTCCTGCTCGAGGTTTCTGCCTGTTAAAGGAAGTTTTTTCTTGCCACTGTAACTTGCTAAATACTGCGAGGTGTAATGCTCAGGGTGGATTAAGTTGAGATCAGACTGAAGGCTGATTTATACTTCTGCGTCTCCCCTACACAGCAGGGGCTGACGCTGACATGAGCCCCGCATACTTCAGCGTCGATGTGCCGTGTCGCGCAGCAATTCTCCACCGAAACGCCTGAGGGCAGTGCGGTCTCTCTGATAGCCCGTCGCCTGCTTGCGGCCCCGCTACGATCTCTGTTTACTTTTCCACAGCGATTCAGAGCGTGTTATGTTAATCTACAGCTGATACATGTTGCTGTTTATCATACAGACATGATTACATGAAGAATAGAGAGGAGGAGATGAAATACATGGCCGATGTGCGGCTGATGAGCAGGGATCCTGGAGATGCTGTTAATGCGGGAAATCCAATGCCGCCAAGCCGACCAATCACAGGGCTTGTGGTCTGTGTCAATTGTACGGGTGGTTACATTTTGGAGGAGGTGCACATCAGCTACGTGCGTAGGTCTCTGCGTAGGTACGGAGCTACGCTGACCTCTGGTGCAGGCTACGCCGTTGATTTGATGCAGAAGTATAAATCAAGCTTAAGTCTTTTCAGTAAGATGGGACTGGATCTTCTCCTGTTTTGATGTTGGGTCTTTGTTATTAATGTAACAGAGTACGGTCTAGACTGGTTATGTTTGTAAAAGCCTCTTGAGATAACATTTGTTGTGATTTGGCACCATATAAATAAAGATGATTGATCACCCTGTAGAGTTCAAGTGCCAAAGAAACTCTGACAATAAATCATGAGTGTATTTTGGCATCTTATGCAACCTCATAAATACAAAGTCAACATCATCTTTACTTCACTTACTCGTCTCTCCTGATTGAACTAATGTTTAGGGATGAACCGATCCGATCCCGGTATCGGATATCGGCTAGATCGGACTCAAAAAGCTAGATTGGATATCGGTGACAAGGGGCCAATATAAAGTGCCGATCCATATGGCAGATCTATTCATCTCAGTTCTATGCTTTTCTGTGTTTACAACAGCCATGTGCGTCTCCTTCGTCATCAGCGCCGGCCGGTCTGTGCATTTTTGCCCGGTGGAGCATGATGGAGGATAACTACAGAGACTCTGCAGATTAGCTGCATGTCACGCTTCTTTTGCCGGAACCTTGCAACACGTGCAGCGGTAATGTTTTGCGCCGAAAAATATAATGGAAGCCCAAAGGAAGAAGTTTACGTGAGCTGTAGCCGACTGCAAAGAAGGAAGAAACTGTCTATTAATGGATTCAAAGTGTGGAAAAACGGACAGGTTATTGGATTTAATTGTTCCAGATCCTTGAAATGAAGGGATTCCAGCCTCTGGTTTAGCACTTGGAACCCAGGTACAGTTCCCCATCAAGTCAGAAAAGCCTGAAGTTGCCAAAACATGATTCTATCCTCACATTAAAGCTCCTGTGAGGAACTTTCTGTTTGTGTTGACTTTGGTGCCCCCCTATGGACTAAGTGATCTTGCTTTGTCCTGTACATATGTAAATTATGCTATCTCCTCCTGCTTTTAACTAACAGTCAACTATTTCACTCATTAAGAATATTCACTGCTGAAAAAGGTTTTTTTTGACATGCTGTCAATCACCTCATCTGACACCTACCCTCTCACAGCCATTTGAGTCTTTAAAATAACAAAACAAAAATGATCAATACCTTTTCTAACAATCTTGTTTGCTTTTCTAGGTCATAAAAAAGCATCACTGTTCATTTCAGTCCATTTCATGACCACTTAAAAACTCCTCACAGGAGCTGTAAGGAATAGAGATTGTTGAATCAATACCAGGATTCGGATCGGCTCGTATCGGTATCAGCAGATACCAAAGCCCAGGTATCGATATCGGTATCGGGACCTAAAAAGTGGGATCGGTGCATCCCTACTAATGTCACTGCATTAAATATCTGCTCAGCTGTGCTCCTCTGAGCTCCTCTGATACCTGTTCTGCTGCTGCTACTGCTGCTGCAGACAGTGCTCAGGGTGCAGAGCATGCACCCTGTCCCCAATGATGCACCCTCTGCCTTTAATCTGGACTTCAGAGGAATCCCTCTCCGTGCACATTTTGTACCACAGCCTGCAGCAAGGTGAAGTTAGGAGGCATTTTCTGAGAGACAAAAGTCAAAAACTGAACCACCTGACATATCCAAAGGGGGGTGCACAGGGAGAGGGTCTGTAGTGTATGGGGATATTTTTAGTTCTTTAACGACCTCACGCTGCAGGGTTTAAAACAGTCATATATCACCTGATGAAAAGGAAAAGGGTTTAATGTGGTGTGAGTAGTGTCTCGGTCCCAACATGCACACAGCAGAGGGGATTAAAACAGTCACGATTTGGCGTTGATTGCAACAACCTGTGGCACAGCAGCTTCACACTTACAGTCGCTTTGGAGAAGACACAGGCGAGGAAGGCACGGGTCAAATACAATGACGGCAGGGTGGTTGTTATTATTAACGTCGGTTAAATTTATTAAACAGATTTAAAATAAACAACATTAATGAGCTGACAGGGAGAGGACACGGCGACGATACCAGCTTGATTTAGCACATAGCAGCTGTTGTGTAAATCCGTCTGTCACTATAACGGTTCATCATTCACTCACCTCGTTTCTGGACGTCAAATTAGTCCTCACACACAACTTCAGCTTCTGTCGGTTAACGGTTCTGCTTCATTTCGGTAACGACAAACAGTTCGGTTGATTTATATAATATATCTCTGTCAGTGAAGAAGAGTCCCTCCGTTAACCGTCCAACCCCGAGACACAGCGAGAGAGAGACAGAGAGAGAGAGAGAGCGAGAGAGAGAGAGAGGCTTCTTCTGTCTGTCAGTCACTGCGCGGAGCCGGCTGTCCGCTCCGCCGCCATCTTGGTTGTGATGGGAATCCGCCGTTCGACCGGCCGCGCGCGCACACACAGAGAGAGAGAGAGAGAGAGTCACACACACTCTCGTGCCTCCTGGGTGGCAGTTTTACATCACAGCAGCCTCTCCCAGCAGGAAAGGTATCATATAATCTACCTGATGCTGACAGAGCTCACAATTATATCTTATCATGAATACCTGATCATGTTTTGATGTAACTGACCTCATTTCTGTCAATGTCACATTTGAGTCACACTGATTTTCTCATACTGTGAATGTTTTTTTAATAATCTGGTGCCATTGTATCTGTGCAATAACTTACATCACTATCCATGGCTGTGGGAAGTAGAGGTGCTGAAGGTGCTG
The DNA here is from genome assembly GCF_009762535.1 of Notolabrus celidotus. Lineage (NCBI taxonomy): Eukaryota > Metazoa > Chordata > Actinopteri > Labriformes > Labridae > Notolabrus > Notolabrus celidotus. The sequence goes on from NC_048274.1 coordinate 4,664,656, forward strand.
CAGCACCCACTGTTGGAAAAGGCATCACACAATTTTTTTTTCTGGATGCATAAATAAGTTGAAACAAATACATCAATTAACACAATAAATCAGTTTTGTATATTGTATTATTCTCTGAAAATGTAATGCCTGAGGAAGATTTGAGAAATAATTATAGCAATTTTAAATAATTATTCATTTTGAAATAACCTGATGCATGGGCCCTGTGTGTGTGCCTGCTTAAGAACTAAACGTATTTGGATAAGTTCTGTTAAATGTGCTTTACTGCCTTTTGGGCCTGTTTTACCAGGTTTGGCTTGTATGCTCTTTGCTGTACAACGGGGTATGGAAGTTGCAATTTGTGAATTTATAATGAAAAGTTCTCTTAAAAGCTTGTATTCAAACCAGATAAATAAAAATAAAATGTATGTGCACTGTAGCCTATCAGTTGCATAAGTAACCTAAATGCAAAAAGAAAAAAAAATTGCACCTCTTACTACAGCAGCCCCAACTTAAAGCCACTTCCCACGGCTCTGTCACTATCTATTCATCAGATAGAAGTGTACATTGTTTAACACCAGAACTGCTGCGCCCCGTTAATCATCTGTTCTCATCTTTCATTGCACTACATGGAAGTTACTATGTGACTTGGCACATTCACAAATAACTACTGTATCCATCTGAATCACACTGTTCTTCATACTGTGTATGTTTGTTTTTAAATAACCTGGTGCAATTTTTATCATGCAATAACTTACCTTATCTATTTATCAGATAGAAGTGTACATAGTGTGTATATATCTGCAATAGTTGCCATATTTTATTTTATTTTATTTTACTTTATTTTATTTTATTTTATTTTATTTTATTTTATTTTATTTTATTCTATTTTATTTTATTTTATTATATTATATTTTACCTTTGTCATTGCTGTTATTATTGTTATTATATTTTTTAACTATGTTAGTACATTGTTGTATTCCCCTGTTCGGTGTTGTAAGCTGCTGTAACAAAAGAATTTCCCCCAATGGGGAACAAATAGAGTATATCTTATCTTATCTTATATAGTGTGTATATATCTGTAATATTTGCCATATTTTATTTTATTCTCTTTTTATACTATTCTATTTTATCATTACTATTATTATTGTTATTATATTTTAAACTATGTAAGTATATTGTTGTATTCCCCTGTCCCGTGTTGTAAGCTCCTCCAATAGGGGATCAAATAAAGTATATCTTATCTTAATTCAGATTTTTAATTAGTGAAATAAAGCCACGTCACTGCATAGACCTGCTGAATTATTAACAAGATAGATGCACACCTGACTGCTATGCTCTCTAACCATTGACTCCATTTATTTCTTAGATAAATTAACCTTCTCAATTGTGCTTGATTTGGATTTCCACCAAAGCTTAAACCCAGACTTTTCACCCTTACTGTCTCTATTAATCATGTTACTGCTAAAGTGTCTAAAGGATTTTATGTTCCTTTTTAATTTCAAAAGTTGACACTTCAGAGTCACAGCATTTATATCTTCTGAGCTCAATTCATTAAGGGCTCAAAATGAGAAATCCAGTGAAATCCAGAATAAAGGTCACCCTGAAATACGAGACACAGACTGCTTTAGGGAGTCTCCCAAAGGGAAATAGATTTCTATAGCCATGTATTAATAAAAAGCCATTTTCTGAAGTAACACTTAATTCTTGGATTCACTGTTTTGTGACTAACAACCTATGACAGAGCTATATAAGATGCATAAACCACAAAAATGTGAAACTACTGCAGTTTGATTGAGTTTAAGCACAAATATGTTGTTTTTTTAGAGCAGACAGTGGTTGGGATAGAATAAATTGCCAAGTTACGTACATGTCTGATGTATTTCACTAATATTACACAGAATTCATAGAGGACTTTGGGGTAAGCTTGACTTGGGACATAATCCTGATCTCCTGGGTAAAAATCTTACATTTTATTCACCAGCCCTGACCCCCCCCCTCCTCTAGGAAACTCATAGGAAGCACATGCAATCTGTGCCCGCTTTGACAGCTCAAAGTGACAAGTAAACAGAATACCACAGCATCACATAACAACACAGAACAAACACACACAGTACTGCACATGGCTCATAATGGCTGGATACCAATGAGAGAAGATGCTGTGTTTTCTCTGGCAGCATTTAAGCTGTGGGAAGATAAAATGTAGGTTGTCACCAGTATCCTTACTACCTGCTGCTTTTTGATTATCAGCTGAGAGAAATTCAGTGTTATACCTGCTGTTTTATAAACCATCCGGATTGTCCTTAAGCATTTTCTTTTTCCAACCCTGCAGCTTCACAGTAAGAAGACAGTTTGTCCACTGCTCCTGAGGAGGAACTCATACTGCATGCAAAACACATTCTTGCTTTGTGTGATGTGATTGTCCAATCGAAAATGTGACAACTGTGCACCTATTGAAATGTGTGTAACAACAAGCATGTGTGCACAGAGAGTGGTTATGCTGTAGTGTATGTTTTCTCAGCCCATCTCAAAGAGGTGAAGAAACTCATGTCCTCTTTTTCATTTTCTCCCTGGAGCAAGAACATCTGAGATCATTATGTTTTTCAGCTGGTTGTGGAGTTTTTTTGCCTCCAAATAACCAAAAATCTCCAAAATGATTTACTTGAAATGGTTCAATTTAAAAGCATTTATCGACAAGGGCACTCAGGACAAATTAGCATCCCATGTCAAGTCAATTTCATCAGCACTCATCCACCTACCAGGTTTACAGCTGAATAGAATATAATTTATCAGGTGCTACAAATAAAAAACTCTCACCACAAATTCAAATTCAAATTTTTGAACATGCCTTGAGCAACCCTGAGCAATAAAATTCAGCTTGTTTATCTGCTGCTCACACTCAACAGATAATTCATTGTGTGAAGTTTAAATCCCCTGTGAGGAACTTTCACATTGTATTGATTTTAGCACCCTCTGTGGACAAAGAGCTCATCTCATTTCTCTGCTCATATCATCCTGTACATATTGGGGTAGTTTTTGTCGGGCTTCAAATGTTTTCCTTTTGTCTTGTATCCTTCAAATTAATCTCTCACTAAGAAGCTTAGCTTCGGAACATGTAGAAAAAAAACGCTCTTCAGCATGCTGTTATTTGTCTTGTGTGGCATCCACCCCCTTGAAGCAGTAACACACATTAAAAATCACAACATAGAGACACTCAGTCTTGTTGCTGATGGTGTGGTTTGTTTTTGCAGCTCATTAAGAAGCATTGACTTCAGCCTATTTCTTTAGCTGCTGAAAACCCCTCACAGTGGTTCAAGCACTTTTAGTCATGTGTTGGTCTGGGCTCCTGACAATTTTAGGCACTGTAGAAGCTGCCACTATCAGTGCTCAGGGCCTGCACTTTGTTTATTGATGCTAATTTTTCATTAAATGTGAAAGTGCAAATTCTATTCATCCTCTTAATTCATTTGGGCTACTAATAGAAAAAAAGTATCAGGGAGATTCAGGCCTGCTTTGCAGATGAGTTTTAACATGTAAGTGCATTGGAAATTGATTTTCATCATACATTGATGTGACTCTGCAAAGTGTCTGACAAATCCCACTAAAGAAAGACTGCCTCCTGTGAAAACATGAAACTATTGGTGTCTGAAAAGTAGAAATGTGTATTAAATATTGCTGTACCTGACAGTGAAGGTTACTAATGAATGTCAAAAGGAGGATTTGTTAAGAGTGAGCTGCGTTTTTATCTCCAGGGAGCAAAATCATGGTTTTTGTATTGCACCCAAATCCTCCCACTCCAAAATGAGAGCTGTGTGATTTTTGTGGCTCTGCAGCAGAATGCATTTTTTTCTGCAACTCTTCTCATTTCTTTTATGTTTCAGCTGCAATGTAAGATAAGATCTGTGTTGTGTCTTAACAAGCTGCCTGTAGTTTGTATGCACTCTTAAAGCATCATGCACAGAGACTGAAAATGCTCAGTGAGCTGGGTTTGAAATACAAGTTTGATCTGTTTTTTCAACAACCAAAAAGTACCAAAAAATATTTTCTTAATCTATTATAGCCTAAGAGGAATTATGAAATGATTGAAAATTAAAATTTGGATCAGCAAAGAGATCTCACTGTGTCCATTGTGATGAAGATAATGATGATATCTGCAGAAAAGTGAAGGTGTGGCTGCTGAGAGGGCAGAGGAGTCTGCAATCAACGAGTATACTGTATCTTAATTTCCCTTCAGATCTGACACTGTGATTAAATCTAATGTAATCTGTAATCTGCATGCAAATAACTGTTTACTCTTTGTTTCTGTTTCCCACCATCTCCTGAGAAAATTACCCGTCACTATTTCCTGCTGCTTAAATAGTCTCTCTCTGCGCTGGTTGATGCTGCAGCTGCACCCTCTGGGTTCATCAGTGTGTTGTTGTTGCACACTAAGGAGACTGAAAAAGCTAGGTGAAATAAAGTAAATAATGAGGTAAACCAAAATGAAATAAAGCTGTTATTAGAAATACTTTATAAAATGACTGGATTTATCTGCATTTTTATACCTCAAACTCATCAAACATAGCAGCTTGGTCTTTGTCGGTACGCCTTAAAACGTAAGGATCAGGTAGTTTGACCTCACACTCCTTGAGCTTGATGTTATGTTGGCTACGTCAGGTGATGTAAGAGTGTGAAAATCTACGAAGAACAAGTGACTGAGTGGTCAGACATACACCAGACTTCTGCAGGAGTCTGGTGGGGCAATTCTTGTGTAAAACCAAAGGTCCGTTTTGACTTCCTTTTGAGTAAAGTAAAATACATTAGTTTTATTCATAACATATGTTTGTGTAAATTCCTAATGTTGCTTAAAGCTCCTGTGAGGAGTTTTTGACTGGCTATGAATGATGAGATGTGATCTGATGTTTCCTGATAAGTGTTTTTGTTTACATTATCTGCAGAAAAGCTTTACTTTGACAGATGCATTTGACGGGCCACACAGTGGTGTAGTAGTTTGTGCTGTCGCCTCACAGAAAAAAGGTTCCTGGTTCAGTTCCCAGCAGTTTTCATGTTCTCTCATGTGCTTCCTTTCGCAATCCAGAAACATGCCTGTCTGGTTAAATGGTCACTCTAAATTGCCCGTAGGTATGAGTGTGCACGTAATGGTCTGTCTCAATATGTCAGCCCTGTGGTTGACTGATGAGCCACCATATGACAGCTGGGATTGGCACAAGCTCCCCATGACCCCTGATGGGATAAGCAATAAATAAAGTAGATAGATGGATAGATGGATGGATGGATGGATGGATGGATGGATGGATGGATGGATGGATGGATGGATGGATGGATGGATGGATGGATGGATGGATGGACAGACAGATGGATGGATGGACAGATGGACAGACAGATGGATGGATGAATGGACGGATGGATGGATGGATGGATGGATGGATGGATGGATGGATGGATGGATGGATGGATGGACGGATGGATGGATGGATGGACGGACAGATGGATGGATGGATGGATGGATGGATGGATGGACGGATGGATGGACGGACGGATGGATGGACGGATGGATGGATGGATGGATGGATGGATGGATGGATGGATGGACGGATGGATGGATGGACGGACGGATGGATGGATGGATGGATGGATGGATGGATGGATGGATGGATGGATGGATGGACGGACGGATGGATGGACGGACGGACGGATGGATGGATGGATGGATGGATGGACGGACGGATGGATGGATGGACGGACGGATGGATGGATGGATGGATGGATGGATGGATGGATGGATGGATGGATGGATGGATGGATGGATGGATGGATGGATGGATGGATGGATGGACAGATGGACGGATGGATGGATGGATAGATGGATGGATGGATGGATGGATGGATGGATGAATGGACGGACAGATGGATGGATGGATGGATGGATGGATGGATGGATGGATGGATGGACAGATAGATGGATGGATGAATGGACGGACAGATGGATGGATGGATGGATGGATGGATGGATGGATGGATGGATGGATGGATGGATGGATGGATGGATGGATGGATGGATGGACGGACAGATGGATGGATGAATGGACAGACAGATGGATGAATGGATGGACAGATGGATGGATGGACGGATAGATGGATGGATGAATGGATGGACAGGTGGATGGATGGACGGATAGATGGATGGATGGATGCATTTGTTAAAAAAAGCAGAGGGATTTGTCCATTCAGGAATACTTCTACACATTCAAAGAGCACAGAGAGAAGATGCACCGCTTTTTCCACAGGTGTCCCCATGATCGACACAAAATGAAAGTTCCTCATTGGAGCTTTAAATTTTCAAATCTAACCTGATGCTTTTGTTTATTAGTTATTGCAGTCCTGCACTTCAAAAACCATGCTACTGGGGAAACTATAAGGCCATAGTTTGAAACAAGGGGCCCTGACTTGTAGCAGCCTAATTGAAAAACTATAATGGGAGAATATATTATATCTCACTCATTTATGTCACGTTGGACACTTTGGGTTCCCAGAAAATGTAAAAAGTTCTGCAGAAAGACTCAAATGTTTCAGCTCATTAAAAACTCTTTCATAAACTCACAGATTATGTGGAGTCATGGTTGAATGTTAATTTTATGATTTGATTTCATTTGGAGTTTTGAACATCCACATCCAGAGGAGTTATCCACTTGAATCCAATAAAGGCTCATGTGTCCAAGTTATGGTAAATGATGATGTGCAGTGCTTGACCTTACCTGCTGATAAACAGAAGTGCACACAAACAGAAAAGCAGTCTGTAGGGCTTATGTGAATTGAGCGCTTGGAGTCTTCTGCTTGCTGTTTGTGGACGTGAACTGAAAAGAAATAACCAGAGCAATCTTAAAAAAAATCCCCTGGACTGCCCACATAATAATGTGTTTAAAAATGTCTGAAAGAGAGTAAACAACACCTGAAAACAGATTCTTAACAGACACTGCCTAAATACAACTGCTGCTTCAGAGGAAACACTTTTAAGATCATTTTTGAACCAGGTTGAAAAGATTATTCAAAATACTTACATTCAGGTCTGCTACACTCAAAAAGTAAACACAAGTATGTCTTCAAAGTCTGTCTGCTTCAGTATGCATGAAGGAAAACTCCTGCTTTTTGCTTTTCCCCTGCAAACATTCGGTGCAGGTGAACTGGAGACTACAAAGATTCTTCCACAAGATGTGTTTGCCCTCTGTTGAACTGGTCAGTAAGTGTTTTCCTGCCCATCTCCTCCTGGTGCATGATGGGACTGACTTTTACTCTGCGTGTGGGAATGGAAAACGAATGAATGAAGGATGCAAACTGACACATTTGCCTGACGCCGTCCATCTTTATCTGACTTGAATTATTCCCCTGATTGGAAGTGACACATCATTTATGGGTTGTTTGCTCATTTTGAGGACGACTGAATCTGCTTCGCTTTGTGTTAAAGAGCAGAGAACATGATGAAACTGGTTGAAACAGCTTGTTAGTGTGTAGGTGTGAGGTGTGAGGGTGGAGAGTCTGCAGAGTATTCCCACACAGGCATGCAGAGACTCATAAATCCTAAAAAGTACATTTTCTCTTTTGTGTTCTGAAGAAAGCAGCACCGAAATGGGCAAACAGCTCTTATAAAGTACCTGAACTATGCAGAGAATCCTATTGTAAATGCATAAGTAATAGTCATGAGCCTTAATGTGTATGCATGAAGTTTAGTTGGAGGTGTTTTTGGAGGCTTGTTTGCATGCACTTCATCTGATTTCACCTTCCAGACTCTTGAAGATGTTTTACTTTGTTTTGCACAGACCAAAAAACTTGCAGATGCATCCTGGAGCTGCATAATGATTATTTCAATGTTTACAAGTTACCTTAAAACAGGTCTTTACTATTGAAATGTGTTCAGGTTAACAGTTCATGGGCACACTTTGTACTTTAATTTGGAAGATAAACAGATGTGCATATCTTCACTGTGACTCTCCAGTCTCCATGATAAGAAAGCAGCAAAGGCTGCAGGGATAACCATCCATCCATTGTCTATCTCTGGGTCTCAGGGGGGCTGGAGCCTGTCCTGGCTGTCACTGAATGAGCAGTAGGGTACATCTTGGACAGGTTGCCAGTCAATCACAGGGTCAACATAAAGACAGACAACAAGACACAGCCACAATCTCACCTGCAGGCAATTTAGTGACCAGTCAAATAAACAGCAAGTCTTTGGTTAGTGGGAGGGAGCCTGAGCACCCATCAACATGCAAAACAGAACATGCAGTCCCTGCTGGGGAATTACATCTTTAAATGTTTATTTATTTATTTATTGTTTTCAAATGTGTCTCCATGGGATGTCAAAACTTTCAGTGACTCATTATTCTAATCTTTATGATCAACTCATCATGCAAAACAGGTTGGACATCTCTTAATGTAATGCCTTTAAAACTCCTCTGATTTCTTATACTTGCAAAGGTTCCTTTACTAGTTATAAACTTGAACATTTTAGTCTGAATTGTTGATTCAAGAGCTTAAACAACACTTAGGGTTTTCATTAAGAATCAAAAGATGAAATTCATTTGTTTTATCTCTTAAAGTAGTTAATCCAAAACCTTTCAGCTCAATTAAAGTCCAGAATCTATTGTTAAATTACCCTTTTCTAGGCAAGGCTTTAAGACACTTTACAAAGTTAAAACAATCAAAGAAAACAACATATTAAATGTATCAGACACAGTGAATGAGGAGCATATAATAAATCATTTTGATGCAGTTTTATTAGTTACAATCATTTGATCATTCTAATTCTTACTGAAGTCATTGTAAGGCTGCACTTGTGTGTTGTCTGCCCCTTGTTTTCACTCTGTCCTGATGTGTGTTGTGTTTGCACAGATGCTCTGACACAAATGGAGCTCGTGCAGCTAAAGTTCTTTAAATTTCTCGATTCCCCAAGGCTATAAACGATTGACAGTAAAAATGAGCAGTATGAATTGCACACAGGAACACATCTAATCAAATATCTGGTACATGAGTCTGTCTGCAGGTTACATATCGGACATGTGGCTCTTTTATTCAGCAGGTTTAAAAACCTGAGTCATGTCCCACTGCTGCCATCTGCTGTTTCCCTCATTAAAGCACAGTGTCTGCAGATCCAGCTCACTGCATGCTTAGTGGGAAAATGTTTGAAACATAATCAATTACAACAAGCTGATTCTGCAGAAGATGCTGATTCACACAGCAGCACATCAGTAACTCCTGAGGTGGATATAAATCGTACATGCAGAATCTGTACAGTAGTTTCATATTTTGTAATGGCAGAGATTCTGTATATGGACAAAATGTAACATCATGGATAACTGTGTCCCTATTTTCTATCTGCACTATAACTTCATAACTCCAGCCTGCATTCAGACAACAGACGGGAGATAAAGGCCTGCAGCATTATAGCAGAGGTAATGGTTTTAGTGGAGATTAACAGTGTGTTCCTTCAGCTCATTCAAACAATGATAACAGCAGCGTCTTTCACTGGCACAGGTAAGCTTCTGTAGCAGCCTGTGCCTCTCCTTAAGGACTTATCACAGGATGTCAGTACAACTGTGTACACTGATAGACTATGAAATGATAAAAGTAAGCCATTAGCAATCTGTAACGAGCTTGATTCATTCATAAGCCTTTACTTACTTACAAGAAATACAAATGAAATGTAAACTGTAATATAAGGAACATTTTATGCCGATTAAACAGTGAAATATCATTATAAATCAATTTGACAGAGGTCTTGATGAAAAAGTGGTCTGAAATTGTACTCTGTAGACACAGTGAAATCACCACCAGTCATATCAGACTGTATTGAAAAGATAGAAAACATGACATCTCCCCTAAAGTGAAGCCAAAACATTAAGAGCACCTCCTGATGACTGATGCAGTATAGGTCGCAAAGACAGCCTCCTCCATGTTAACAGATGGAGGTAAAATAATTTAAATTCCTTAGCAGAAAATGTGTGGACATGCTGAAAGCTGATAATGATCAGCCAGATAATAAAATATCTAAAAGCTGCGATCATACATGAAATAAAACTTCACAACCCTCCATAATCTTCTATTAACCTATGTTACTTCATCATGAACTGTTTGACCCTTTATGCTGCTTTGCTGCTGCAGACATGGTGATGGTTATCTACAAATTGGACCAGGTACAAGAGACTTATCTCACATTACATAAAATCAGTTATTAATTATTAAATAAATGATAAGGGATGCTGTAAATGCTCAATTAAAATGAGTTGTGTATAAAATCTAACCTAATTCTAGTCCCACATAGGAAGAGCTCCTCATGACTAGTCAAAAATCCCCTCCTCATCCAGACCCAGTTTCATGGCTCTGCATGCTAACATGTGCGTGTCGCCGGGGCACACACTTCCACTGTAAGACAAGCTGTGTGCACTGACACATAGTTACTGGAATTTCTCCTCTCTGCTATTGATTTTCGGTGGGTTTGCAAATGTTTACATGACCAGCAAGAGACACACAAGCTTTTTCAAATGATCCCTTTCCCTGCTCTCTCTCCTCTGTGCATTAGAGAGCAGCAGACAGGCAGGATGTGAGCCGGCCGATAAGCTGCAGAGAGACAGAGAGGCTGCCGGAGACGCTCTGACGCTCCGTCTGTCACCATCTAATAACCTGCATGATGGGGAAAAAAGTTTGAGCTTCTTTCTCATGCTGTTGGACTCTGTTTCAGGTCATTCTTTAAAATCCTACAACTAAAACCCCTTTTGTTTCCTAGCATGATCAGTTATGATCTCATATGCTTCACATAAGAGCTCCCAAAAGTACACAATTAAATCCAGGGTTAATCAATATTTAGTTTGCGGTTTACTTCACAACACAGCAAACCAGCAGCTGCTCCTTGGTTTGATCTTAATGTTTGTTGGCTGAGGTGTAATTAAAAAAAAGGCCGGCTGGGTCAGACCGTTGCTGTGCCCCCAATAAAGGCTGGTCTTGTTGGGTAATTGTATTGTAAGGAGGGCGTAAGTGGTACAAATGTGCTGCTTGGTGTGGTGGCTGCTGACACTGAAGGCTGTAAGGAAAGAGAGATTGCATTTTGTATTAGGTAAAGGGTGCAGTTATTAAGGTAAGGTAGCCCCATGATGAGGTAAATTAGGTTATTTGTTCAAAGGGAAAATGTGGAGAAAAGTTTTCTTAAGAGTGCTGAAAAAACAGATTTTGCAAGATGTTGTAAATAAGAGTTTCCTGATGGAAAAGTATGCTAAAAGTAATCTCTATTTACATATTCTACAAACAAATGCACAATCTGAAGGATGGGGAGTGTTCTGGTTTCTGCCTGTGGTCTGAGTAGTATCGACCAATCACAGCAGGCTTTTGTGTAAACAGGAAAAACAGTCCATATGAGAGCAGACAGGTGGACATCCAGGCTCCCATCAGTGATAACCTGATGATGATGTACTTATCTCTGTAAACAGATATCTGAATGCACGTGCAGCTAACAACAATGACTGTTAAAGATCAAGAGATTAAACTGGAGTGACAGATCAGTTTGATGCTGTGATGCAAAAGTCTCTCAGAGGGGATCTGAAATCGTTCAGTGCTTTTACATCATTAGACTGTGACCATGTGGGCGGGGTTATGCTAAGGAACCCAGATAAGTTATCTTGCCACCCATTTGGCCCCGCCTAAAAAAAAACCTGGAACTAAAAGTGAAGAAGAACTTTTCAACAGTCTGAATTCATAATTCATTCAAACATGGCTCTCAGTCTTTACATGGACTTTATTCAAACATATAAAATGTTTAAAGACCAATAACTGATTTTATTTTTCATGGACTTTAAATAAAGTATAAAATGTGTAAGTCTTGAGGTGAGTTTGTTTAATACAAAGGGAGTGTGCCCAGAGGAAAATGTTACTGCTCAAGGCTTTCTCTTCTAAGTGTCGGGAGACAAAATTGAGATTCTCATTTCAGCCTCAATCAAGTTTCAAATTGATTTCATTTGTTTCTCATTAGTTTCTCCTAAAATTCACTAGGAGAAATAGTTGAGACCATGACATGAGTCTTATTTGAGACTTAAATGAGAGATCTCATTAATGGCTAATTTTCTTCTCTTTTTTTAAAATATATTTTTGGTCTTTTTGACAGGACAGCTGAAGAGAGACAGGAAATGTGGGGAGTAGTAAGCGGGGGAAGACATGCAGGAAATGGTCAACTGGCTGGGAATTGAACCAGCAACCCCTGCGACGAGGACTGTAGCCTCTGTATGTGGGGCACTTAGACCACTAGGCCACCAGCGCCCAACAGAATCCACCCCTTTAATTGTAACAATCTGGATAAATCTGATCGGCCCTTTTGCGGCCCATATTTTAAATAAATGGTCGGTCATACCTGGGATGAAATCTCTATCTGTTGCAGTTTCTCTCAAATCCACTAAATCTTTGTGAAGTTGTTTTGTTCCAAACAGACTTGTAAAGGAAGGACCATATTGTAAAGTCAAAGAAGAGATCATTTCACATCTAAATATCTGATCTTTAAGTGGTTCAAATGTTTTAATGATAATTGTAAGTTTGTGGACAATTGCATTGAAATCTTAATTTTGCAGGGCACTATAAATGTTGATGAAAAGATGAGCTCAGGCTCTTTCTTTGCTCCATCTGAGCTCAACTTGAGACACAAAAACTGAGTCTGACAAAAACAAATGGATGAGGTTAGATTGAGACAATTGAGAGAGCTCCCTGATTTCTCCACCTGAGCTCAAAAGGAGTCACAACACTTGAGAAATACCTGAGAATCATTTCAGATTTAGACCAGATCTCCTTTTGAACTGAAAGGGAGACTAAGCTGAGACTTTTTGAAACTTTTTTCTGGAGGCAAGAAAGAAAAATAAGCTATAGTCTCATTTTGCTTTCAAACAGATCTCATTGTTGTCTATAGGAGACATAAATGAAACACTTTTGAGATCTCCTCTCTAAAATTATTTTCCTATGGGTGAAGCCAAAGAGATGTAACTTGATTTCTTCTTCCTTGTGTATTAGTGAGCCATTGACAAGCTGCAGTAATAAGAGGTAATAATTATGTTATCTGTCAGGATTTCCATCCTCCTCTTCCTCTTAATATTGATTTAGATGCTCTGCTGTGACTTCCTGTCAGGGCGTCTTCACATGACGAGCATGAGGAGTGTAAATCAGAGTCGACTCACATCCTGCTGCCTTCAACAAATGAATGAAAGGAAAGAAAGAAAGAAAGATTCTGCTGCAGCTTTCAGTCTCAGCCTGTGGATTCACAGCAACAATCAGCTCAACAAGGCCAGTGTGAGCGTAACCTCAGCACCGTGTAGATGTGTCCTCATCTCTTCATGATGAAACAGTTTTTCTATGACATTTACTGACAGGAGGATTTAGATTGTAACTGCTGTGACAGAGTCATGTCCTGCAGAGAATGAATGAAGCAGCTATCAATCTCTCTCTATCTGACAGGACAGTCTGAGACATCCACCAGCAGAAAACATAGACTGTACACCCACTGCATGAAAGTGAAATCTTATATAAACGAGATGAACTTGTGTAAACATATCCATATACCAATATATGCATGTGTGTGTGTGTGTGTGTGTGTGTGTGTGTGTGTGTGTGTGTGTGTGTGTGTGTGTGTGTGTGTGTGTGTGTGTGTGTGCGTGTGTCTTTGACTCCAGTGACCGGCCTGGCTCTGGTTACACTCTCTCTAACATGACGGACAGGAGAAACCTCTCCTGGTGCACCTTGCTTGCGGGAAGCCGAGCGGCTGCAGGCAGAAATAAATCTCCCCTGAGGAAAGTCGATACAGCGGCTCACATGTCCCAGGAAGAGGCATACTTGAGACCGAATGAATCTTAATGGATACAAAACTGTGTGCATGTGATACACACCAACATGAGCAGTCTCAATGAGGGCGAGAGGTACTCAAAAACCTCAACCCAAGTGTAAGTATGAGAAAGGAGTGAGTGTGTAAAGTTAAAGCACCACAGGGAGTCTGAGCAGTTAAAGAGTTTGTTAAAAAATACTTCTGAAATGTACTTTTTACATCAACTTTTGGTTGTATCATAGGCCATATATGACCAGGAAATGAAGTGGCAGAGCTCCTAACCCTACCAAGAACAGACTTAAACCTCTAACCCGAGTCTCTTCAAACAGCTACTGAAGCAATGTAGGTGAAGAACTCCAAATGTCTGAATGCAGTAGGAATAAAAGAGTGATAAAATGCACACAGGACACTAAAAGCCCTGAGCAAACAGATTTCACAAAACATCCGCTTTGCCCCGAGGCAAACCTCTGAGAGCTCAGGTTTCTGAATGTACAAAGAAATGGTGTACTGTCTCTTTAAGCGAGATAAAACGAGACCCTGTGGTGTCTAAAGTGAGAGGAGCAGCGCTGCTGCTGGTCAGATGAGTCTTCAGATACGGATCAATGGAAACAACTGAGACCAGCGGAGCCAGAGACTCCCTGCTGATTCAATTTACCATCTCTGTAATTCACATGATCATACACACACACACACACACACACACACACACACACACACACACACATACACACACATACACAAACACACAAAAATGCACAGAAATGGATAGCATTTCCGTCATTTAGATCATATGACGTGCAAAACTTCTCCACAACTTTGCAGTTAACATCACTGACTTCATGCATTTGTCTCATTGTGTCCCGTGTAAGTTTTGAGTCACCTGGCAGACAGGTAGCAGGGGTAAAAGTTGCTGCTACAGTAGCCTGTGAAAGTTTTACACAACCCTGTCTTTATGGGACTTGTGTGTTTATGTCAACACAAAACCAAAACCAGACACTGTGATGTTGGTTCCTCTAAGCCAGTTGCAGTTTGGTGGTTTCCAGACTCTTTGAATGACAGGCAGGCGATAATACATGCCTTCTTAGTTCACTATCTTTACATGCAAGTAGCTGACTGTTGGGCGCTACGCAGGCTGGATACAGTAGATGTTAGAGCTTCCTGTTGAGGCTCAAAACAACCCTGTAAGAACCAATGACTGCCATGTCTGTTTGTGTTTAAAGAGTTGTCAGATTACTGCCATTTGGAGCAGGAATGCCATTGCAGCGGTATGCGCTCTATCTGCTTTTGCTCTCCATACTGGCTATTTTCCCTGCATACACCAAATCCTGCTGAAATGTGATTGGTCAATACCACTCAGACTGCAAAGAACTACAAATGGAAACTTGAAATTTAAAGGTCTACTTTTGTATGTAGATCTGTAAATGATGGTCTGTGATTGAGTGACTCCAGTCCAGTTAACTATCTCTGTGAAACACAAAATACAGCACGAGTGAGCAGGAGACAAAGCTTAAAAATAAAAATGTTCAACATGACTGCCTCGGAGATGTATTTCTTTTTGTGCATCCAATGCTGAGCTCAAACAGTCTGCATCTGAAACTTTAACACAACCTTTTTGTAGTTTCACTGCTCCTGGCTGCATAAGTGTCAATAAAAGCTGTAATAGTCGATAGTTCATATAAAGAATAGCAGAGCTGAGTCTCTGTTCAATCAGAGCAGCATCAAATATTCATGAAAGCTCCTGTCCGCCGTGCTGCTCCTGGGATCGATGCCTCTGTAATGTGGACTGATACGAGCCCCCGGTCGAGTCCAGGCTTCAGCAGGTTAATGGGCCGACTGGATTTCAGCCACTGCTGGAGGCACTTCCTGCACAAAACTCTGCACCACACCCCACCGACCGACACACTTTGAGTTCCTAGGAAGCTGTGTGTGTAGGTAAAGAAGTCTGTGATGTGTCTTTTTACTGTTGAGGGAAAACATTTGGGTTCTTTATCTTTAATCGACTTTAAGCAGCCTGTAGTCTTGGACAACTGTAGTCATTATCTGACTGATGCAGTTGGCATTTTCACACCTAGCACCAAAGTTGTGAATGTAGCGAAAGCTAGTGTGATTGCATGGATGAGTTGGTCTTGAAATGAGGTGTGTTCAGATTAATTTATTTCTAGAGGAAAGGAGGGAAGGGATTTCATCATTGACCAACAAAAAACACTGGTCCCAAATCAAGGGTAAAGTGTTTTAGTTATTTCAAGGCACACTGTTCTCTTCCAGGGCCTGCCTCACCCCAGGTGGACTCTTCCTGTAGATGATCTGCTTGTTTTAATCATGCAATGTCAAAACTAACGTACAAAGAGACTGAATATAAGCCTGTTTCTCGTTGTGCATTACTTGTTGTCATAATTAAGCCCAATTTAACCAATAAAAAAGGAGTGTGACTAATCTTATATGCACCATGCACTTTATACTCATGAACTATGTAATGGATAGTGCATAGGGAGCAGGTTGTTACAGCAGATTATTACATGGCTTTCTTGCAAATTCAAATATGTTTAAACCCCGTAACAAGTGATACCAGGGACAGCCTGATCACACTCGTCATGTCAAATCAATCTGCAGAAGGAAGTTCCAGCAAATTTCTCCTCTGCCTGTTGACACTGTGGTAAAAACGTTTCCAGGCTGGTCTTGAGAGTGGGGAAATGATGACAGATGTGAGAGCAGCCTGAGGAGCCACTTGACCCCATCCATCTCTGATAGGGAAAAGTGGAGCAACATCCTGTCCTGCAATCCAGAGCTGGTGAGAGCCTCTCTAAGCTGCTGATCTCTACAAAGTCACTTAAACTAGAAGAGGAAGAGATAACAGCAACAATGTTCAAAGCTGAGACATTTGCCTCCTTTATGTTGAGGCTCTGCGAAGAAGGAGAGCTGAATGAAGACGGAAATGTCAACATAAATACTCCTGACTGCTCGGCTCACCCTGTTTGGATTTACCTTTCACTTTTTGTTTTGCTTTTAAATCTTCACTTTGACAAGACTTAGAAGAAACCAATGTGGCGTGAGAGTTGTTGAAACAGAAATGCTTTAATTTGCTTCACTAAACTCTGACCTTCGAAGTGAAATAAATTGACTTTGGTTGATTGCCAGAACTTGTGGCGTTATCATCCTGCCGGGCTGTGTGATAATGTGAAGAGCATTAAATATTCAGTTAAGAGGAAGCTGAGTGTCACTACATTATCTGAGATGTCAGGCATTTATTGATGACTTTCCTTTATCCGTTAGAGCTGAAAGGACACACACACACACACACACACACACACACACACACACACACACAAACACACACACACACACACACACACACACACACACACACACACACACACACTCAAAACCACTGGGAGTAATATTATTTGTCTGATAGATGTAGTCTATTTGTTTCATGAATTATAGATCATCTTCCAAAATGTCATCCAGAGCGAGCAGACGGGCTCGACGATGTGTGCATGACATCACTTTGACAGATGAGTCCTTCAGAAGCACTTTCTGGAAGTTTAAATTGGGAAACTCAAAGGTTATTTAATCAATAAATAAAGCTTTTCATATGCTTGGTTGTTTCCTCTCTCAGCCCTGTCAGGCCCGAACTGTTCGATTCTTTCCAGATAATTCAGAGTCTTTAAATCTGGAGTCTTTATTGAGCCTTCTGATAAATAAAATAGATGAGAAATCAGATAACACACTGCATGTAGTCTGTTCATGCATGCAGGCTGCTTGTAAACCACAGGAATAATCTGTTTGTACTTTGGCTCTCTCCAGACACAGAGTTTAACCAGTTTAAAGCCTCCCATGAAATGTGCTTGAAGTTAAGCTACGGCCCTCTGATGAAATTAAAACAAATCAGCTTGCAGAAATTGAATCACCAGCAGAAATAATTCACTTTGTAAATGAAAAAGCACTCTCTGGCTGCTCCGGGTATCTGTCATCCTGGGACGGGGGGTCCGTCAATGAACATGTAAAGGAGATATAAGAGAGAGAGAAGAGGAAGTCTCACTGCCATTAACCTGAGACTACCCTCCCCTCACCCACCCCTCTATCAGCTCGGCCCCGCTCCACTTTCTCATTCATTCCTGGTGGAGAGGAAACTGCTGCCCCCTCTGGGATTTGGCATCATAATTATAAAGGAAGCAGAGGAGTCTGCCGTCTGTTAGAGCTGGAGAGGCTGGAGGCTGGTCACACATGTCCGCTGATGTGCAGAGAAAAAGCAGTCCTAACATGGAAGTGGAGCTGTGTTTCTGACACTGTATGAAGGTAAGATCATTTTTCCTTCAAGCTTTAAAAAGTTAACAATAACAACAACAAAGATTGCTACTGCTCACAGTCTGTACGGCATCATTAGACTACAAACCCAGAGCAAAGATAACTATGACTTAGCATGATCTGAGGGTCCAACAACAGCTTTGGATGCAGTTTAACCTAACTTAGTTAAGAATGTAGCATGCCTTTCTGCATTGGTTTTAAGGAAAATTGACCTTTGTTTTCTGCAGGCAGTATCTGGTCTCAAGTCTTAATGTGATATCCTCTCTCTGAAGTTGAAAGAAAATCAGTGTGACTGATATTGCTGTTTATCAGAAGGTCATCTGTAGGAAAGTTCCTGACAGTATGTTTATGAAACAGTCAAGATTTAAATGTAATGTAAAACTATATATGGGAGGTTTTTTTACCCCTTGTTTCCTATTGGTTTCACTATGACTATGACTAAATGTACATTTTGGAAAACATAAAATATTGTAGCCTACATGAGATTCGTGAAGATTTGAATTTTTTGGCCAAGTGCCTAAAAGACCTCTAACTTTGACCCCCCTCCAAGGCCACACCCTTTGACATCCTCAAACTCCTTTGATAGTGTTTAATCTTCAAAGTGTCGACAACTCACTGACCCAATTTGGAGTTGTTTGGACAAAACTCCTAGGATTAGTTAGTCCAAATATTCAACCAGTAAATCACCTAAAGTGTAGCAAAATCAGACATTTGACTAAAATTTGTCTACTTCCTGTTTGGATTTCACCATTAGGGTAAGATACTCTTTTTAATAGGTATTGAGATGATACATAAGCTTTGTCATGCATGTAGTTTGAACCCACTGGAGGGGCTGAGAGTTTGAATATTTCTAGGGGGCGCAGAGGAGCCATTTTTGCAAAGTTGTGCATGAGGCTAACAAAATATCAAATGTTTAGCCTGATTCACTTTCAAATTCTGCCACGTTAAAGGGGGGTGTTTAGTCCCTCAAATATGCATTTTATTGGACAAGAAAATGTCATTGGGTTCCAGCAGCTCCTTGCACCTCGTTCAAAACCTGCAGGCAATACCAAAATTGAAAAAAATTATTACTTCTTGTTTGCTAGCTTGCAGTTTTTGCAACTCATTCCCCCTGACGTTGCATCAGCTGTGCCTTTAGAATTTACTTCAAGTTAACACTAAACCTTTGATTTCTGGGTGTATGAGTGAGTCTGTATGTGCCGCATTGGGTCACTTTCTGAGAACATCTCCCCCTGTTTGTTCCTTTCTGATTAACCTTTAACATTTTTACGACTGTTCTTGTTTTCTATATTTATAAATTCATATATCTGCTCTGTGTTAAACTTGATGTTATTGGAAAGTACTTTGTTTTGTTGGTTTCAGAAAGATGCCCCTATTGTTATTGTTTAGAATGCCTTGTTTTCATGATACAAGGTTGTAATCTATGTTTTTAAATGTGTCACAGATCCAGAAGCGGAAGCAGCCATGTCAGAGAAGAAGCCAAGAAGCTCGGACACACGTCCCAAGAGTGGCCTCCGCAGTTGGAGCGCGGACAGCTATGTGTGGCGAGCGAAGAAACGCTCCCGGAGTTCTCGTAACGAGTCGAGTCCGGGAGGGATGGAGGTGGAGGGGACGGAGGAGCTGGGTGTGCGTTCAGGATCCTGTCCAAGGAGGCGCAGAGAGAGAAAGTGCAGCTGCAGCACTCTTGGGGATGCATTGACATCTGGAGACATTGATGTAGTTTGCCGGAAGGCTTTGTCCCGCCGCTCTCTGAGGCAGAAGTTTCAGGATGCTGTGGGTCAGTGTTTGCCTCTGCGCTCCCATCATCATCACCATCATCACCACCTTCATCCACCAGGCTCTTCCAGACCTTTCTCTGTGCTCTTCTGGTCCAAACGCAAGATTCATGTCTCTGAGCTCATGCAGGACAAGTGTCCCTTTTCTCCCAAATCTGAACTGGCACGATGTTGGCACCTTATCAAAAATAATGCAACTAATTCAAATTCCCTGAAAGACATGGAGACACCCCTCAAACCCAATGTCTCAACTTCCTCCTCCTCCCCACCTCAAACCCCCCTCTCCTGGGACGACATCTGCTGCTCTCCTGGGACTGCAAGCACCAGCCTGGAGGACTGGAACCCGTCTTGTCCTCACGGGGGAGCAGATGGCAGCTGTGGCCACACTGACTACATCCTGGTCCCAGATCTCCTGCAGATCAACAACAGCTCCTGTTACTGGGGTGTGTTGAACCGTTTTGAGGCTGAGGAGCTACTGGAGGGCAAACCAGAGGGGACGTTTCTGCTCAGAGACTCTGCCCAGGATGAGTTCCTCTTCTCGGTCAGCTTTCGGCGGTACAGTCGCTCCCTGCATGCTCGAATCGAGCAGAACGACAAGCGTTTCAGCTTTGACGTTCGTGACCCGTGCATGTACCGGGACCCCAGTGTGACCGGACTTCTGAGACACTACAGTGACCCGGCCACCTGCCTCTTCTTTGAGCCCCTCCTTTCCCTGCCACTACCGAGGACCTTCCCCTTCACCCTCCAGCACCTGTCCAGAGCTATAATCTGTAGCTGCACCACCTACCAGGGCATAGACTGTCTGCCACTGCCTCCTCAGCTCAGGGACTTCCTCAGGCAGTACCACATAAAGTGTGATGGAGCCTGTGCTGTATGACAGTTCAAATATGGCCTCACATGAAGGAGGGCAAAGATCAGACGAGCATAGACTGGTTCACATGGCAAAGAGCCAAGACTATAGATAATGAATTCCAAGAAGCCTCACTGCTGCAGGTCTTTAAAGGTCTTTAAAGGTCTGAAAGATGCAGAAGAGTGACTGATTCGATACGGTACGATGGAACACATTTTGTTGTCCCTGTAACTAAGTATTTCTCAGAGATCTTTAAAAGGTTTGTTGATCTTTATGCATCAAGAGATGGAAAAACTGTTCTTACTGAGAATCATCAGCCTTGTGTGTGGGTCCGGATCCAAAGACTTTTGGAGCAGATGTTGATGTTACATCTCTTGAGTCATGTTTCAGTATTGAACGATGGTTTGATGGTTTGATGGTTTGTAGCTGAAATTTCTGCTTCCTGTGACCGACCATTATGAAGCTCTTGAGAGAAGGAAGAAAGGAAGAAAGCACAACAGCTGCTACTGATCGAATAAAACATTCCCAGAAACACTTGCCTTAGTGTCCTCAAGGGAGTATGGATTCAGAAAAATCACCAAGACCTTAAATACAACCCTCTTTTTTGTGGGGTATTGACTCTTGAGAGACATAAAGCTGGAAGCATTTTACCTTTGAATTAAGAGTAATCAGGGTTTAGAGTGTGGGTGCATGGGATCACTTAAAAGGGACTGCACCTTTCAGGGCACAAAGCTGAAACCAAATGTCCTTTCATGCATCCTTCTATCGTTGAATGCAATGCTTAGCAGTGATCTCAGCTAAAGGTTAGAGGTCCAGAAACACTGACTGCATTTAGACGTATCCAAAAATTACTCATCATTCATTGACCCTCTGACTTAACACTTGTGTCTTGAGTTGAGAGGTTCTTTTCTAAATCACAGTAACACTGTAAACCCCTTTCTTGTTCAAGGGAACACTTGGCACATTACATCATCCAAGGGGATGTTATCTGACAATGAGAAGTGTTGAAGTCAGTTGGTGTTCATCATGAAGTAATATTTAAGCAACAAAGGGGTTTACATACAGAGAACATTGATAATGCCACTCACTGTATGCACTGTACACACAACTGTCCACCTCAATTTGTGTCTGCATTTTCTTCTGCAACCACAAGATGGCAGCACAACTGCACTGATCACACATTCAGGAAAGTCTTCTCTCACTTGTCTCTCAGCTGCATGTCTGAAAGCTCCTCTGTGAACTGGTATTCTAACATCCACTGTGCCTGATCAGCTTTGAAGAGAGCAGATCACACTTTTCAAACTATTTAAATCACTGTGGTTCCTCTCCAATGCAAATACTGTATTCAATCACCGACACACAAACCAATAAATCCCATTTACACTGCCTCTGTCGTCTGACTCTTTCTTTCTCTCTCTGCTCTGATTTTAATGGTGCGTGTGTCGTCTTGTTTATCCATGCCTGTTCATGCTGCAGCTCACACTTAGACAGGGTAATGGTATGGAAAATGCTGCTTTTGAAGTATCGCTCTGGAAACAATTCATCCCGCTCTCTGCAAAGGACACCTCTAAATGCCAACGCTCCAGCCGAGCATGTGGAAAGATAAGGACATGAAAAACACTATTTCCCAACCAGGGTGATTGATTCATTTATCTTTCATTCAGTCTCTGTGTAAAAAAATATGGCCTGAGGTAGTTTGCATGAATACAAAACAGAGCATGACAGATTCATCATACTGGAGTTAGGTTTTTAATTCAGGTACTTGTCATCTAGGGATCAGCACTTAGTGTCTACATGCTGGTGTAAATCGTTGTGACTGTTTTAACCCATTTTATGATATCATGTTGTTCATGAAGACTAATAGATCCATTTCAGGCTTTACAATGTATGGATAAATACTCTCAGACTATCTTAACATTTAAAGGTTCAACAGGCCTTTTTGAAACAACATTTCACAAATCATTGTTGAAGAAGATACATGTTTTACTATCCTACAAGTTGTAAAATGTCTTCACCCGTCACTCAATTTGTCCCAGTAAAAACCGGTTCAATCTTAAACGATATAGAGGTTTTTAGGACGGACAAAGTGTGTCAAAGTGTGTCCAACATTTTTTTTCTGATCCTGAAAATAAACTGTAAAACAACCCAAATACAGCACAGAAAGACTTGTTGATTTACAAGGCAGGAAGGCCAAGAAGGGAGGGAGATTTTGCAGACAGATGACAGACAGCAGCAATTTGTTTGTTCTCTATTTCAGGTTCTGGAAAGTTCAGCACTACCTCAATGCTGACAGCTTCTGCAACACATCATCATGTGAATTATTCACACAAGTTGAAACCTTTAACTCCAGCGGATATCTATTTCTGTCTATCTGCCTGGCACAAATTCAAACGTGTGTCTTTACGTTGGGTTTGTATGCAATGCGCACATGCAAAAATAAGAATAAGGTACAATCTGAGTCACATACCAGTGACAATGAGAAAGATGCACACTAGAAAGGAGGAGTTGCATCAGTGACAAGATTTACTCTGCACCAGTAAACCACTTCAACCAGTTTCAGGAATGCATTTTGAAAGACGGATCAGACACAGAGGGGGAAACTATCATGGATTTTAAATGTCTGACAGTCCACCAGTAACATTTAAGTCTCACCATCGTCTTATTAATAACAACAAATCATGTGTTAATCCCAGATTTTATCATCAGTGATGTATTTTTAGATCATCATTGTCATGTTTTCATCATGGATATCCTTAGTCATCATCTTCAGACATTTGAGATTCATCAACCGAGCTGTCAGTCATGGTGTTATTCCCCTTTTCACAACATTAAATAACTAATTAAGACTAAGCTTCTCAGATAAATAAACACTGTGGCAAACATCAGTATGATAACAACAAACTATAACTCTAGAAACCATGTTTGAGAAGATTTTATCTGACATGTATTTTGATTTTATAGTTTGACCCATGACCCTTGGAGGAGGCAGGATTGATGACCTGTTCTGCAGGCAGTCACCAGGGGAGCTCTAAATGTTTTGGCTTCACTTGTGATGAGTCAAGTCATCCATCTCTTTTCGGTCTGAACAGGCCATAAATACTTAAAAAATAAAATCATGTTAGTTCAAAAAAGCAAAATAAAAGACATTATTGAAACATAGACACATTTAATGAACTTAGAAGTCTATCTACAATTATGTGCATTGGATTTAGTCCAAGTCAGTCTTTGTGTTTGATCTCTATGATGGTCAACATGTCAAAGCACAGTCAATGGACAGAGTCCGGAGCCACATCCATCGATTGACCTGAACCACATACATGAAATATTAATGTTGTCTTGTATGATCCAGTTATAGAGCGTTATTTTTCAGCAGCTCACAGCTGATATCATGTTACATTACATCCATGATACATCTGGTATCCAAATCTGCTGAATCAAACATTTTGTTACTAGGTTTTAGATTCATCCAGGATTACTTCATACAGTCTCATGTAGCCTAACACAGGGGTTCTCAAACATTTTGGAGCCAGGGACCCCTTACAGGGGAGAAAATTGTCCAAGGACCCCCTCATAATTGTAACACAGATTAAGCACATTAGTGGTGTCATGATCAAAAGCTGCGGCTCTGAGAGCCGATGCTTTATTGTGAATCAGAAGAGCCGGCTCGCATCGAGAGAGAGCCGGCTCCCAGTTTTTTCCTTTCGCTGCTTAGCTCTCACAGTGCTCAGCCCCAGCTCTGCTCACAGCAGAACTTTGTTTTGATTGGTCAGCATGGTGGCCATCCGACCAATCACATGAGGATATAGGATACAGGTGATGGAGGGGAGGCTGTGTCTAGTGGCTTCATCGATTCCTTCTGAGAGGGTTAGGGTTAGGGTTCTTTTTAAAGACCGGGCAAATACTCACTGAGAGGAGAAATCGGATCAGCCCATCCAAACTGAGGCATCTGATTTTTCTCAATGCCAACCTGAGGACATTAATAATGTTTGCTTGAGTTTGGTTCTGGATCTATTTGCTTGAGCTGGTTCTGGTTCTGTTTGCTTGAGTTTAGTTCTTGTTTCTGTTTGCTTGAGTTGGTTCTGGTTCTGGTTCATTTCTGGTTCCTTTTATGGTTCAGTTCCGGTTCAGTTCTGGTTCGGTTCTGATTCGGTTCTGATTCGGTTCTGGTTCGGTTTGCTTGAGTTCGGTTCTGGTTCTGGTTCGTTTCTGGTTCGTTTCTGGTTCAGTTCCGGTTCGGTTCTGGTTCGGATCTGGTTCGGTTCTGGTTCGGTTCTGGTTGAGTTCGGTTCTGGTTCTGTTTGCTTGAGTTCGGTTCTAGTTCGGTTCTGGTTCGGTTCCGGTTCGGTTCTGGTTCGGTTATAGTTCGGTTCGCTTGAGTTCGGTTCTGGTTCGGTTCTGGTTCGGTTTTGGTTCGGTTCTGGTTCGGTTCTGGTTCGGTTCTGGTTCGGTTTTGGTTCGGTTCGGTTCGGTTCGTTTCGGTTCTGGTTCGGTTCTGGTTCGGTTTTGGTTCAGTTCTGGTTCGGTTTGCTTGAGTTCGGTTCTGGTTCGGTTCTGGTTCAGTTCTGGTTTGGTTTGCTTGAGTTTGGTTCTGGTACCTTTTTGCATTAGTTTGGTTCTGGTTCGAACTCTAACCCTAACCTAAATCCTAACCCTAACCCTAGTCCGAACCCTAACCCTAGCCCTAATCCTAACCCTAACCCTAACCCTAATCCTAATCCTAACCCCAGTCCGAACCCTAACCCTAATCACATTTCCTAGTCTGAACCCTAACCCTAACCCTAATCCTAATCCTAACCCTAGTCCGAACCCTAACCCTAACCCTAACCCTAGTCCGAACCCTAACCCTAGTCAAAACCCTAACCCTAACCCTAGTCCGAACCCTAACCCTAATCACAACCCTAACCCTAATCCTAACCCTAGTCCAAACCCTAACCCTAACCCTAGTCAGAACCCTAACCCTAACCCTAGTCCGAACCCTAACCCTAATCACAACCCTAACCCTAATCCTAACCATAACCCTAATCACAACCCTAATCCCAACCCTAATCCTAACCCTAATCCTAACCCTAGTCAGAACCCTAACCCTAACCCTAGTCAGAACCCTAACCCTAATCACAACCCTAACCCTAATCCTAACCCTAACCCTAGTCAGAACCCTAACCCTAACCCTAATCCTAACCCTAGTCAGAACCCTGACCCTAACCCTAACCCTAATCCTAACCATAACCCTAATCACAACCCTAACCCTAATCCGAATCCTAACCCTAACCCTTATCTTAACTCTAATCACAACCCTAACCCTTACCCTTATCCTAACCCTAACCCTAATCACAACCCTAGTCTGAACCCTAACCCTAACCCTAACCCTAATCCTAACCCTAGTCAGAACCCTAATCACAACCCTAACCCTAATCCTAACCCTAGTCCGAACCCTAACCCTAGTCAGAACCCTAACCCTAGTCAGAACCCTAACCCTAATCACAACCCTAACCCTAATCCTACCCCTAGTCCGAACCCTAACCCTAACCCTAGTCCGAACCCTAACCCTAAACCTAACCCATACCCTTACCCTAACCCTAATCCTAACCCTAACTCTAACCCTAATCACAACCCTAGTCTGAACCCTAACCCTAACCCTAACCCTAACCCTAACCCTAATCCTAATCCTAACCCTAGTCCGAACCCTAACCCTAACCCTAATCACAAACCTAGTCTGAACCCTAACCCTAACCCTAATCCTAATCCTAACCCTAGTCCGAACCCTAACCCTAACCCTAACCCTAGTCAGAACCCTAACCCTAACCCTAAATACAACCCTAACCCTAATCCTAACCCTAGTCCGAACCCTAACCCTAACCCTAATCACAATCCTAGTCTGAACCCTAACCCTAACCCTAATCCTAATCCTAACCCTAGTCCGAACCCTAACCCTAACCCTAACCCTAATCACAACCCTAACCCTAACCCTAAACCTAACCCTAACCCTAACCCTAATCCTAACCCTAACCCTAGTCAGAACCCTAACCCTAACCCTAACCCTAGTCAGAACCCTAACCCTAAC
Source organism: Notolabrus celidotus (assembly GCF_009762535.1). Classification (NCBI taxonomy): domain Eukaryota; kingdom Metazoa; phylum Chordata; class Actinopteri; order Labriformes; family Labridae; genus Notolabrus; species Notolabrus celidotus. Next base: position 4,691,460 of record NC_048274.1, read on the forward strand.
CCTAAATACAACCCTAACCCTAACCCTAGTCCGAACCCTAACCCTAACCCTAACCCTAGTCCGAACCCTAACCCTAATCACAACCCTAACCCTAATCCTAACCCTAACCCTAACCCTAACCCTAGTCCGAACCCTAACCCTAATCACAACCCTAACCCTAACCCTAACCCTAGTCAGAACCCTAACCCTTACCCTAATCCTAACCCTAACCCTAACCCTAACCCTAGTCCGAACCCTAACCCTAATCACAACCCTAACCCTAACCCTAACCCTAGTCAGAACCCTAACCCTAATCCGAATCCTGACCCTAACCCCAACCCTTATCTTAACCCTTATTACAACCCTAACCCTAGGGTTCCCTAGGGGTAGGGTTATGATTAGGTTATGATTAGGTTATGATTAGGGTTTTCATTAGCACAATTCATAATTTATTAGAAATGTATTCAAATTATTTCACGGACCCCCACGCTATCGTTCGCAGACCCCCCCACTACGAGAACAACCGGTCTAACACACATGTTTCAGGGTTGGGGTCTGTTGTTTGTGCTCTGTGGTGTTTCAGAGATGGAATATTGAGACAACCAGCTGTCCATCACCAGAGCATTTCCTGCTGCACTAATCAAATTCTCCCCAGAGATGCTGCTCAGCCAGGAGGATGAGGAGTCAGTCAATGGTGGGTTGTCTTTGATAGTGGAAAAGAGGAAATGTTGATATATTGTGCATTAATCCCTCTTTCAATTCATTAGTTATCATTAAATAATCACAAGTTTAAGGAGAGATATTTGTTTTTGGAAAAAGAGTTTGACCTCTTAATATTTTTGATATAGATAATAGAGATAATAAATGAAGAGTTAATTTGCAAAAACAGAAATCTCTGTTTTTATAAATTTTCAAAAAAAAAATCTTTTTAATATAGATTTTTAATAAAGTTACATTTTTAAGATACCTCTAATCAATAATATCATTTTGACTTAGTCAAAGCCACCTAACTTCAATTGATTGATAATACTTAAAGCTAGTATCTGTTTTTTGAAACATTTTTTTATCTTTTTTAAAGTGAGTTATCTGTTTTTGAAAATTAACTCTTCAAATAGTAATGTCAAATAAAATATACTAACACAACTGTTAAAATAAAAAGATTATTTGGTCTTAAAATCAACATAATATGCCTTCTTTTTCATTACATGACGGAAACATTATTTAAAGCAAATATTTACGAAGGAGGACAGGATTTAAATTACTAATTGATCAAATTGGACTGAAAATACCCCCCTTTAAGTGAAAGTCCTGTATTAAAACCTTCATTTAGAATCAGCTTTATTGGCCAGGTATGCTTGAACACACAAGGAATTTGACTTTGGTAAACTGTGCTCTCTTTGTACAAGACATAAGAATAAGACATACAAATAAAAAATAATAACAATAACATCAGCTATAAATACAAAAGAACAACAAATAGGCATGACTATGTACAGGCTGAAATAATATGATAAAAGTGCAGTGGTGAGTAGCAGAGATAGTTTTTACATTAAAAAAATAGTAGTTAAATAATAAAATAAATAGAAATATGGAATTCTGCTTGGAGAATTGTTGCTTTGTGTATTTACATGTATATTTACATGTATTGATCCAACAGGTATGACACTGTTATGGTTTAGTGATATTATTAAGGCATTATGAGCAAATATGTGTTTAAAATAAACTTACTCCCTCTGTAGTTGCAGGGCAGCACTTCACATGTTGTATTTGCTTGGCTTTATTCAATGTTTTGCCTCAATTTCCCAGAAATGCTAAAGTTTAGATCCTTTCTGAGTTGTGGGCGTGGTTTCGTCTGATTGCGTCATGACGTAGCTGGCGGGAGTTGTGACGCTGCGTTTCCTTGTTTTCAACGCAGCGCGGGAGATTCAGGAGAAGAAGAGGATCGAGTCTGTGGAGAAAACCGGGGAAGTTGTAAGTTGTTAAACTTCTCTGCTTTTGATCATTACTCGGAGAAGTTTTTGGTTCATTCTGAGTTAAAAAGATTCAGATTAAATACAGTTACAGACACAGACGGAGGAGTTTGTATTAGCGTGTTAGCTAAGGAAAGAAGTCAGTATGTTAGCTAGCCAGAAGCAGACTAGCTGACAGGACAGAGGAGAAATATCAGGGTGAAGCCAGCCTGTGTGTCTCAGCTTCATGTTGAAGTGTTTGTTTTCTCTCCCTGTCAGTCTGCTGGTTTGTTAAAATGCCTTGTGAGAGGAAGCAGCTTCGTTATGGTCACTCAGAGGGACACACCGAGGTCTGCTTCGATGACACCGGGAAGTAAGTCAAACCTGAGACCACTACAAGTCTGCAAAACAATCTATGTCTGCAAAGTGATTCATACTTCATACTTTTAAACAAAACCAAAGAATTGTTCTCTAAAAATGTAAAGCGTGTAGAGTTAAATATGTCTCAATTCTCATGTTGCTTGGAGGAAACCCACAAAAAAGTATTTTTGCACAGTGAGCATATCAATCTGACAGTTTTCATAAACATCCTCAGGTTCATCGTCACCTGTGGAAACGATGGAGATGTCCGGATCTGGGAGGGTCTGGATGATGATGATCCCAAGTTCATCACTGTTGGAGAGAAAGCTTACTCTCTGGCACTCAAGGTTTGTTGCATCCTGTTTTCTGTCACATCCAGGTTGCTTTAAAACTCTGAGACCTGCAGACTTGTGTTGTTATAAATCAAAGAAGCTGGGATAGAGATGTGATCTTCCCTCCACAGAAAGGGAAGCTGGTGACGGCGAGCTCCAACAACACGGTGCAGATCCACACGTTTCCTGACGGTGATCCTGATGGCATCCTGACCCGGTTCACTACCAACGCCACACATGTCACTTTCAACAGCAGTGGGACCAGAGTCGCAGCAGGATCCAGGTACATGATTGTAGACTCACCTAATGAACACCAATTTTTTAAAAAAAGCAGGTGAAAACTTAAAGTCTTGCTCTAACTCATAGCTCTGCTTTTACAGGGAATTAAGTCCTCTTAAAGTCCTCTGGTTGTGCGTGATGAGTCTTTGATGATGACGACACTTTACTAGATTTACTTTGTTTCTGTTTCCAGCCTGTTCTTACCCGAGCAGCATGACAGTGTAGCTTCATATTTAGGGTTTGATTTAAATTTGTTTGAAAGTGAAATTTTGTTCGCTTTCAGCTTTAGGATTTTTCTCCCTGGTACAGAAAAGGTGAACTGAAATGTCAGCGGATGAAACTAGTGGATGTTCAAATAGAAACCACAAAATTATGCCTTTTTAAATATTGATTAGTTTGTGCTAAACATGTCCAAAAAGCTGCAGTCTGTCAGAACATAGAAATATCACAGCTTTTGCAAAAATTTAGCTTTTCTTTCACTGTTGGACTTTCAAATGTGTAAAGACACACATACACCTTCAACTCGTGCAGAACAGAGCTGCTAGATTAAAGGTGACATATCATGCAAAATGGACTTTTTAATGGTTCTCTACCTGAAATATGTGTCCCTGGCATGTCTACAAACCCCCCGAGAATGAAAAAAATCCATTCTGCCCCTGTTTTGATTTCTCCACCTTTCTGTAAATGTGTGCTGAAACGAGCCGTTTCAGACTTCCGTGTTTTTGTTACGTAACAACAATATCCGGTCTGTCATGGAGTCAGAGCTCGGAGCTTGTTCAGCCCATAGACTGTATAAAATAATACTGAATCCCCTCTCCGTTTTTCATTCCCTGCACAAATGTGTGCTAACAAGGAGCTTAGGAGGGAGGCATGCTAGTTGTAGGCTGTCTTAATAAACACAAAGGTCGGTTTTACTCCCTACGTCTGCAGATTTGAAGATCTAGTGGATGATTTTTATTTATCATGGATAAGTGCTAGCGCTAGTTAGCATAGCCACATAGCTACATGTTCGTAGCTGTGTACCAAGACACACGTCGACATACTGATAAATAAAACAACAAGAAACACTAAATCTGTGACCAATCCTTCAGAAAGGTCCTGCTGCAGGCGCCTCTCCATCAGGATCAGATTCTGGATCAGATTCAGAGGGTTGAAGTAACGCGGGTCTGTGAGCAGCCATGTATATTCAGCCAACATGTAAACATTAGATCAACGTGCTGGAGAGCCGAGGCACATCCACTTCCTGAGGGGGCGTGGTCAGAGAGAAAACAGAGTGTTCTGAGGAGGACTGAAGAAGAGGACTTTTCAGGCAGACCAAAATCTGATTTCAAAGTGTTTTTTTGAGCATAAACTTTAAAGACATGTTTTGGGGACCTCTTAGACCAATATATATTGATGAAAAAAGCGTGATATGTCACCTTTAATGTCTGTGAGATGCACACTCAGTTACATTGTCTGACTGTGGAGGAAAAAATAAAAAACAATATCCTGAACTTCATGCATAACGCAGTCTGTAAAAAGTCTCCAGTCTTTATTCAAGAAAAGCTGGTGTACATAAGTTCCTGCCACAAGCATACTGCACGTCAAGTGAGTTCAGAGCTCCTGACCTTAACGAGCACAAGGACAAATTCCTTGAAGCAAATTGTTTTAAATTGAGATTTTACTTCCTGGAATATGCTTCCCATCGGAAACAGAAAACTCAAGGACAAAATTTATTTTTTAAAGTCATCAAAAGATTTGTTTTAAGCTTTGGGTAGATTAAATTATGATCTGTTGTGATCTTCCAACAGTTTTTGTTTCTTTTCATATTTTTTTGTATTTCTCTTTTTAGATTAATTTTCTCAGGGTTGTTTCATGTTCAACAATATTTCATTATATTTGTTTAAGATGTTTTGAATTGTAAGGCCTTAAATTACAGTTTTTTTATTATTGTTATGTGTGGACCCCAGGAAGACTAGCGACCACTAGAAATGAAAAATATCTTCATGTTGACTCTGAATAAACCACAGTGTAAGAACATAATGGGCTGTGAGGATGTCCAGCAGACTGTAGTGACCTGTCCAGAGATGTATCACACTCGTCTGCTGCTGGTGAAGAAGTCGTTGTGCTCTGTTGTGTCGTGTAAGCTGTGATCTCGTTACCCTCAGTTATGTGCTTCTCTTGTATAAAATGAGCTGCACCTGAATGATGTTTCCTCTGCATCGGTTTATGATCAGCCTCGTTGGGAGATAAACGTCTGTTTCCTGCCAGGATTGATTTGCAGTAAATGGGTTTATCACGGCAATAAAAGCACGGAGCATGGAGCCGTATCGATGCTGCTATTTCCACACAGTGAATAACTGCTGCGGTATTGATCGTGAAAATTCAAATACCTGAGGCTGTTTGGAAACATTCTGCATCTGCATCCTGCGGAAATCAGAAGTATTTACTCATTGATCGGACACTTTGCACTCATGATGTTTTACAGCTGAGGTGCTTTTTCCTCCACTCTGTCAATGTAGATATCTCACACACATGCCAGTTTTATTTCTCTCAAGAATATATTCAATGGTGCAGAGGCAAATTTACAAACCCCCCTCCGTTTCTTCTGCTGTTGTAGTTGAATGTTTGCAGCACCAGAGTCCCAGACAAATGATCCTATGGGGACTCTGAAGTGTATGATGTTGTATTAAATGTCCCTCCTCCATGTTTGTTCCTGACTCCCGCCTCTCTCCTCCCCTCAGTGACTTCATGGTGAAGGTGGTGGAGGTGTCAGACAGCAGCCAACAGAAAACACTCAGAGGCCATGAGGCGCCGGTCCTGAGTGTCACCTTTGACCCCAAAGATGAATTCCTGGTGGGGAAACATGATATTTCAATCAAACTGTTGAACTGTATTTACTTTAAAGCAACATAAAAACTCTGAATCTGCTCGTCCTTTCAGGCGTCTGCAAGCTGTGACGGCTCTGTGGTGGTGTGGAACATCGAGGAGCAGGTGTGTCACACTAAAACATCTCCTCAACACAAACCGGTTTATTCTATCAGGGTGTTTAGTTCACTTAAATCCATGTCTGCAGTCTGTTTGATGCAGATCTGCTCTGTTTCCTTCCAGACTCAGCTGATCAGCTGGCCTCTGCTGCAGAAGACGAATGACGTCAGTAACGCAAAGTCTCTGTGTCGACTGGCCTGGCAGCCCGGGACGGGGAAGGTGAGTCGAGCCTCATCTGTATCGTTTCACCTCCTACAGCACGTCTTCTTCTTCTTCTTCTAACAGGAAGTTGTTCATGTGTCCTCTCAGTTTCTTGCGGTTCCCGTAGAGATGAAGGTGCAGCTGTATGAGCGAGGGTCCTGGGATCATGTGAGCACGCTGTCTGATGATCTGCTGACACAGGTGAGGTCCAGCTGGATGAACACAGTCACCTTTGTGACTTTGGGCTTCTGTCTGTTGGAGTCAGGAGACGTACTTTGAAAAGCATTCAGGAGAAGTTACCGTTCTTTATATTTCATGCCCTGGAAGTTTCCTACAGTGGTAGATACAAGTATTAATTATGATGGAGAGTAAACCCAGAGATGCGCACGACTTGCTGTAAAAATATCCCTCTATGCATTCTCTTAAGGGACTTTAAATTTTATTAATCATATTTTTTCTTTCTTCTTAAATTCTTCCCCTCCTGTTTTCTCTGCAGCCCATCAACGTGGTGTCCTGGTCTCCATGTGGGACGTTCCTGGCAGCAGGCAGCGTGGGAGGTTCACTTACCGTGTGGAGCGTGAACAGCAAGCTCTGTGTTGAAAGGTGAGATGATTAATGTGTGCATGTCTTTATGAGGCTGAGACAATAATAGCTGGTGAATTACAGATAAAATGTTTAATGGGGCGAGATCTGAAATAACGCCTTTAAACATCAACTGTCCTCTGAAAGCTTCATTCTTTGTAAGAAGGTGACTGTCAAACAGTGAGCTGTGCAGTCTGCAGAGAGAGACAAACTCAAGCCAGACTCCAGTCAGCACTGATCCAAAACACAACCAAATTAAACTCATCTTGAAGCACTCCAAAGATCTGTATTTAGAACACTGGAGAAACCAAACAAAGACCCAACGTAGAATGAATTGTTATTTGACCCTAAACCGTGATTCTAAATTATCTGAATATCTGTACAGTGTCAGAGATACAAAACAGAGATGTATCCTGACTAAATACAGGCTGAGTGACCACCAGCTAGCTGTAGAGACAGGGAGACACAGGCAGACATGGCTGCCCAGAGAGGAGTGTCTATGTGCTCACTGCTCTACAGGGGACATAGAGACAGAGATGCACTTCCTCCTCCACTGCAGCAAGTTCTCTTTACTAAGAGATTCCCACTACAGGGAAATTACTACAATAGTAACAAACTTCCCAACATTAACCCCAGAAGAGAAACTGTCAGTTCTCCTGGGGGAAGGGTCAGCAGCTCCTCTGGCTGCTAAATATGTGTCTGCCTGTCACAGCCTGAGGGACGCACCATCCCATAATATCTGATTTTAGGTGAAGGTTTGATGAGCATACCGCATCAAGTGAGGACATTGAGATATGCTGTATGGGTGACACCATCGTTCATTAATGCATATAAAATATGTAATGAATATATATGTAATGAATATATATGTAATGTATGTGTATGAATTTTATGTGCTATGGCAACAACATTTCTTTGTTCATGCCAATAAAGCAAATTTAATTGAACTGAATTGACAAACTCAAGATGAAACAAAGCTTCTAATGTAGTTAAGTGTGCAAGTCTTTAGTCATCAGTTCCTCCTCCAGAAGATAAGACTGAGTCAAATTGCCTTAAACAGCGCGGTTGTTGAAGGCATCATTATCAGATGGACTACCTGCAAAACAGAAGGTGTTAACTGTCACAGAACATGCAAAGGGTGACACCAAGCAGCACTAAGTTTTTCTATTACAAACTGCACTCAGAGTTTCATATCTGGACACATTTATCCTCTTTAATGAAACAAACGAGGAGTTCGGTTCTCAGATTCTAAGAAATGTAAATTATGGATTTGAAAAGTTGCAAACTGCTGCATCACTGTAAAATGTTCAGACACAGAGAGAAGGTGTCATCGTACTCCATAAAGCAGGTTAAACAAACCGGTCACAGCATTGAGCTGTGGTTGTCTGTGTGAGCTGTGAGGAGGAGCTGAAGATGTTCAGGATCAGAGGAGTTGAACTCGTCTTCTCTCCGCTGCAGGCAGAAACACGAGAAAGGCTTCACGGTGTGCGGTTTGGCCTGGCATCCGTCAGGTACTCAGATCGTGTTCACGGACACAGAGGGCTGCCTGAGCCTGCTGGACGGACTCAACTCCTCTTCATCAAACACAGAACCCTCAAAGGTAACGCACAGATTTTCTCTTAAAACGTCCTCATGGTGTTTTCAAGTTACCGCACAGCTTCTGATCCAGATCTGAAGCGTCTGTGTTTACGCTCCTCTCTCTTCACGTCAGCAGGCAGCCGCCAAGAAGCCACCGAAGGAGTACGACGACCTGTTTGATGACGACGATGACAGACTCATGGATGAAGGGCTGAGCGACACAAACTCACCTGTAAAGAAACCCGTCACTGGGGATGATGATGACGATGATGACATCCTCATACCTTCAACGGGACGAGTGAGGAACAGAGGGGCGATCCTGGATGATGAGAACTCACTGGGTGAGTGACGGGAGAGTGAGAGAACTGGTTTAGATACAGAAGAGGGACAAAGGAGAGTTTCTTACCTTTAGACTAGTCTGCGTCTGTGATGTCACTCTTTCAGACCAGATCCATGTTTTGTTGAACTGAGAGTAAGACTTCTTAAACTTCCTGCATGTCCTGATTCAGACACAGGATCCCTGAGGCTCGGTCTGGATAAATTCGGGGATGATGATGATGCCGGCAGCGCTGTGGTGCCTGCAGCCCTCCCACCCGTGCCCCTGCGTCCTGTCTACGAGGGACCCATGCCAACGCCCCCCCAGAAGACCTTTCAACCAGGCTCCACCCCTGCACACCTCACACACCGCTTCATGGTAGAATAACCTGGCTGCTTCTATAATCCTAGCATTTTCATGTTGTTTTTGACTCACTGGACAGACTAAGTCATAAAAATAATCAATAGATAGGTTCAAAAAAACACATGTAGTCTTAAATGACCTAAAAGTTGAATTGTGCCTCAGATGTGGAACTCTGTGGGAATCATTCGAGGCTACAACGACGAGCAGGACAACGCCATCGACGTGGAGTTTCACGACTCAGCTGTCCACCACGCCATGCACCTCACAAACTCTCTGGGTCACACCATGGCTGATCTTTCCCAGGAGGCCGTGCTGCTGGCCTGCCCCAGCACAGACGAGCTCGCCAGGTAACCCTCTTTCTGTCCTCCTTTTTTTTTTTTAAACGTTCACTCTGAAATCAGAGACTTGAACCTCCCGCTCCTCTCCTCTCAGCAAGCTTCAGTGCCTCCACTTCTCGTCCTGGGACACCAACAAGGAGTGGATGGTGGACCTGCCGCAGGGTGAGGACGTGCGGGCGCTGTGCATGGGTCAGGGCTGGGCCGCCGTCGCCACCAACACGCTGATGCTCCGACTCTTCTCCATCGGAGGAGTGCAGAAGGAAGTGTTCAGCCTGCAGGGACCCGTAGTCTGTATGAGCGCGCACGGGGAGCAGCTGCTCATCGTCTACCACCGAGGTGAGACGTCTCTCTGTGCACACTTCTTTATGTTCAAACTACTTTCTTACTTTGTATTTAGATCTGCAAATCAAGCCTAAGTTTGACTTTGAGTTTAAAACATGTTGCATCCTTCTTTAAAATAGATCTAATGGTGCACATACTAATGCTCTGCTGATATTGTGTGTCTCGTTTCTCATCATCAGCTACAGGGTTTGATGGTGAACAGGCTCTCGGTGTTCAGCTGCTGCAGTTCGGTCGGAGGAGGAAGCAGCTCATCCATGGAGAACCCCTCCCTCTGTCTCGTAGATCCCACCTGTCCTGGCTTGGATTCACTGCAGAAGGTCAGTTTTGAACTCTTCATTTCTTTGACTCTGTTCATACAGACAGTTATAATTAAACATGTAGAAGTGTCAGTGTCGATAATGTGGTCTCTTTGTGGTTATATCAGGGACCCCCTGTTATGTGGACTCTGAAGGAGTCGTCCGGATGTTGAACCGCTCCCTGGGGAGCACGTGGACGCCGGTCTGTAACACCAGAGAGACGTGCAAAAGCAAATCGGATCACTACTGGGTGGTGGGAATCCACGAGAACCCTCAGCAGCTCAGGTGAACTTCATCTTCTACAACAAGCGGCTTGTGTCTGAAAGAAAAGTCTTCTCTTGGAGTTCCAAAATCTAATTTGAACAAAATCAGGGATTCAAAGGAGAGAAATAAAGTTCTGTGTTTGGAGACTTCGTGACTCTTGAGCCTGCAGTTTTGACTGCAACAGATGAGACTTGCAGCAGTTGTTACTAGAACTATCTGAGCTTCTCTTTGGCAGCTGATCACTTTAAAACAGTTTGTGTTAACCCATTAAGACCTAAAACGCCTGCTAAAAACGCCTTTAAAAACCTAAGCATAAATTGTACACAACCTCTGAAAACCTGAAGATTTTCTGGAAAAAAATCTGAGTTGTCAAATTTCACTAAAACCTTTATACCTCTGGAGCAGATAGAAACATGAAATGCAAACCATTTGATAGTTTAGAAATTGGGCTTTAATTGGAACAGCATTACTTTGCTCTTATGTGTATTAGAACAAAACAACAAAAATATTAAAAATATAAATTAAAATGATTACAAAATATTTTTTCAAGCAAGCACATTTCATTGGTCACATGTCTTCGTAATAAACTGAAATCAACATAAATCTGGGGAGGGCAAAAGTTGAAAATGTTACCTGTAGTTAACGTCATAATGTCACATGTTATAAATCTCCTGAGTCATGATGTCACTCTTTATTATGATTGTTAATCTTAAAGTGTAAAGTTTTTCTGTGAGTAACATCCCGTCTCTTCTCTGTTACAGGTGTATTCCATGTAAAGGCTCCAGGTATCCTCCAACTCTCCCCAGACCTGCTGTGGCCATCCTGCCCTTCAAGCTGCCGCTGTGTCAGACCTCCACAGAGAAAGGACAGATGGAGGTAAAGACATGAAACACACCGAGCTCTCACTTTGTTTTCTTAACGTTCCAGTCTGTGGGGCGCCGTTTGGAAAGTTGTGCCCGCCGAAAAATAACATCGACATTTCTCCACATTTAGCTCCAAAACATCTGAAAATATCACAACATGTTTTTATCACATTTAGAGCAATATTTAAAACCCTTTTCACATTTAATTTTCTCACCACAAAAATATATTTAAGATAATAATACTGTTAAAATTGCTAATCTAAATGCTAAATCTAAATGTTCAACATTAAATCTAAATGTTAAATATAAATATAAATGTTAAAAATAAATCTAAATGTTAAATCTAAATCTAAATATTGAATTAAAATCTAAATGTTGAATATGAATATAAATGTTAAATGTAAATCTAAATGTAAAAAATAAATCTAAATGTTAAATGTAAATCTAAATGTCAAATATAAATCTAAATATTGAATATAAATCTAAATGTTAAATATAAATCTAAACGTTCAATGTTAAATATAAATGTTAAATCAAAATCTAAATATTGAATTAAAATCTAAATGTTAAATATGAATATAAATGTTAAATGTAAATCTAAATGTAAAAAATAAATCTAAATGTTAAATGTAAATCTAAATGTCAAATATAAATCTAAATATTAAATATAAATCTAAATGTTAAATATAAATCTAAATGTTCAATGTTAAATCTAAATGTTAAATCTAAATCTAAATGTTAAATATAAGTATAAATCTTCAACATTAAATCAAAATGTTAAATATAAATCAAAATGTTAAATATAAATGTTAAATATAAATATTAAATATAAATATAAATATTAAATATAAATCTAAAGATTCAACATTAAATGTAAATGTTAATTATAAATCTAAATGTGAAAACCAAATCTAAATTTTCAACATTAAATCTAAATTTTCAACATTAAATCTAAATGTTAATTATAAATCTAAATGTTAAATCTAAATCTAAATTTGAAAACCAAATCTAAATGTTCAATATTAAATCTTAATTCTAAACATTACATTTAAATGTTGAACATTAAATCTAAATGTTAAATCTAAATGTTAAATACTGCTCTGCGATCCTTAATATTTAGCTGATATGTAACCTGTAGGCGTCAGTACTGACAGACTATGATTGGTATATTTGTATCACTTTATGAAGCTTTTATTTTGGTACTTCTGCTGGGCAGCAGAGTGAATTTGCATATCAGCGAAATATTTAAGATCGCAGAGTAACATTTAACATTTAGATTTAACATTTAACATTTAGAATTATATTTAACAATTATATTTATATTTAGCATTTGGATTTAACAATGATTTTAACTTAATATTTTTTCACAACAAATTCAATGTGAAGAAGATCACAAATATTCCTCTAAATGTGATTTAAAAAAAAGTGACTTTTACAGTCACTCTACATTTTTATGATGTTTTGGAGCTTAATGTGGAGAATCGTAGTTGTTATTTTCAGTGTGCACAACTTTCCAAACGGCGCCCCACACCAGTCTACAAAGAGTCTCTTTATTTAACGTCTCTTTTTGTTTGAGTTAAAGATCAGCCGCTCCAAAGGTTGTCTGAAGTAATGCCAAAATAAAACATCCTGAAGTCTCCTTTAGAGGAGCTAAACTCAATCCATCCTTCAACATTTATCAAACATATCATCACCGAGCCTCAAAGTCAAAGTTAGACCTAGAGTGATCTTCTATCAGAGTAACATGCCTGAGATGGAAAGTTAACACATAAATACTTGAGTTTAAGGTTTCCACTCAGCGTTTTGTTCCTCTGTCTCCTCCAGGAACACTTCCAGCGTTCAGTCCTCTTCCACAACCACTACAGCTTCCTCTCATCCAGCGGCTATGAGATCGACGAGGACGGGCAGAGTCAGTCCCAGAAGGAGCAACAGGAGCTGCTCATGAAGATGTTTGCTGTGAGTATCAGAACTTCACGTTCATTAGCTGTCCGAGTCCAGGACCGGTCCACTACATCAGAGTCCGTGTCTCCCTCTAGTTGTCCTGTAAGCTGGAGAGAGAGTTTCGCTGTGTGGAGCTGGCCGAGATGATGACTCAGAACGTTGTGACCCTCGCCATCCGATACGCGTCCAGGTCCAGACGCATGGTCCTCGCCCAGCGTCTGAGTGAGATCGCTCTGGAGAAAGCAAACCAGATCCAGGAAGAGGAGCAGGAGGAGGAGCAGGAGGAGGAGCCGCAGTACTCCAGACAGACGTCCAGGTAACGCCAACATTCATCCTCAGCTTCTGTGGGATCAGGTCACTGCTCTTTGAAGCTGCTCTGGTAGAAGTGACTCTGGTCTGATTCAGGAGAGTATTTTTTCGACAGGTATGGACAGAGTGAGTCCACAGGAGGACGGTACAGCAGCAGGAGTAATCAGGAGGAGGAAGAGGAGCAGGAAGAGGAGCTCAGGGTGGAGGAGGACGGTCAGGAGATGGAGACAGAAGAGTCAACAGAGAGCAGAAAGCGTCAGTTCCTCCTCTCTGTGTTTGTGTCACGTTAAAGCTCTCAGTGTGAGAAGAGTTCAGCTCACATGTGTGATGTTTCTGTGTCTTACTCTGAAGGTGTGAATCCATTTGCCAAAGAAGCCGGATCACCTGTGATGCCGTCTCTGACACCAAGTGAGTGAACAAGATGTAATATTTCTGAACATGGTGTCAGCAGCATGAACGGGTTGTATCATTCAAAGTAATCATTGCATAAACTTGAAGATTAAAAAGACAGCAGGATACTTCACCTCATTTGACCTCCACTGGACATTTCAACACTCAGAGACTAAAATTTCCTTCTAGCTTAATTGTCTTCTGTTGAATTTAGGGATGTGAACAATTAATCTACTATCCATTAATTGATTGTTAAAGGTGACATATCATGCAAAATTGACTTTTTAATGGTTCTCTACCTGAAATATGTGTCCCTGTCTACAAACCCCCCGAGAATGAAAAAAATCCATTCTGCCCCTGTTTTGATTTCTCCACCTTTCTGTAAATGTGTGTGAAACGAGCCGTTTCAGACTTCCGTGTACGTCACAACAATATCCGGTCTGTCACGGAGTCGGAGCTCGGAGCTTGTTCAGCCCATAGACTGTATAAAATAATACTGAATCCCCCTCTGTTTTTCATTACCTGCACAAATGTGTGCTAACAAGGAGCTTAGGAGGGAGGCATGCTAGTTGTAGGCTGTCTTAATAAACACAAAGGTCGGTTTTACTCCCCACGTCTGCAGATTTGAAGATCTAGTGGATGATTTTTATTTGTCATGGATAAGTGCTAGCGCTAGTTAGCATAGCCACATAGCTACATGTTCGTAGCTGTGTCCCAAGACACACGTCTACATACTGATAAATAAAACAACAAGAAACACTAAATCTGTGACCAATCCTTCAGAAAGGTCCTGCTACAGGCGCCTCTCTGTCAGGATCAGATTCTGGATCAGATTCAGAGGGTTGAAGTAACGTGATCTCTGAGCAGCCGTGTATATTCAGCCAACATGTAAACATTAGATCAACTTGCTGGACAGCCGAGGCACATCCACTTCCTGAGGGGGCGTGGTCAGAGAGAAAACAGAGTGTTCTGATGATGACTGAAGAAGAGGGCTTTTCAGGCAGACCAAAATCTCCTTTCAAAGTGTTTTTTTGAGCAAAAACTTTAAAGACATGTTTTCGGGACCTCTTAGACCAATATATATTGATGAAAAAAGCGTGATATGTCCCCTTTAAGAACTTACTGCAACACCTTATTGTTTAGATTTTCTATCACATGGAACAAACATCATGTGGTCTCATATTCTGTTCAGCTGTCACCGAGGTGTTTTAAGTTTAAAGCATGTTTTGATGTGAATCAGCTGACTGAAGGTGTTGCACACAGCGGAGACGCTCATTCATTCTTTATTCAGATCCCAATTAGCTGACACTAACGCAGCAGCTACTCTTCCTGGGGTCCACATAAAACAAACATAACATACAAAATATACATAAAATACAAAACTAAAAATGCTACAAACATTACAAAGAAAAACTGTGAATGCTATATAGAAATAAAATACAAAAAACATACTACAAATGTAAGATACAACAACTGAAAATGCTACAAACACAAGGTAGAAAAAATGAAAATGCTACAGACATCAGATAGCTGGGGACTGCAGCTGAGTGATAGGTCTCCACGTGCGCTTTTTTTCTCAATAAGAACCAGTAGACAGAAAACTGGACACTGTGAGTCTGAAATATGTTTCTGTTCAGTTCTCTTGTTGAAGTCTGAGCTTTCACTTTTATGACTGTATGCCCACGGAGATTCTGAGCCTGCTTCACACGTTGATATTCAGCGTGTTTAATGTTTTGAACACCTCAATACGATCCGTAGATATTCAATACTGTCAGTTATATACATTGTGTTGTGAAGGAAATTTGATTCAGGGGAAAAAACGCATTTGGCATTGTTTTTGATGGAAAACTTTTGTTTTTTTAATGATTAATTGTTGATTGATCATTAACATTTCCAAAGATCGATCACGGAAAATACTTGAAATTTACATCCCTAGTTGAAAGGCCAAAAAAGTCCCGGTCCAGACCCAGAGCTACTTCCACATGTTGGCATTTGGGGCAGAGGATAAACTTTACCTTCAGTTGAGACATTATTAGTATATTTTTCATATTTTTAATCATGATGATTGATGTGTTGGGTTTTTTTTGCAGTTGGGAAAGTAGGACGTGCAAATCCTTTCAAGGTAAGAACTTTGATTTGATAAAATCTACTTCGACAGAGACAGACGTGTTCAGATAAGACTGATAAATGTACGGTTTGGGTTCATTCAGGTACTCGGCTCAGGGAAACCCTCGTCTGCAGCGGGTCAGCCTCGAGCCTCTAACATCCTGGACAACATGACGGCCAGCAGGAAGTCTGCTTCACTCAGCGGATCTGCAGGGAAACCAGGCAAAGCCCCCGTCCTCAAACCGCTGGCCCCCAGAGCCAAAACTAAGGTACCGTCCTCTCCAACGTCCTCTGAATGTTACACACCATCAGGTCGCCACTTTTCTTTATCTCACACCACAACTACAAACGATGAACACTCCTGTATTTAAACTGATGAACCTGCAGGTGTCAGGTCTGATCGAGGATCTCATCCTTCTCTTCTCCTTAGACTCAGTCCACTCTGCTGCAGATGACAACCTCCAAATCAGCAAATAAGAAGACTCGGGAGAATCCAGAGCCGCCTGCAGACCAGCAGAAACCAGCAGAAGCCCCGCCTCCAGCATCACCTGCAGAGAACACTGAGAATCAAAGGTAAAGATTGAATTTAACCCTTTACACTCTGAATGTCTCTCCACTGGAAGCTACAGGGATGATTGATGCTCTTATGTTCGTTCAGGCCGAAGACGGGCTTCCAGTTCTGGTTGGAGGAGAACAGGAAGAGCATCATCGCCGACCAGCCGGACCTGGAGGAGACGGAGGTCATCAAAGAGGCGATGGGACGCTTCAGGACGCTGTCGGCAGATGAGAGACTGGTACGGCACACTTTGAGGGGCTCAGAGGGGAGAGGGGGGATGTGAGGAGAGCAAAGTATTCAAAAAAGAGGGTTTTATTCAGATTTTTCTTTTAACATGAGACAGATTTATACTTTAAATTATTATTTTCAGCCACTTTATGAGAATCTATAGAGTTAAACAGTAACAGAAACAGTCTAGGTTCACAAAGCGGGCTGCATCAGTTCATCCAGCTTGGTTCCAGTTTGCCCTGAAACACAGACTGACCAGTGAAACCATCAATTAGAGTCTGCAGGACAGCAGTGATTATCAGCTGCAGAGCCATGAGCCTCTTCATCTCTGTGCAGCCTGAAGACACACCACATGTGTCTGGCCCTGAATGTGTTTAAATCTTCTTTCTCACAGTTTAGTTTTATATTTTAAAGAGACAAAGAAACACCAGCGGTGTTTACGTGTGTGCAGTTACCTTCAGCCTGATTCAAATCATCCTGATCAGAGATCTCAGCGTCACTGTTCACAGGAGCGCTGAATGAAGTGATCCAAATAAAACATGTATTTTAGACCAATTAAAGGCGGTGAAGGGAAGCCTGAGAGATTGGAGCGCATTACCTAAGTCTGAAACAGAAGCAGGAACAACACTGAGTGTGATGATGTCAGTTTAACCTTTGCTGAATAATCAAATCAACAAACACACCGTCCAGTATCCTCCAGAGCAGCGAGTCGATGAAGAGGCAGAGAGCTCTGATATTTCAGCTTCACGTGTTTAGAAACTGTGAAGACCGTCTTTGTTTACCTGCACTAACGAGCACGAGCCTTAAGAGCCAGGAATTTAAAACCTCTTAATGAACCTGGTTCAGGTTTTGTTGTTTGCTGTCCGGTGATGCTGGCACTACACGGGAGGTCATTCACAAAATTTGCCCGTGGCAACAATAGCAGAGGTTGTTCCTGAATCGAGGCTCTGGACAGATTATCCTCCCAATTTATCCTGCAGTGTGAGCTGTTTATAGACCTTATTTAGATATTAGAAACTGGATTAGAGAGCACTCTGTTTAAAATCTTAAAGATGCATCATGTTATTATATTTTTTAGCCTTTTTGCCTTTATTTGATAGGACAGCTGAAGAGAGACAGGAAATGTGGGGAGTAGAGAGCGGGGGAAGACATGCAGGAAAATGGTCGACCAGGAATCAAACCGGCGACCCCTGCGATGAGGACTGTAGCCTCTGTATGTGGGGCGCTTAGACCGCTAGGCCACCAGTGCCCCCCATATTTGACTTTTAAAGCATTAAACTTGATGGATACTAATGGCTTGAGATCCTGTTGTGATGATGCAACAATGAAGAAACAGCCAGCGTGAGGAACAGAAGGCGTATTTCACAGCACGTCCTGAACTTTTAAACTTGATTTGAAGCTGACTTCTGATTCTGCTTCAAGCTGAGAGGTGAGACCTTGTAGTTTCTCTTCTCTGTTACTCTGATTGTCCGTTCGAAGTATAGCATAAGCACAAGTACGAGCAGCTGCAGTCGACAGCTTGATGCACTTTTTTTTTTTTTTTTCAGAAGTCAAGTTATCAATCAGACTTTATTTATAAAGCGCTTTTCATACAATGACAATGTAACACAAAGTGCTGTACATAAAAACAACTTCAAATAGAATGAATTTAAAAAAATATAATATATAAAAATAAAAAGACCCCCCCATCCTAATCCCAACCCCAGCCCGACCCAAACCAACCCCACAATACTACGGTCAAGAACACTATATGCAACAATAATAATAATAATAATAACAATACAAATAAATTAAAAGAATAAATTAAAGATAAATTAGAAGTTCCTTTTTAAAAAAAATACTTTTTAATTAGTAGTTTTCACACAAAAAAACAACAACAAGAAAACAAAACAAGACAAAACAAAAGCATGGCAGCATGTCAGCATTGGATGAGTTTTCTTACATACATATAAGACTATCTTCTGTAATTAAACAGCTCCTTTTTAACCCATTCTTGAGTATAGGATTTGATACCCAATGCAGAAACACACTTTAAATAAAAATGTACAAAGAAAAAAATCTACGTCGACAAGAATAAACAGAGGGAAAAACAAGTAAAAAAAGTAAAGTAAATACATAAAGGAAATTTAATCAGATTTTATTTGGGCCTGGATATGTATTTATTATATATACCCCCCCTTCAGTGTTTTCCACTGTTAATGTTCTTCACCATCTGTTTCTAGCTCAAATCCAATGCTCAAGTACACACATATTTACATTTGTCATTCATCTCTCTTCATGTTATATCAATGTTAGTTATTTTTTTCCACCGTGACTCAAAAATATCACTTAAATTCCTTATCCTGTGTGTTATCCTTTCCATGTTGTGAATTTCATTAATAGTTGCTATTTAAAAAAGAAGTTTCTGATCGAATGAGGAAACGCTCTCATGATATCTTAATGAGGAAACACTGGAGGTAAAATAAGATGTTAAAACTCAACACAGAAAGTGAAACTCACCAAAATAAAATACATTTCTAAGATAATAAAACAATAAAAATATTAAACCATTAAAAGAAAATAATATGCTATACTTAAAATAAATAAATAAAATGAAAAGTGACTAAAATTTGAAATAGATAATAAATAAATAAATAAAGTAAGGTGAAATAAAACTGTTATAAGACTAAAACTCAGTTAAAAGCGAGACTAGTGGGGTGCTGGTGACCTAGCGGTCTAAGCGCCCCACATACAGAGGCTATAGTCCTCATCCCAGGGGTCGCCGGTTCGATTCCCGGCCGGTCGACCATTTTCCTGTCTTCCCCCTCTCTCTAATCCCCACATTTCCTGTCTCTCTTCAGCTGTCCTTTATAAGAAAGGCAAAAAGGCCAAAAATATAACTTTAAAAAAAAAAGTAAGACTAGTTAGAATTGATCTGCCAGTTTTACGCTTTAGTTATAGTTTGGTGGTAAATGAAGTTCTTACTCAGCTTTACCTTCACACTGTCCACACCCTGAAATCACTCCAAACAGTAACCAGTTGGCGACCTGACATGCTGCCTTGGTAAATCATAAATATGACATCTCAAACTAACTTAAACAACGCCTCAGATCAACTCCTGCAGATTATTTGACTAAACTTTCTGCAGGAGTTAATTTAAGATAATGTGATAACCTGCTGACCATGCTGCACTGACTGTTTGCTGCAGGTCTGCTGGATGAAAACTTTCCTGTAGCACAAGTCCTCCGACACAGGAACAATGCTCTGATTTGAAATACACACGTGAAACCACTTTTGTATATGAAAGCATTAAATGTATGTTTCTAATGCACCTGAAAGCAGAACGAGCTGCGATACCGGCTCTCTCTCTCTCTCCCTCTATCCTCAGCTGTGTTCAGTCAATGGCTTCATAATGAGGGCTGCTGTGTCAGTAATAACAGACCTCATCCTTTGATCCACCTGACGCCTAATAGACATCAATCCATGTGCCTGTATAGTAACCAGGTCCTGACCCTGCATTCATCAAGACTCTCAGCAGGCAGCACAACGACCCTCTGCTGAAACAAAAGAGGAAGTGGATGTGAGAGAGGAGGGGGTGGGGTGGGGTGGGGGACGGGGGGGACGCCTGTTGCCTGGGAACCCTGTGGAGTGTGTTCTATCAGCGAGGGCACAAAGCATTGATCTTATGATAATACTGAGCGACAGAGGGCTGGTCACTCTGCAGGAGGAGGAGTGACGGGGTTCAGTTCTATGGAGAGATTTTAAAGGACGATGTCGGCATGAATGAATGTCGATCACTTCCTGTTAACGACACTTCTTAGACTTAGATGTTGAAGTCCTCACAAGGTAAACTACAAAGAGCTCTAATTTGAGGATATTTCATCTCTTTTCCAGATTTTGTGAAAAAAAAAAAAGCCGACTGTGTAGACACAGGGAAGGATTTTTGAGTTGAATTGCTTCAGTTTTTTATTTTAATTCCAATATTATCACCTTCTAGCTTCTCTGCTGGTATTTTTTGTACAAGTGATGATAAAAGTGACTAAAGTCCTACTCGTTCAAATGGAAATATAAATTCCTTTAGTATAGAAGAATAGAATATATCTTTATTGTCATTGTACAACAAAATTGAGGTGCAACCCCTTTCAGTGCAAAAGATGGATAAAAAACAATAGTAAAAGAAAAAAACATAAAAACAGTGGACAAAAAATAAATAAAAACACAAAACACATCCAGCATTCAACAGTAGAGGTGTGAAAAAATATTGATACAGCAGTATATCGCGATACTTTGACCTCCGATTTAATATCAATATTTCAACTCTTAAAGGTGACATATCACGCTTTTTTCATCAATATATATTGGTCTAAGAGGTCCCCAAAACATGTCTTTAAAGTTTATGCTCAAAAAAACACTTTGAAATCAGATTTTGGTCTGCCTGAAAAACCCTCTTCTTCAGTCCTCCTCAGAACACTCTGTTTTCTCTCTGACCACGCCCCCTCAGGAAGTGGATTTGCCTCGGCTGTCCAGCACGTTGATCTAATGTTTACATGTTGGCTGAATATACACGGCTGCTCAGAGATCATGTTTCTTCAACCCTCTGAATCTGATCCAGAATCTGATCCTGACGGAGAGGCAGCAGGACCTTTCTGAAGGATTGGTCACAGATTTAGTGTTTCTTGTTGTTTTATTTATCAGTATGTAGACGTGTGTCTTGGTACACAGCTATGAACATGTAGCTATGTGGCTATGCTAACTAGCGCTAGCACTTATCCATGACAAATAAAAATCATCCACTAGATCTTCAAATCTGCAGACGTGGGGAGTAAAACCGACCTCTACCAGAAAGGCAGCGGGACCTTTTCTGAAGGATTGGTCACAGATTTAGTGTTTCTTGTTGTTTTATTTGTCAGTATGTAGACGTGTGTCTTGGTACACAGCTACAGCTACGATATGTAGCTATGCTAACTAGCGCTAGCACTTATCCATAATAAATAAAAATCATCCACTAGATCTTCAAATCTGCAGACGTGGGGAGTAAAACCGACCTTTGTGTTTATTAAGCCTACAACTAGCATGCCTCCCTCCTAAGCTCCTTGTTAGCACACATTTGTGCAGGTAATGAAAAACGGAGGGGGGATTCAGTATTATTTTATACAGTCTATGGGCTGAACAAGCTCCGAGCTCTGACTCTGGAGAAATCAGAACAGGGGCAGAAGGGATTTTTTTCATTCTCGGGGGGTTTGTAGACATGCCAGGGAAACATATTGCAGGTAGAGAACCATTAAAAAGTCCATTTTGCATGATATGTCACCTTTAATATTGATTTTTTGTAAAAATAAAAATTCATATTTTAGCAGAGTTGGAACTAAAATACGACTTCAGTCTTTCAAAAACAATAAAGTGGAAAAGTTGTTTTCAATCAAAAAGTTTTGACTTAATTTGTCCTTTCAATTTTGAGTAATGTTTGATTTACATAAACAACATCCCTATTTTTTTCTTAGTTTACTATGCAGAATATCACAATATATCACAATACTGTGATATCGTGATATATCGTGATGCGTATCGTATCGTGAGGTTCTTGCCAATACTCACCCCTATTCAACAGGCAGGCATTCATTGAACGGGAAGATTGCACAGTCCCATTTTATATTGTATTACTTAGCATTTAGTGCAGTTATTGCTCTGGGATAAAAACAGTTGTTCAGCCTGTTTGTCTTTAATGTCCTGTATCTCCTATCCGAGGGCAGAAGTTCAAACAGGTTATGAAGAGGGTGTGTGTGATCCTTAATTCAGGATGTAAGGATACACTCAACCCACGATTCCATTTGAATCCTGATTTTTGGTTCACGATACGATTCTTTGCAACTTTAATAATTCAAATCGGCAGCACAGTTCAGCTGGTGTGTGTGTGTGTGTGTGTGTGTGTGTGTGTGTGTGTGTGTGTGTGTGTGTGTGTGTGTGTGTGTGTGTGTGTGTGTGTGTGTGTGTGTGTGTGTGTGTGTGTGTGTGTGTGTGTGTGTGTGTGTGTGTGTGTGTGTGTGTGTGTGAGTGTTGCTCTTAATTAGGTTATTCTCTCCAAATGCAATCAAATCCCAGTTGAATGGTGAGACGTCACAGCTCGTTCGGTCTGCCAGCTCTGCACTGGTGGTGCCTCTGTGTTTGAATTCTAACGGGTTATTGGCAGCGCTCATACGACCACTGGAGGTGAAGAGTGTGTGTGTTTGTATGTGTGTGTCCTGTGATGCTGCCAGTCCACTCCATCACCAGGCCGTGATGATTCATCCCGGCTCCATTACGTCCAGGAAAGCGCTTCCTTTTGTCTCGACTGGAGAGAAAAAAAACAAAACAAAAGCATGAAGAGGAAAAGAGGCCAAAGAGATGCAGCCTGTCAATAGTGATTATACATGACAGGATGCAATTTCAAAGTGCACGCCTGAGCGTTTCGTGTGTGTTTAGTCATCATCATCATGTAGGTGTCTGCAGCATGGATGGAAACAGAAGCACAATAGCATTTTGTTTTTGTCCTCCTTCAGTAATTAACGTGTGCTTTTCATGTCCTTTTATTTTCTCTCCTTCAGACATGGACGGAAAGAGCAAAAGGCCAAAGTGGAGATGCAGCCGATCTGAAGAAGAGGAAAAGGGCTGAGGGAGGAGATGGAGGAGGAGGAGGAGGAGGAGGAGGGGGAAATGAAAATGGACAAGCAGAAGCAGAAGCAGATGAAAACAGTGCCAAGAAGAAAAAACCTTTGGATGCTACCTCCAAGCTTTCAGCGTTTGCTTTTAACAAAAACTAAACACTCGACTTGTTTGTGGTTTGATTGCTGAGATGTGGAAACTGATGATCCTATTGAATAAAATCATTATGGGTCATTGAGGCACTTAAACAGATCATTAAAGGGCCTTGGGGTCATCAGTAATGCTGTATTCTTACATTTCTATCTTCTCTTTAAACCTTTGTATGTATTTTAACAATTCAATAAATGTACATTTTTGTTAACAGCTTTGTCTATGATTTCATTCTCCTGCTAATTCACCCAGGAGTCATCTCTCTTAAGATAAGAGTGTTTTCACGTTTTCTCTTCAGAAAATCAAACAAAGGACCAAAACCCACAACCTGTTTTTCTGCCTCTCCGTTTATCCTGCTTTTTTCCAAGAGCTCAGATGTTAAAAAAAAACCTTCAGACTTTTAGTTTTGTTTTTAAAGAAGGTCCATAATAACTCCCTGAGCTGTATTTGTTCCTGTTGCTTTTTATAAACATTTCTCAATCAGGCGGAAATACGGAGCTATTTCAAGAGGCGGATAATCTACATTAAGACTCCTTGAGAGTATTTGGTGGAGTTTGTGTGAGACTCAAAACATGTTCAAATATGAATTGTTTTAAGCTCTTTAAAACATGTATGCACATATTATGATGACTGATCTAACTAAAAGTTGAAGTTGCTAATAAATATGACTCAAAGCTTGCTCTAAATTCAACACCAGGGGCATTCAAGTTATTAAAAAATGCCTTTTTGTGAGTTTCATCCATTCATTGACCCGTCATGCCCTGTGGATGGTGGTTATGTCAGCCTTCAGGGACCCTCTCACCTGATTAGGAATGTTTCATCACAGGATTATCAGGTTATCAGAATAACTCTGTATTGATTTGAAGGATCCTCTCTCTCCTGTGGGGACATGAAGCAGACCTAAGCATGTCCCAACAGTGTTTGGAGACCACCAGCTCCTCTAACATTCAACTTCTCTTTAATCTCACACACTGTAGTATGTTTTATGTGGTCTAATGTCATGTCACCCTTAGATTGCTGAAGTGTGACGGTCAATACCTCAATATAATCCTGAAGAAATGGATAAAGTTAACCCTCCTGTTATGTTGGTTTCTCTGAGAACAGCAATAATGTTCCTGGGTCAATTTGACCCGGGGCATATTTAATTATCCAAAAGTGTCAGAACCCCAAAAAATCCCAATACACATTTTCTTAAATCTCATTATTAACTCCATTACTGACCATTTAAATCAAGATTTAGTCCATTGGTGTTCTTTAATTCTCACAGATCATTGTTCAATGAGGATCACTCACTCCTTTTTCATTTAAATTAATGTTAAAACTTTTTTAATGTACATTGGAAAGACCTAAATATAAATACAATAGTTTTACATGATGTATATATATTTATTTTTTATTTTAAATTTTGATTTTATTTATTTTTATGAAGTGATGTTGAGAAATGAACATGACACCTCTTCTGTCACATGCTGCCCAGATTTTTATGCTGCATTTATCTGGTTTGGAAGTCACATATTACCTACAATAGAGCTTTAAAAGTGTCAATTTCACCCGCAACATAAGAGGAGGGTTAATAGAGGTAAAAACGTACTTTCTGTAACAGTGTCACTAACAACATGAAGACATTTTTATAGATTATTTTCTTTTCTGTTGATCATTTATTTCCAAAATCTCCCTGTGTCCTTTTAAATGAAGTTTGCTGTGTCGCCTCCATCATTTATTTACCTCCCTTCAATCTTTTTCATCTTTTGTTTAAACTTTTTACATCTTAACATGCTTTGTGGATAATGGTTTGATTCATTTATTAGATTTTTTTAATGAGACTGTTTATTATCAATATCATCTGATCAGTCAGCAGTTTGTTTGAATGATTTTTACACATCTTAATGATTTTAAAATGTCATCTTTGATGTGTTTTTCAGACCTTTAAACTTCTTGTAGAGTTCGCCTTGTTGCTGAAATATACTATTAACAAACGTACCTTTACTTTCCAGTTAAAATGCCTGTTCTTTAGTTACATTCTTGCTGCTCTGCCCCCCCCCTCACAGACATTTTCCTCACAAGCAGAGCCATCAGCATCGCTGGTGACACCTTCCCACCCCTACCACTCCCTCTTCAGTCTCATGCCTTCAGGGAAAAGGTACCAGAGCCTCCAGGCCCCAGCTCCACCAGACTGTTGAACAGCTTTTTCCACCAGGCTGTCAGGATGCTGAACTCCACTCACTACCTCCCCCCTCTCTGCCCCCTGGACTGTAACATACCCACTACATACAAGGACTCTACCTCTGCTGCTTTTGCACATTAAACCATTTACCTATCTCCAGTACTGTCTGCACCTTAATATCATTTGCATTATTATCTATTTGCATTGTCCATTTTTAAACTGTCACGGCACTGCACTACCTGCACTGTGTACATAGGCTGTTTTTAACTCTATTTTATATTT
Organism: Notolabrus celidotus; assembly: GCF_009762535.1. Taxonomy (NCBI): domain Eukaryota; kingdom Metazoa; phylum Chordata; class Actinopteri; order Labriformes; family Labridae; genus Notolabrus; species Notolabrus celidotus. The sequence continues at coordinate 4,717,213 of NC_048274.1, forward strand.
TTATTGTATTATATGTTTAAATTTTTGCTATTTAAGAGCTGGAATAGAGAAACAGCATCTGGTTTTTCCTGTATGTCTTCATATATATATATAGCGAAAATCGACAATAAAAAGCTTTGAATCTTGAATCTTTGAATCAGAAGGTGAATTTGAAGGTGGGACCAGCAGCAAGCTAGCTAAGTTTGGCATCAATACTGAAAACAAGAGTAAATTGCAATAATAATAATAATAATAATACCTTTATTTATATAGCACCTTTTAAAAACCATGGTTAACAAAGTGCGTCACAAACGGCAGGGCACATAAAAACAGACTACTTCCCTGTAACCTGTAACACACATAAAAAAAAAAAAATTACAAAATATTACAGATCCAAACACAGACACAGAAAGTCATAATAAAATACATTTTTGCTCAAAGTTAGAGGAAAAAATCTGTCACATCCGAGCGTTAATATAAAGCAACTACATCAGCCGTTAGCTCGGACAGGTTAGCATAGAAACAGGAGGAACCAGCTGGCCTGGTTAACAGAACAAAGCAGTTCTCAGGGAACCATCAGAAACCCAGACAGCTACTCTTCCCCCAAAACAACAACTTGTCAGAATTCACACACAGAGTAATAAATCTGAATCAAAGAGCTGAAGAGATGAAGTGAGTCAGGTTCGGTTTTATTTCACCTTATTGCTTTTACCCCTCTTTTAATGCTTTATTCCTTTTTACTGCTTGTAGTCCCTTTTTATTCTCTTTCTTTCTATCCTTTTATATGTTTAATTGTCTTGTTTTCTTGGTCCCTTGGTCTCAGTTCTTATCGTTGGGTTCTTGTGTTGCCTGTGTTTGTTTTCTCAATGTCAAATTTTCATTTTGTTTAAACCGTCTGCTGTAGAGTGCTCTTATCATTTTATTATATATATTTTACTGCATAATTTGACTTTTAGCTTCAATTTAACACCATGTCCCCACTATTGAGTGTTTTCTTAACCTTTAGTGATACAAAATAATAATGTTATTGTTCCTTTTAATGTATTTCTTCACTCTGAATCACTTTGCTACAGAAGCCCTAAAAGGACATGATTAGTTACATTTTAATATCTCTGATTTTTTGAGGTAATGAGTTAATTTCACTTGTTTTCTGATTTGCCGTTGTGTTTTCTGATTTGCAGTAGAGCTGTAGTCGGGCCTTAAAAGTTAGACCCGACCCAAGCCCGACCGAATTCTGCCCGTACCCGTCCAAACCCGAATGACCTAGATTTTTTTAAAGCCCGAATCCGTTTACAGCCCGAATGCTCCGACATTATTCATTACTGATCTGGCTCATTTTGCGAGTTTTGGGTAGGTCTGTTGATCTTACACCAGCCAAAAACGTCAGTTTCATCTTCCATGACAGTTGTTTTAATATAGCGAGATACCTCGTCGTCTTCCCAGTCAGCTCGCTGTACATTTCCCACTCCTCAAAAGTCGCTCTTTTTGCCGGAGGATGAGCGCGCTCGTGTCTGGAGAGCTCTGGGTCTCGAGTCTCCACATCTCGTCGTGCACCTGCAGCACCGTGCAAAGCTTGCAGAAGAGTGCGGGCATGAGCGTGTACGGCCTCCCTGTCTGAGTGTGACAACATTCTCAGCTGGTTACATTTTGGCCAGAGGAATGGTGCGATCTTAAAGAGGCCCTGTATTATCACTTTACACACGAGCCAGTGCTCGTGCCGATGACACACGACTGCTTGCTGAGGGGAGTCCAGATTCACCTGACGGCTCATTTACAGCGCAAGCCCGAACCCGACCCGAGCCCAATGGTCGGGTCGGGTTCGGGTTCGGACAAATATCTTCAGCTCTAATTTGCAGTAGTGTTTTCTAGTTGTGATTTGCACTTCAGGGCCTCTGTACTCCAGCCTAGAATATGTTCCCACATTAACTATTACAGAAAGTCCCAATAAGATTAAAAAAAGTTCTTTAACAGGAAAGATCCAGCCATGGGAGCAGCCATACAAATGAACAGACACATTTAATCCCAACATGTGAATCAATAAGGTTTGAGTACCTGGAGTTAATATATGAGCTGGCTCATCATCAAGAAGGGAGTGGCCCCGCCCCCCTGGAGTCTGTCAGCCAATAGGAGCCCTGCTCGGATTATCCTGCTATTATAAAGCCTGAGGATGCAGCAGCTGCAGGAGTAGCGCGCACTAAAAGTGAAACCAGCAGAGAAAAGGAGCTTTCAGGAGGAAACACTGATTCAACAAGTGCTCTGCAAGAAGGACAAAGAAGGTGAAGAAGAAGAAGAAGAAGAAGAAGTGATGGAGCACTCCAAACAGACTCAGTACACCCCGAAAGAGATCAGAGACAGCGGGGACAGCAGCTCCGTGCCGAACGGACACTTTGACGGGCTGGTGAAGCGGCCGGCCGGCAGCACCGTGCGCACCCCGACCCCCCAACCTCCGGGCGCAGAGTGCGGGTCACTCCGGCAGGGCAACCCGGGGGTGGGGAGCTGGAAGGATGAGCGCACCAGGAGCGTGGAGGACAACGAGATGTGCCTGCCCTCCCTGGCCGCTGCTTACACCACCATCCTGCGGGGTCTTGGAGAGGACCCTCAGCGGCAGGGGCTCCTCAAGACCCCCTGGAGAGCCGCCACCGCCATGCAGTTCTTCACCAAGGGTTACCAGGAGAAAATCATTGGTGAGTTTTTTTTAATCCACAAAGCCGCTCAGAGGTGCTGGGGATTTGAGCTGCGGTTCAACAGGTGTCAGACTGTAAACACATCCCCAAAATTCACTCTGCAGCTTTATCATCCTCAGTGAACATGCACCTTCTTTATTAAACCACAAACTGAGACTATTAACTAGTCAGAGAGAAGTGTAATAAAGTGCTTACAGCTGTCAGAGGACTGTGGTGGAGTTAGAAGAACAAAATGTCCCCTCAGGTGAAAAGTGTCAAAAAGAAAACTCTCATGCAGAAAACAAATAGACTTCAAACTTTTAAATAAACAAACATGTTTACATACTTCACTTCTAAATATGAAAACTACTACTTTGTACTTTTACTGAATGAAACTACCTACAAGAGTTCATAGACTACCTGTTGCTCTTAGAGTTGATACTCTTACATTTAAATGTGATGCTGTTTAATTTTCAGCCAAACCTGGAGCTATAATTCAACACTAGTCCTTCAGGTGGAGATAACTTAAACCAGGACAGGCTGTGTAATGATCTGAGAGGTTTGGAGTCCTTGTAGTTTGCAGATGTGGGAGTATTCATCATTTTAGATCAGTAATAGCTGTAACAATACATCTTATAGCTGGAAAAAACATTTCATGAAACATATTTATTAATTAAAGTAAGTATTGCTTGGAAAATGCACAAGCAGCATTGTAAGTTAAGTATATATTTTTTTGTCATTCAACTTTTTATTGCATTTTTTCAGTATTTCCTTTTCACCACAAGTAGACAAATTATCTATAAGTTATACAAAACCAACAAAAAGAAAAGAAAAAAATACATATGATAATAATAATAAAATAAATACATAAATAAATAATAATAATAAGTAACAGTTGAAGTATTTATGATAGTGTTGATATATGTTGTAAACCAGGTTTATGTTATTGATGTATCAACATCTTGGAGAAAGTTTCAGCAATGCTTTATATCTTTGTGTATTCTGTTTGTCTGGAGTAAAAGTTACCATTGTGGCATAAGTGACGTTGTTGTTACTTAACACTGCAGAGGTAGAACTTAACATTCAACCTTTATGCTTTCATTCTGTTTGAAGTTCATGTAAAAGTTCCCTCAGTCAAACACTAAACATGACGTTAAATGTGATGCAGATTTTGGTTAAATGCAAACATTCATTCATCACCAGCAGTCTTATCTGGAGCTGAAGCGATTTATTGATTAGTGGCTTGGCAGAAATGGATCCAAGACTATTAGACTAATCTATTAATCGTTTAAACCACGAAATGCTAATTAGCTTCTCCGGGGTGAGTTTTTGTTGCTTTTCTGATCAATATGAAGGAAAAGTTTTGTACGTTGAAGTTTGAAGACTTCAGTTTCAGTTCTGAGATTTAAAAAAACTCTTTTCTGTTATTTTAAAGGCAATTTTGAAAACCTTGGTGATCAAGATTGAATGTAATCTTTATTGAACAACAGATATTTTAACGTCAACTTTTGGCTTAAGAAATGTGGGATTCTTCAGTGTTTTCTGGACTAATCATGAATGGATGACTCTTAGGTGATCCTTTATTTGCAGCCTGACCTTGTTCCTCATTTTATCACCCACTTTGGATGTCATCAGATCATGTATAGACCAGTTATCAGTTGTAATCACTCTCACTGGGATGCTTCAAACACCTGCAACTCTACATTTTATTTGTTTGACCCATTCATCTAATCATAAACCAAACGATGACAATTTTATTGGACAGTTAACGGGCGTCCAGCTGATTTTGTTCTGCCAGATGTTTTCCATATTTCTGGAAACTTGTTGATCTTGACGATCTTGATGCTGGTTTTCATTTGATCCTGTATCGTTTCCCCACGACTCAATCAGCTCTCCAGTTGGACAAACACCTCGCCCAAAGATTAAACATTCATCACGGTGAAGTGAACGCTTCTCAATTCCATCCCTGTGAGATATCCAGAGCTTCTCAACGTAGATGATAAGAAAAGAATGCTGCTGTTGTGACCTCACTGTTGTGGATTAGCTTGGTTAGCATGTGGATGCTTAATGCAGCTTAGTGCACCATCACTTGGGATGCTGTGACAAAAAAACATGCTCCAAAACTTATGTGAGGAACAGTGGAGCGTTGTCTTTTCGAGTCACATTTTTGATAATCATCTTTATTTTAACAAACATATCAGTCACTGTGAATCTTTGTTTGGATCATGTCAAAGTTCCTGTCTCTGCAGGATGCTGTAACTCATCTCCTCTGACACCAAACAGACATCGAAGATAACGACACATATAAATAAGTCTTCTTGCTGGTCTTCCTGTTTGCCTCTTGATGGTCATAAAGAGGCATGAGTATTCATTTCACTGTTTCATAACCTAAGAGCTAACCAGCTACACCAGATTTACTTACATAAGTAATGATAAGTTGACTCCTTACAGTGAGTTGTAGTAAAACTTAAAGCTGAGCAAGAGATTTAGATTTCTCTATCACAAGATGATCATGCCCCACAGCCTACCCTGCTTCATGTTCTGGACTGTAAGTTACAAAATGAACATCAAGCTGTTTTAAAGAATGATGAGTTCATTTATTAGGACCATAAAATCCTTATTAAAATGTGAACTGAAGCCAATCATCTAGTTAGAAGTAGGTTTTATTTTCCATAAACTTCAATGTGTTAACTTCAATATGTTAACTTCCACTGGATCCACTTCGTTGCGTTCTGGCTGCATTCTGGAGCCCTCCGGATCAAATACGCAAAACTTCTACTTTTGCTGGATGCTGAAGCACGATGCATAAATCAGCACAGAGCAGATGGAGCGGGACAGGAAGTCAGGCACCAAAACAAAATGAAAATTAATTTTCAGAATAAAACACTCTGTGTAATCACCAGATCGTATTTCACTTAACTACAACAACAAACCATCATGATGAGCGGAGCCAGGCCTGGAATCAACAGGTCAGAGGTTTTCAGAGGACCAGAAAGACAGCATGGATGAGGAGAAGAGGAGGAGGAGATTCCTTGATTCAGTGTTTACTGCAGGAAAACCTCGTCACATGACTCCAGCTGTCCGGCGGTCCTGCTCGGATGAGAGAGCACTGAGTCGGACCGCAACGGATCTGGTGGAAGTTCTGGGTTATCATCAGTGGAGTCGGCCCCTGCTGGCCGTTAGAGGGAAAGCAATTGAAGGCTTTTTGCTTCATTTTTCAGACCTGCAGGCTGCTTTCACTTCTTGGATAAAGTTCAAAGTTTTCACATGTTGCATATTTCATTTAGCAAGATTTCATGATACAATCTCTGAGGGCGTACAACTGATAGTGATGCCTCTTTATGACTACACCATGTCCTTCTTTTTAATGTCTGATACGGCTGGCAGAGTTGATTAACAGTCTTTTTAATTTAGATTTCCGAGGAAAATATTCATAATTTGTGACCGCAGGATAATATTTTTTGTAAAGGAACACTATGAACACGTGCATAGGACAAAATATAAGAGGTAAGATCTACTGCTCTGTCCAGAAGGGGCGCCCAAAGAAACACAGGAGAGATAGGCTGTTAAGAGGACAGCAAGAAGGAAGTGACGGATCATAAACTGATGGATAAAACCTTTCTTTGATCAGCCTTATAGATCTATCTGTATCATTCCTCTGGTTCATGTTTGATCCAGTGAAGCCAGCCCGGCCTTCTGCTCTGGACTCACTTCCAGAGACAGTTTGCTGAGTCATGTGCAGCTCAGGGCTGGGGGTTGGAAACACCCGGAGAAGGGGTTGACACACAGTGTTGGGTCCACATTGGCCAGCTTCTCCACGCCACAGCTCATGGAGTGGTTGCTGTCAGGGATCTGCCCCCTCTCTCTCCTCTCCATCCCCAGAACTCCATCTGGAGTCAGTTTGTCTGTTGTGGGGGTCGTTTGGAGCATTATGCTGAGCTGTAATGCTGAAGGAAAGAATGCAGTGAAGTGAGAGAAAACGTGAGGGCACCATGTGAAAGGAGGCGGAGGTGGAAGTCATGACGTTTGGTCCTGGTTCAAACACAGGTACAGTCAGGTGACCCCCAGATTCCTGAGCAAGAAGGGGACAGTGAGATGAGATAATGATGATGCACATGTGTGTTGTTCTTCAGGCGGTGTTTGACTTTCTGTGAGCTGATTGGTTGTAACTGGAGACTCCCCTTTGAACACAAAAAACACGTGTTTTAGTTTTCAGACTGCTGCTGGATGTTTGTGGAGACTTCCAGCTTTTTTTTTTTTTTTTGGAGTTTCACACTGTTTGATTACTGTGATTACGTGTGTGTGTGTAAGTGTGTGTGAGTGTGTGCATGTGCGTGCGCAGGTCATGGGTTCAGCTTTCATCACAACATGAGCTAGAAATCCTCTTGTTGTCGAGCACATGACCAACAAACTGTAATGAGGAAGAGTTATGTAGAGATTAAGCAGGAATTTTGAGCTTGTGATGTTATAGGAGCCAGATTACAGACACTAAACACTTTTTCTGGTTAGTGCACATGTTTTTCCTCTTAATTAATTACCTGAATTACAGTCACAGTTTATTCCAGTATTTTCTCCCTCAGTCCTCAGGACACAATACAAAGAAATGCTGCAAACCATCGTCATTTAGGAGCTTGAAAACCTACATGTTTATCATTTATTTTACTTTTAATTCACTTAAAGCTCCTGTAAGTAACTTTCGGCTTGTTTTGATTTTGGCGCCCCCTGTCGACAAAGAGGTACCTCTTTCTTCTTTACAGATTTTGTCCTTTATACGTGTCAGATATTTGAAAACGGTGCATTTGACAGGTATTTTAATATTCTAGTTTGACCCTTGTCCCGTCTGTCATGATGAAGGAGGAGGGCATTATGAGCTAAACAGCAACCAGCCACCAGGGGGAGCTCTAAATCTTTTGGCTTCACTTCTAGGGGAGCTGTTATGCTGTTCATTTTTTTTATACAGTGTCAGTCAATAAAACGACTCTCTACACCTTTGATTTTCTGTCTTTAATGTGGTCCTGATACTTCGTCACACAAAGAAAAAAACGTTAATTTTTGCAATTTAGAATCTGAACTCTGTGTTTTTTAAATTTTGATGCACGTTCAATTAATCTATAAAGAACTGCATGAAAAAGTCCAGTTGTAGATTGAATCTAAAAGTAATAGATGTGTTTTTAGGTAGCTTAAATTGACCTGACTACATTAATACCAACGTGTAAGTGTGCATCTTTCTTGACATCTAATCCCTCAAGAAGCCCAAACGACCCTCCAACATCCCCTCATTCACACACACTTATTCTTACACTAACAAAGTGTCATACAGGCACCATGAAAACACACACTCTCACACACATTCACACACAACAACAGACTTATACGACCAACGTCTGCTGGCCATGCTGAGGCGGGGTTTCTGTGCTCATGTGCTTAAATACAACTGACCGGTGTTCAGTGAATGGGCCAGAGCTTTGAAGGATTATTACGATTTATCACAGCTTGGTTATTCACTTATTAGCTGGAGGGTTGGCTCAGGACACACTGATTTATTTTATGATTCATTTAGAAGAATTTGGTCGTACATGTGGTCATGAAGCAAGTTGTGGACGTGCTTTGGTCAGTTCATTGTCTGTCTATAAATACAGGGATGTCAGAGGGAGAATGGCGGCACAAAAATATGTAGTTAATGTCATCCCCTGTATTTGGGTAGTAGATGTTGTACTCTTAAGCTGAACTCATGTTAAAAAGCTCAGGAGAAACATGTTTAAAAAAAATACAAAAAGGCTTCTTTGAATTTGAAATATTGTCTTTCAAATAAAACCCTTTTAACACCACCACATTTAGGAGTGTAGGCACACTAGAGTAAGCTGTTGGATTATAACATCCTGGAAATAAATATTTATTAAACACTGAACGGCTTTTGCACTGTGAGGATTTACAGCTTTTCAGTTGAATGCCAGTTTTGGATAATTTCCTCGACAAAATGTTTGTTAGACGTCACTTTCAGTTCCAGGATTGTTGTTGGACACTTTAAAAGCTAGTACAAAGGTAAAGACCAGATTAATAATCCAGTCAATGCAACAAATTTTAGACTTTTAGACTTTTCCTAGAAGTTCCTCTGATTCCACAGTTGTTGACACCTCCATTCTCACAGATTCTCATCAGCCTCCTCGGGGGGATGAAACAACATCAAACTGAACATTTGAACATTGAACATCAATTATGATCATTTCTTATAATTCACATTAAGATAAATGTGTTCCTTAGCATTAGATGAGGTGAACGAGACTCCTGCAGGACTATTTATGTTGACATTTCTGTCCTCATCAGCTCTCCTTCTTCTCTGAGCTTTGCAGTCGACCTTTAAACATGAATGAGGCAAATGTCACAATGTTGTAATAATTAATATCGTTGCTATCATCACTATCGCTCCTGGTTTAAGTGACTATGTAGAGATCAGCAGCTTAGAGATGCTCTCACCAGCTCTGCTGCCGTAACCTGTGAGTGACTTTAGTGACATCAGGACGGTTTTGCCACAGTGTCAACAAGTAGAGTTTAAATGTGTCCGTCTCTTTTTTGTGGATTTATTTGATATGATGTGTGTGATAGGGTTATTCCTGGTGGTATGTTGCTGTTGAGAATTAATCACTGTTGTTTTGGGTTTTTGACCAATCAGCATCAAGTATTTTACAGAGCAGGGTAATAATGGGAAATAATTGAGGACGTCTGTTCATCTGACTGCTTAGGTGTCTTTTTTATTTATTTATTTCTCTCTCTCTCTCTCTATATATATATATATATATATGGGCATTTTTTCCTTTTATGGATAGGACAGTTGAAGAGAGACAGGGAATGTGGGGAGTAGAGAGAGAGGGGGAGGTAATGCAGTAAATGGTCAAGGCTGGAATCGAACCGGCGATTCATTCTTGATTTATTTGTATAACTTTTATATAACGTCAGATGAACTTATTTCATTATTCTAAAGCAGATTTGTCCTTTAATACTTGATGAACTGATGCTCCTCAAACCCCTAAACTTACTTAAGATACAGGTGATAACCAGCTGTTTGTGTGATGCCATAGAAATAAACACACACACATGGCATCAAGGAGTCACTGAGTCATTCAGCACATTTTGTGATAAACAAAAAACACATTTTCCTGAGACTCATCTAAAGTGGTATCATCATGAGTATTTCATCATGGGATGAAAAGCTTGTCATTGATTGACAAACAGTCAAAAATCTGTGTTTTTAGAAGCAAGATGTTCTCTGATGAGTCATGAATTCATGCCTCAGGTCATGGCTATGAATAGGAAACGTGTGTGTGTGTTGTAGTAGTGAGTCTGCCATCTTTCACACACTCAAACATCCGTCTTAACATTAAATACTAAACCCTGTTTAATCTGTCATTCACTCATTAACTATATCCTGTTTCATTCAGAACATGTCCACACACACAACCTCTACACACACACGCACACACACACACACACACCCTGTCTTTATGTCACCCTGGGTGCCAGAACAGACAGTCCTCACCAGCTGCCCTTTATCTGGTTATGGTGACGTTATTTTCCTGCAGGGCGGATGTTGCTGTGAGACGCATCTTTTACTGTTACTGTAAGAAGCTTTGATGGAGCGTAACTCAACGTCCTCACGTCATATTATAACATCTTAGTTCTTATTTATGTAGTTTTTAGACTGTTCTTTGAATCATAAGATATTTTATATCGTCATTATCACAAATATTTGGTTTAAAGTTTCTATCACAGGGTTACTCAAATACAAATCTTAAAGGGCCACAAATCATTTTTTTAATGAGCCAGAGGTCCATTTAATGAGGTCGGTCAGACCATATGCAATAATACTGTAATATTCAAAACAAAATCTCCTTTTCATTCAAAATAACAACAAAAATATGAACTACAGTTGTGCTCAAAAGTTTACATACCCTGGAAGAATTTGGGATTTTTTTTGGCCATTTTTCAGAGAATATGAAAGATAAGAGAAACACTTTTTTTTCACTCATGATTAGTGGTTGGGTTAAGCAAATTATTATCAAACAACTGTGTTTACTCTTTTTATATGATTAATTTAAACTCTTGATGTCTAAGGGAGGCGAATGGAAATGTTAGAACCCATTTGTTACATTAAAGTTAAGATAAGATATTCCTTTATTCGTCCCACAATGGGGAAATTTAAAGTGTTAAAGCAGCAAAGTAGATACAGTTTAAAGTAAACAAGAGCCTATAAATAGTCATTATTAAAAAGTTATTAGCAATTAAAATTAAAGAAGTAAAATAAGCACATCTTACAAATGTACGAAAAATGTGCACAGACTTGTAGCAAAGGTATAAAACAATCAACAGAACCGAGAAGATGGGTAGAAAAAAAAGTATTTTACATGGAAGGAGAGAGGGGTGAAGTAATCATTGCATGTTAAAGGTTATGCATTATTAAGGGTGTGCCCGGTTTGAGTAACAGGTGGGTGTGTTGTAGCTGTTTGCTTGATGGCAAGTTCATGGCCTCAACTCCATCTCTTTACTGGTTTCCAGATAAACCAGGAGTTAGCTGTTCGACGTTTTAAAGGCAACAAGAGCCAAAATAACATCCAACCTATCACGCCATCCTGCATCCTCCCTGTAGCACCCTACTGTCAGCAGGCTGATGTTCAGAGCACTGCAGCTCCACTGAAATGTAGACAACATGAAATGTTATTCAGTTAAAGCAGGATAGACTTTAGACTTTAGACTTTATTTTCCCCCTGGGGAAATTCTTTTCCACAGCACCTTTCTGCATTTCCACAGACATAGACAAACACAAGAATATACACTGTAGGCTCAACAAACTGTCCACCAAGACATCAACACTCAGACAGAGTTGTGTAATTCAGCGAGGCCTTTTGTTCAGGCTCGCTATAACATCAGGGATCAGGCTCTTGCCGAGGCGAGCCCTTCTGCACCTCAGAGCTCTGTACCTGCGTCCTGAGGGGAGTGGTATGAGGTGGGTGTTTAGTGGATGTGTGATGTCCCGTTCTATTGAGGTTGCGATGCATATGATGGCCCTGTGGTTTAAGTCTGTGAGGTTTGGTGTGGGGAGACTGATTATTTAAGAAGCTGTGATGGTTATGCGTGTGAGTTTGGCCTTGTTTTTAACAGACAGCATGTTGAAGAAGCAGGTGGAGCAGTACAGGAGGATGGGGCGCTGCTGCTAGAACATGCTCTATGAAAACTCTTTGCAAGGTTAAAACAACAGCCATCATTTGGGTGTGGTCATCATTATGTCGGACAGGATTATCAACTATCTAAAGAAACAGCAGACAGATGTATAACTCTGAATGCATCTTAAATAAGAACTCTTAAATCTGAGCTGTAAATATGTCAGTGGTAAACATATGATATCAAAAATAAACCAGACATCCAGAGGAGATCTGTTTTTTGTGCAAAAGGGGGGAGAACTATTCCAAAGTGTGTCTGCAGAGAAAGAGCTGTCAGAGGTATGAAGTAAGGTCTTGGGACATTGTGCGTCATCGTTTCTGTTCAGTGGCTGGACTCACCTTCATTCTTCACCAACTGCGTCATCACCACATTAACAAAAATGCTAAAAAGAGTCCTAAAATCTCCCTAGAATACATCAAACACAGACCACCTGTTACCTGGTTCACACAGAGTCAAATAAAAACACTGGAGCAACAAGTCAGCCAGCTTTCTGTTCCTCAGTGACCCCGGCCCCTCTCCCTTTAACAGATAGCCAGTCAGGAAATTAAAAAGTGCGGCGGTGAGCGAGAGGCGTCTGCGTCGTCACGAACAGATAAAGCGGTTTATTGAACCCCCGGAGACTGAAAAATGCAATAAAGCAACAACAGGAAGGAGCGTATGGAGGCAGAGCTATAATTACACGAGGATGTTTGCCTGAAAGAAACACCAGAAGTCAACAACAAAGAGAACAGAGCAGCTGAGCGGTGCAGGTGAACAGGGCGGCCAGGTGCTTTCCATCAGTCTGTCATCGAGGGGGACAGAAAGTGACGAAGATGATGATTTATACGCTTCAAAAAACAAAACATTAAGATTAGAACAAACATAAAGGAGCTGCATTGTAAATAAACAACTTAAAAATTCAAACTGGATCATGAACACTGGATAATCTGGATAATCTGTAAACCTGGATTATGTTGTGGTGCATTATAGCCATAAATCTGAGTGAAAGTCAACAGTTATTTAAAACATAGAAATGCATAATAAAAGCAGGAAAGATATTCAAACAAACAGAGAGGATGGATTCTGTTGAATGACGACTGATGAATTGTTTGATAACTCGTGAAAAATTTGCAAAAATTAAATCAAAAAATCTGATTCACCTGATGGTTGTTGGAGGAGCATTTCTAACTGGTGAATTCAAAGTGATTAATGATAAGATCAGTGAAAGAATCTGAAAATACACGAAGATGTACGTCTGTAAAATCTGTAAACTGGGAATAAGTGGCAATACAAATCTGAAAATGCTGCACACAACCTGAAAAATCAGAAGATGGATTGTGCACAACAAAATGATTAACTAAACTAAAACTAAGACAAGGTGCATTTAAAAATCAGATTTACCTGATTACCTGTTTAAGGTGCTTTTTGTTAAACTTGTGCATGAAAGTATTGATCACAAGAAAGTGTAACAGAGTGCACTGATGATGAATCTTGATGTGCATAGAGCTCTGTATTTTTAAAATCCTGCACCTTTGATCATGTTGGGCAGCAGTAGCTCAGTCCATAGGGGCTTGGCTTGGCTTGGCAACCGGAGGGTCGCCGGTTCGAGTCCCAGCATGGACCAAGTTTGGCAATCGGACTGGTGGCTAGAGAGGTGCTGGTTCACTTGCCTGGGCACTGCCGAGAGAACCCCCAAATGCTAAACTTTGGGTGTAGCATGACCAAAAAATTTAACACGAGTGAAAACAGTGAATTTCCCCCTGTGGATTAATAAAGTACGTTTCTTTCTTTCTTCTTGTGCACAATAGCTGCATGTCAGTAATTGTTCACCTGAAATAGAAATTCAACATGAAAATGTTTGTTGCTTGGAGATGATAGAAGGTCTTTAAAACAAAGAGGATACACTATACAAAAAAAAAAAGACATCAATATTGTTCAAAAAGTTAAACAGACAACAAACAGAAATCTCCTTCTTGAAGATGTCTGAGGGTTAAATGAAAGATGGCGGGGATGCTTGTAAATCTATACATTCTGAAAATAACTGACTTCCTTATTTTTCTTGCAGACGTGCTGAACGACGCCATCTTTGACGAGGACCACGACGAGATGGTGATCGTCAAAGACATCGACATGTTCTCCATGTGTGAGCATCACCTGGTGCCCATCTTCGGCAGGGTGAGAGAAACAGACACATCAAGAGTTATAATATCTGATGGAAGGAGATGACACAAACAAATGACTCTTTCAGGAATGATCATCAGTGTGTGTATTGATGGAAGTTACTGAAAGAAGCAGATAGAATGGGAGCGTGCCTATGTCAGCCTATTTTATTTTTTCTTGTAATGATTGTGACGATTTCAAAATGACTCATTCATTCATTCATTTACTATAAAGTGCTTCCAAAAAATCTTGTGGGAGGATAGGGCTTCAATCGAAGGGAAATGTAGGAACACAAGACCACATTTTGAAAATGTTCTAGAAAAGTGGGACCATTGGGCTGTGGGACCATTGAGCTGTGGGACCATTGGGCTGTGGGACCATTGAGCTGTGGGACCATTGGGCTGTGGGACCATTGGGCTGTGGGACCATTGGGCTGTGGGACCATTGGGCTGTGGGACCATTGGGCTGTGGGACCATAGGGATGACCCCGATAGAATCAGTTGACATGTTTTGTGCAAAGCAGTTCCAGCTGAAGGCTTCCCCCTAAATGAGAACCTGAAGGATGCGGTCACGGTTTGGGAAACTAAGAAAGTCACTGCCTTGAAATAGAAAGTCAAAGAAAAATGAGCCCTTGTGTTTTCTGATAGTTGTAGGTATGATGCACAGACGCACACTAACTCTTTCAAAGTGATATACTAACAAGAAAATGGAGCAAAACTGGGGGTAAATAAAAAGATTGATACCATAATGATGGTTGGACCTCTCTTTCTGCAGCGGATTAAAAGTCTGTCTAGATTTCATCATATTTTGCAGATGTCTTAAGTAGAGAACTGTCCTTTTAAACTCTATTCTTGTAAGAAGCTTGAAATATTCATCTGTCCTCCCTCCACACGGTCACAGATGTGTATCTGACAATCCAATCTTCTAGTTGATGTTTCTCTGGAGGTCTCTGGTCTGAGCAGCAGAGACGGAGAACAGCAGAAACAATCAGATTAGCTGAAATCAGTTTATCCTGCCTTTCTTTTCTTTTGTTTAAGCCGCCATCCTGCTCCTTTGACATCATTACTCTGCTCTGAAACCTGATTGGCCTCTTCCCTCGCTCTGAGTTTTCTTCCTCTGCTCCCTCTTATCCCTCCATCTTCGCCTGCAGGTGCATGTCGTTTAAGACAATAGAGGCTGGCAGCTGATGCTCTCCCACCGCTGTAAATGGGCTCTGATGACAGGAGTGAATCACACCAACACACCAACACTTACCACACCTCCTGTGTGTGTGTGTGTGTGTGTGTGTGTGTGTGTGTGTGTGTGTGTGTGTGTGTCCATCAGGTGGCTGTTTATGTCCCTAAACCTCCTCCCTTCCCTTACCACCGTCAGCAGCGTCACCTCTTATCCAGCGCCGCTCATCTGTTCATCTGTCTGTCTGCTATGTGTCAGTGACTCACCACAGAGAGAACTACTCCTCCTCCTCCTCTTCCTCCTCCTCCTCCTCTTCCTCCTCCTCTTCCTCCTCCTCCTCCTCTTCCTCCTCCTCCTCTGTTTCGGTCAAATGGCGTAGATGTAGACGCTTTATAAACTATTTAGATGTGTGACAAAAAGTCTGTTGCAGAACATCAAAATACCTGTGAGAAAAGAGGATGCATTGTTAGATCTGTCATTTCGTCTCACATTGAACCTTTAAAACTTCTCATGAAATCATGAGAGATGTCTAACTTCTCTAAATCTTCTTTAACCTTAATAAATAATTAAATTGATGACTCATCCGGCACTCAGGGGTGTACTATGTTTTTGTTCATTCCTGAATTTTTGCAGGAGCTAAAACCTGACCAGGTGAGATGAGAAAAGTGGACGCACTGTTAGATAGAAAGATAATCCCTGAACTGTTGATCATTTACTTCTTATTTCTGTGTACAGGCTGCACACAGCTTCCTCTCTTCACACTAGCCTGTTCTTACTTGTGTGTTTAATTTAGCTCTTTATGTACCACTATACGTTTAGCACAGCAGCAAAGCTAGTTCTGGATTAGATATTCAACAGGCAGGAGTTAATTATTATTGACAATGTGTTGTTGCATTTACGTCACAGCTCAGTGCTGCAGCAGCAGTTGTTCTAATGTTTGTAATTCCAAACCCACAATGTGCTGCACCATCGTCATCGTCCTTATCATGCAACATCAAGAAATGTCTCTAATGACTGCACTTCTCAGTTCAACTAAATCAGGGGTTCCCAAACTTTTCAGCCAGTGGCCCCCAAAATATAGGTGCCAAAGACTTGTGACCCCCACTGTCCCTGAAAGTGATTTAATGTGGCTTCATTTAGCTGGTCTGCAGAAAATGACCCTACCTATATGAGCATGTGTCTGTGTTTCCTGTGCCGGTATGAATTAACCTGCTGCTACTGATGCTTTTGATAATTAACTGTTCACTAACCCTAAACTGAGGAGTCATCTGGCAAAAAGAAAGGCAGAAAACTCATTATCTTTTCCAATTTCAAGTTTTTATTTCAAGTTTAGCTCCTATTTTTGTCGATATTTTTTACTATAATGGGTAAAATGTACTATTTTTAGATAAATAAGGAAAAAAAAAAAAAAAAAAAAAGACAGCTCACGACCCTCCATTTGTGTCTTGCGACCCCCCAGGGGGTCCCGACCCACACTTTGGGAACCCCTGAACTAAATTACCTACCTTGTCACTTTAGTTGCAGTGATTTTACTTTACACACCATGATGTTAAGTTTAGCATAAATCAAATACATGCAGGACGGGGGGAGTTATCTGTTTGGATCAGCTATGATCAAGACGGGCAGCGTTGGCCTAGTGGTCTGAGCGGCGCCCCATGTGCAGAGGCCATAGATCTTGTCACAGAGGTTGCAGGTTCGATTCCAGCCTCAACCATTTGCTGCATGTCCTCCCTCTCTCTCTGCTCCCCACATTTCCCGTCTCTCTCCAGCTCCCAAAAAATATAACTTTAAACTATGATCAAGACACAGAAGCTGTATTCACTCGTGCACAAAACTCCTACAACCTTCTTGAAATCATTAGTTTGGTCTGCATGTTGACTTGTAGCTTTGATATAAAGATAAAAGCTGCCGTCACTGTGTAGGTCTCTGTTGCTTCATTGCAAACATCACACTGTGGTTTTAGCAGCCTGCTTCTGATGTCACATCCTGCCTTCATAGACTCCTCTCCCTCCCCCCTCGCCCAGCACAGAAGCCTTCCCCCCATCAGGAATATATCTGTGACTGTAGCTGCTGAGTCCTTCACTGTCTGTACCAGCTGGCCTCTTACTGTGTGTGTATGCTTTTTGCTAATGTGCAGTTATCACGCTGTGCTTTATCAGACTTCTTGTAGTTTAAAGTTCTCCCGCTGTCCTTCCCGGCGTGTTTCAGTAAATCTGCAGCAGTGGTGTGAGAGCAGCGTCACAGCCGGCCTGTTAGATGTCGATATGTCAGGATGCTGCGGCTCAGAGGGAGGGATCCGAAGAGAAAAGGAGGAAAACAGATCTTTGCACGCTTGTTGCTGCTGCCCTTTCTCTCATCTTGTCAACAAATTGCGTTTGACATTTGAGTGGTGTGCACGTGTGCGTAAGAGAGTTAGAGCCTCCAGACATCCACCGCAGTGATTCTTCTGCTGATGACTCCGTCTCTTCCTCCTCTCGTCTGTTGCTCATCCACCTGCTTTTCTCTCGTCTTCTGCTGTCTTTTTGTCCTTTTGTCTGTCTGATTGTCTAATTAAAACAAAGATGGAGTCGGCCTGCGTGACATACAGAAACAGATTGAATTAGATTTAAAGTGATTGACAAAAGAAAGTGAGGGGAGATTTCATTTGTCTGAAAACACGAGCTGTGAGAGTCCAGAGAGCTCAGAGAAAGGATATGAGACACCGCTCTGTGCATGGGCAATAAAACAGACACAAAACAGAAGTTCCTCACAGAACACTTGAAAGATGTTTTTGAGTAAAGATCTACAGTTCCTGAAAAAGCACTTTGTGCAGTTTTGGTTACAGCATGCAGGAAGTCTGTGGTCAAGGGTTTGGACCAGGTTTTGGTTTAGCTAAATGGAAACATATTAATGAGGAAACAGTCTTTAACAGAAGAATGGATTGGGATAAAAATGAATACACTTAGGGTTGGTAGTTGAGATATGCTGATGGGCTGCAGGCAGACGTGTCTGCATGTTTGTTCTTGATTTAAAAAAACAAGATAAGATATTACTTTATTGATCCTCGTGGGGAAATTCAGTTGTTGCAGCAACCCAGACATAAGTACAATCAAGAATACGTTTAAATAAGTCAAAATAAAAATGGATAAATAAAATAATACAGATTTAAGATGTATAAAAATGTTATGACAGATTAAGCAATATAAAAAATAAATATGGGTATATGATATGACTGTATGAAGATAAAGGGAATAGTGAAAGTGTACTAATATAATATTATATTAATAATTAGATAATATAATGTAATATGCAATATACATATATTTTCTTCTAATCACATAAAGGTAACTCTTCCTACATCCATCTCTTACTCCTCAGTGTATCTGTTATCTTGCAGCATTTAGTGTCACTAAATGCTGCAAGATAACAGATACACTCAAATGTAACCTGCATGAGGTGGAACTGGGACTGTGTCCAAAAGTTACCTTATTTTGGACAGTATTATTATTATTTTGGAAGAAGAAGAAGAAGAAGAAGAAGAAGAAGAAGAAGAAGAAGAAGAAGAAAAAGAAAAAGAAGAAGAAGAAGAAGAAGAAGAAGAAGAAGAAGAAGAAGAAGAAGAAGAAGAAGGAGGAGGAGGAGGAGGAGAAGAAGAAGAAGAAGAAGAAGAAGAAGAAGAAGAAGAAGAAGAAGAGGAAGAAGGAGAAGAAGAAGAAGAAGAAGAAGGACAAAAAGAAGAAGAAGAAGACAAAGAAGAAGAAGGAGAAGAAGAAGAAGAAGAAGGAGAAGAAGGAGAAGAAGAAGCAGAAGAAGAAGGGAGTCCTGTTACGATTTTGTACTTGATGCATAATACCTCTGTGAGGACTCTCCTGTCCCTGATGATGTTCTGATTGAACGTTGCAGACTGTGTGTGCTGACAGGTGGAGATCATGATATCAGGTTAGCAGCAGAAGAGGAGACACATTTCAGGGTTTTGAGTGATGGCAGCTGCCCCGTTCAGTTTTCACGACCATTTAGCTCGACTAACACCGGCCTGACAGCCCGACACTCAGAGCCTGTCAGATGTGCAGGACAGCTGGGACTCACTCTGTCTGAATCCACTTCAGCTCAGGTGTGCACTGCTCGTCTTTAGTGGGGGATCCAGATTGATTCAGACTTGTCTGGATGTGCTGTATGAACTGTAAATGTGTCGGGTGCTGTTGGGAAACATAGGTGGAGACAAACACAAAGAAAGTCAACGTGTTTGTGACATTAAGTGTCAGAGCTTTAAATAACAGACTAAATGTGAGACTGGTTTGGTTTTTGAAGGCGTGTGGAAGACCAGCAGTCGTTGAATCATGTTTATTTTGGAGCATCACTGAAGGCTTTTCATGAGCTTCTTCCTTTTTAGGATCACAACACAACTAACCCGGTCTACCTGGTCGAACACGGTGAAATAAAATCTTCTCTTCTCTCTGTTTTTGCAGGTTCACATCGGTTACCTCCCAAACAAGAGAGTTCTGGGCCTCAGCAAACTGGCAAGGTGGGTCCATTCACTCTGATTATGTGTGTGTTTTAATTAGACAACTTAAAGTGGATGTGTGTGTTTGTGTGTGTGTGTGTGTGTGTGTGTGTGTGTGAGAGAGAGAGAGAGCTAGTGTGTATTTAAGCTGATTATTAAAAGGTGTCTGATCCCGCTGACCCCAATACCTTGAGGCTTATCGCACTAACACCTCGTACTGGACACACACACTCTCACTCTGTGATGACAAACAGAAGATCCATTCACATTTTTGAGACAATAACAAAAGTCTGAGGTCGCTTTGAGACTGAGGGACGCTGTTTGAAGAGCTTTAAACTTTGGTTTAAAGACAAAGACGGAGAATAAGATATCTTTGTTTTATCTTTTTGTCTAAATCTAGTGATATGGTCGTTATTGTGCACACAACTTATTCAGATGAATATTTAAGAATGTCTCCTAGAGGCCGAGGTCCTCGATTGAGCGGCTCTAGGTTGGACTCTGACTCTTGTCTCCTTGTCGTGTTTCTTCCACATCTCTCCTTCCAAGATTTTTTCTGTCAATACAAGAGAAATTGACCCAAACACAATATTTAAAACTGTCTCCAAAAAGGTTATCATGCATTTTTAAGACAAGACTTTCCAGAGATGAAGCTCTTTGAGAAGAGTATAGCTCGAGACAGTTTTGAGGACAAACCTGCATCCTCCTCTTCTTCGCCAGCTGGCTTTACATCTGCTTTAATTGATGTATTCTCTCTGGCTTCATCTTGTTGTCCGTCTTTTTGTACGCACACAGTCTCTCTTCCTCTCCTCATGCTGCTCTGTTTGCTCTCTGACATTTCCTGCGAGGTTGAAGGGGTTAAATTTGTCCAAAGCGGTTTTGCTCACAGAGAAGGGCGGCAGGTTAAAGGTGAAGGAAGAGTTGTTTCTGTAGATCTGTTCATCTTCCTCCAGCAGATCCTTTAACATGATGATGGATTATGTTTCTATAACCTTTATGTATTTTGTTTTCTGATTATCTTTCCCTCTCTCCCTCAGGATCGTTGAGATCTACAGCCGTCGACTACAAGGTACAGAGAAAGAGTCAGCTCTTCCACAAACACAGCTTCACGTTTTTTTAATCCACACTTTAAAAAATCCCCCAGAGTTCAGAGTGTTGATGTCCTTGTGTCCAGAGATCAGAGGTCTCTGTTTGCTCTCTGTTTGCTCTCTGGCTGATGTTTGTCCGTCCGTCCGTCCGTCTCTCCACAGTTCAGGAGAGGTTGACCAAACAGATCGCCGTGGCGATCACTGAGGCCCTGCAGCCCACCGGGGTCGGAGTCGTCATCGAGGCAACGTACGAACGTCACCTTCCATATCTGTCTTCATGCACACTTCAGTGATTCCTTCCTCCTAACCTTTTCCTTCCCTTAGTTTGTTTCCTTTCTTTTGGTTTTGGTTCCTTCTCTTCATCTCATTGCTCCTCTCTCCTTCTCTCCTAACCTCTTCTTTCCTTTCACTTAGTCCTTCTTTCTGTGACACTTTTCCTGCTTTTCTCTTTTCAGATTTTTATTGTCCCCATACTTTTTTTTAACTCCTCCTTTTCTTTCACCATTCTTTCCTTTCCTGACTCTGTTTTCACCGTTGAATCATTTCATTTTCATCACTTTGTTCCAGTTTCTCTTCCTTCTTTTCTGTCACATCTGTTTCTTTTCTTTCTCCTCTTTTGTTTTTAATTTTTGAAGTGTATATTTTGATCTCCCACTTTTCCTCACTCATTCATCCATTTCTTTCCTTGCCTTTACATCACTTTCATTTCTGTCACTCTTGATTTCTTTGTTCCTTTACTTTACCTCCTCCTCTTTTCTCTTCCCTTTCTTCTTTCACATCACTTTCATAACAACGCTCCTTTACTCTTTTTTCTTTCTTTTTTCTTTTCCTTGCTTCATTGTTTCATCTTCATTCCTTCATCTGCTTTCTTTAGTTACCTGTCTGTTATCCTGAACTCATTCCCTGATCAGGATGAGCTGTATGTCTAAGTGCTGATGTCCCTACACAAAATCAACAAGCTAATAACAACACCACCATCGATGTTATTTAAAGACACAAGCGTCTCCCAATGTCTCAAACCAAACCTAGATAAACAGCCGGAGGATGTTTACTTCCTCAGGAAGCCTCAATGAGAGTCTGTGTGGATTTTAAGGGACCAGTATTGCATTCATTCAGGAGAACAGCTGATTTGTTTTTTTCATAAAGAGTTTTCTGAATAGTCTGAGAAAATTTGATACAAATTAGAGAGATAGATTATTTTTGCAAAACAATCCCATACGTTTCCCTTCCTTCACTTTTTTCTCCTCTCCTTTTCTCCTGATCTCTTACATCTGCTCCTTTTCTTTCATTTAATTTCCATCTTTCCTTTCTGATTACTTGACTTCTTATCAGAATCAAGAATCAGAATCAGAAATACTTTATTTATCCTGGGGAGGGAAATTCGGTCATTACAGAGCTCACAATACGTAAGAAAGTCAAAATAATAATAGAAGAAGAAATAAAATAAGATATAAACACGAATAAAGTAAAATTAAATAAAGATCAAGTAAAATAGAATAACATAAAATTA
This sequence comes from Notolabrus celidotus, assembly GCF_009762535.1. NCBI lineage: Eukaryota > Metazoa > Chordata > Actinopteri > Labriformes > Labridae > Notolabrus > Notolabrus celidotus. The sequence continues at coordinate 4,739,455 of NC_048274.1, forward strand.
ATTAATGATAATAATAAAGTATATATAGAAGCCCAGAATATTTCCTGCCTTTCTTTTTCCTTTGTTTATTTTTCAGATTTGTTTAACTTCTGTTCTTTTTCGTGGCTTCAATATTATCTTTCATTAACCCTTTCTTTTCTGATACATCTCTCTTTCTTTTACACCTCTTTGTCCTCTCCTCCTCCTCCTCTCTGATTCATTATAATAAACATAAAAACTCTAAAAGAGAAGATAATCTAATATTTTACATTTTGTTTACCCCCCCCTCTCTCTCTCTCCTCTCTCTCTCCCCCTCTCTCCTCTCTGTCTCTCTCCTCCCCCTCTCTCCTCTCTCTCTCTCTCCACAGTCACATGTGCATGGTGATGCGAGGCGTTCAGAAGATGAACAGTAAAACCGTCACCAGCACCATGTTGGGCGTTTTCAGGGAAGACCCAAAAACCCGTGACGAGTTTCTGACGCTGATCCGGAGCTGAGGAAGACTCAGCCCCTCCTCTTCCTCCTCCTGTTGCCTGATGTTACCTCCACCTGCACGGGCCAGTGTGTGTGAGTGTGTGTATGAGTGTGTGTGTGTTCAGAGCGGGAGTGTTCAATCATTTTAACTGTTGTTATCTCAGTGACGTCTGAGTGAGTTCATCGCAGGACGTTGGCTGATGTTTATTTTTCAGATGTTGGGACTTTACCCCAGAGAGTCCAGATGTGTTGTGAGTGATTATTAATCAAATTTCAATCTTTGGCCTTCAACTACATGAGAAGAGTTTAACTGAGAGGATCCACACAGGAAAAACAGATCTTTAGTTTTAGTGTGTAGAGGGTGATATTACATTTCTGCACCAGGTGAGCTGTTTGAGGTGTTTCAAATATATCTGTTAAGAGGACTTAAAGTGTCTCATGATAAACTTTAAAGGAGGGGACTGAAGGACTCCCTTTCAGCATTTAATTAGTAAAAGTATCTCTCAAAATCTGAGCGATGTAAATCAGTATATCATCTACGTTTTGATGAATTACAACAGAACTTCTCTTCTTTAAAGTCTGTTTATCTCATGACCTACTCTGAATAACTCCTGAGAGGATTTAACATTTAAACTTTACATCACTGTGACTTTGATTCATGATATAAACACCACAGCTCATTAACAGCAGCTTACATAATCACAAACTGCAACAAACAAACTAATGAATGAAGCTGATTTTGTAGCTATTAGTTCAGTAAGGTTATTAATCTCAACATGTGGAATTACAGAATCCGATGAAGGGATAAAGATTTGTTTGGTTGACTGGAGAAATATTCATTGTGTATCAGAAGCTGTTTGTTGATTGTTTAAGGTTTTTTTTTTACTTGTGTGGTATCAGAGCACAACAATCAAGGACTCACCTTTTCTGGAGCTGATGGTGTCCACATGGAAAACTGTCAACATGTCAGCATTCCTGTAGCGGCCATAGTCTATAACAAAAAATGAACAGTGTCAGTGTTGTCATCCATCGGTTTCTGAAGCAGAGTTATGAAGTCAAATGATGGTGGTTTCATTTTTAAACACTGCTGCTTGGTAAAAAGTCTCAGCTTAAACTCAGTGAGAAACTTGTAGCAGCATTCAGGATTAATAGAGGTCAAATTAGATTTCTGAACCACAACTTTTACAGAGAGAGATGATTTTAATTTGCAATTGAGACAATACGTCAAAAGCTGGAATGATTAGCTTGTTTTCTCTGAATATCTGAACGTTTCAGACAGATAATAAGAACAAGAATAATTTTATTTGTAGAGCACTTTTCAGTTTTCCTTATTTTTATTTTTTATGACTAATCAAACCGTACAACAAAAATAAGTGAAAAGTGAAGAAATGAAGAACAAGGTGCAGCTTTTGATTCAACCTCAAAGTTTAAAAAATAAAGATGAACAGCACTTAAGCGCACGATCACACCTCAGAAACCTTTACTGTCTCTACATTCATGAAGATATTTGTGGATTTAAACGAAGCAAAACCAACTCTCTAAATATCAAACATTTCACAGCTGTGCAACAAAATCCGATCACACCAGTTTTCTAACTTGTCATCTTTAATCCTAAAGTCTTGTCACTCTTATTTTTGTTAGAGTATAACTTCTTCTTGTTTGGTCCCGTGTCAGGATCCACCTGTGTGCCAACTCACCTTCAATTTAAAGTCCCCCAAAAACCTGACTGCATGAGAGACACATGAACTGTGTGTGTGTGTGTGTGTGTTTGTGTTCAGTATTCATCCCAGCAGATAAGTATGGAGAGATAAGTGTGTGTGTGTGTGTGTGTGTGTGTGTGTGTGTGTGTGTGTGTGTGTGTGTGTGTGTGTGTGTGTGCTGTTTAGTGTCTTTGTATTTCCTCATGTAGCTTATTTTTGAATTTTAAAGCGTCATAATGTCCCCAGACTGATTTGAAGAAGTTTATAATCGTCTAAATTGGTTACTGGAGTCATGTATGGGGGTGAGTGTGTGTGTGTGAGTGTGTGTGTGTGTGTGTGTGTGTGTGTGTGTGTGTGTGTGTGTGTGTGTCCGTATGTGTGTGTGTGTGATGGAGGGAAGACGAGCACTAACTGCTCTGCTGTTGTCTTTTGTGGCCTTGTTGAGAAGGACGGCCTGTTCTTTGGCCCTTCAATCATTGTAACTTTATGTACTGTGTTCATTTCAGAAACTTTTTAATCAAATGAAATAAATCTTTATGTGACAGTGATCAACGACTTCATGGCTCTTCTTTCTTTGTATGCAACACCCACAGTACGCACACAAAAAACTTCAATATTAATCCTAAAGATGCCCTCAATTTGGCTCTTACACCACCTTTAGTTTATTGTTGCAGTTGGTAAATGCTAAGGCCTGTTGCTTCACAGCGAGAAGGTTCCTGGTTGGAGTCCCCGGTCGGGCAGGTACCTTTCTGTGTGGAGTTTGTTCTCCCTGTGTATGTGTGGCTCCCACAGTCCAAAAACATGCTCACCAGCAGCCTGTTGCACCAGCTGTGCGTAAGTTCAAACGTAGCCTAGTTTGAACGTAATTTCTCATTTAAGATGGAATTTTCACTCTACTAACGTTTTGGTCGTTGCACATGCTGAGAAAATTCAAACGTAAGCCTAAATTACATCTTATTTCTTACACTTAGCTCCCAGTAGGTGGATTTTAATTCCTCCATAGAGTACCGGCTGCCATGTAGCGCCGTTTTGAAAGTGGGATGATTTGGAGGATGAGGAGATACAGAGGGTTCTCCCAGCTATATTCTTCTGCAACTAGTTACACACGAGAGATTATATACTTCGGTCCCTCTAAATTGCCAGTAGGTGTAAGTGTGTGTGTGAATGGTTGTCTGTCTCTCCATGTTTGCCCTGTGATAGGTTGGTGACCTGTCCAGAGTGTACCCTGCCTTCTGCCTGAAGTCAGTGGGATTGGCTCCAGTCCCCAGGGACCCCGTAACAGGATAAGCGGTCAAGATAATGGATGGATGGCAAAGAGCTTATAGTGATTTAAAAATATATTACGAGGTCTCTTAACCTTTAATAAAACATAGTAAATTGTACGGCAAACATTCCAGGTAAGGAACACGTTCTAAAACTATAACGATCATGTAAGCTAACATTAAGTTGCTGTTCGATTCAAGCTTTTAGTTCAGGGTCTTTAAAATGTGGATGTTTTGCAACAGGTGATGTCACCTTCGTATCAGCTAACTGTAGGTTGGCCCCTGACCGTCCACAGCTGTATGCCATAGGTTCATTCCTCTCCTCCCTCTGCAGCAGAAACTCCTGAACTCATGCTGAGGCAGACTGAAACTGGTTACAGCATTGGGGGGCCCATAGCTCGTTTCAGCCCTGAGGATAATTAGAGGGCTGATCTGGCCCTGAGCCCAGGACATGGAGCTGAACGTGGATCTGAACATGATCTGGATTTCTGACAGAGGTATGACTCAGCAGCTCGAGCAGGAGTTTTATAACATCACATTCATGCATTTCATTTACCATCAACCCCACAGCTGCCGGGCGCCGGACTGTACGTTCAACTCTGCAAACTCGTGTTCAAACAGAACCTTGAGAGTGTTTGTGTCTGCAGCGTGTCCCTGCTGTCTGCCAGCTAACGCCAACATTTCTGATAAACGTTTGCACTCATGTCACCTGGTCAGTTGTTGTCATTAGGTGATGTGGTATAACTTCAACGCCTGGGGTCATGCTGTGTCGACTCCACTGCAGTTTGAAGCTGTAGAGAGTCACAGATGATTGATTTTAGAAGACAAAATTGTCAAAGAAAGTCAACTTGTAATTAAAACCACAGCACTGACACACATCATCATCCTTAACTGGTCATTATTATTGTATTAAGACAACCTGTTGATGTTCTATTCATACAAACCCTTTCAAAACACCTCTACATGACGAGGCTCTCCCCTCTTTGTTATGCCTGTGTGACATTTATGTGAAAGATACGGAGGAGAAATGCAGCAGAGGTAGTAAGAACAGGCAGAACAGAGCATCTCTGTGTCTGTGTGTGAAGCTTTAGTTACTTTAAACATTGAGCCACTCTTGCTTCTGCTTTAAAATCTCACGCTGGGACACCAACATGATGCAACTGTGTTTGATGCCACCAGCCTGACAACCGAAATATAAGAGCCAACAGTTTAGGAATCATGGTTAGAGGTTAAAGCCACTGTTGCTTTGGCGCCCTCTGGTGGTTACATAAATAAAGACACTGACAGGAAATAGTGCTTATACATCTTCAACACTTTCTCTTTGATTTGATTTGATATTTAGTTTGAAACTTACAGAGTTCCAAAAATCAAATTTCAGAGAAGATTTGAAGTTTTGGATTGAAAGCATCTCAATCTTTTTCTTGATTCAGCTCAAACTCTCTGGACCCTAAATTCAGATCAAAGGTGCGTCAAGGTAGTGACACGATGTTCAGATTATTTCCAGGTGTTTGCTCAAATGTGCACAGGTTGCTCTTGCCCTGTGAAATGACTGCACTATACATGTAAGATCGGAATTGAAGAGAGTCCTTGGAACAAAAACTGTTGGGGAATTTGTTCACAAGTGAATACAAATGTGAATCAAACTTTCAATGTAAGGTGTGACAAAGCCCCTGAGAAAAAGAAGTGCTTTGGCGAACATTTGAGAACACATTTAAATGAAAAATGTATCTGTAATTAAGCCCCTCCCCTCTACACCTACAAATCGTTTCTACACATACAAATGATAACTGTGACTCACTTTTTCCTCAGGAGTTCAATAATCTTGAGCTGCAGTTATGTTTTCCTGTGTGTTGTCTTCTTCTCCCTCTCCATCTCCAGGTGAATTCACTGATAAACTTTTGGAGCACCTGGTCCTGTGCCTTTAAAGAAACACTGCTGCCTGCTGTACGGGAGAGGCATTTGAGATTGGAACTGCTGCCCTGCTGTAGTCCTTGATGCATCAGTCGAAGGATTGAGTCCCAATCCTGACATGATTTGGTGCATATCAGTCTGCCATTCTCTCTGCATTTAATGTGTCTCAAGCTGTCCTGTCCAATGAAGGCAAAAAGCCCCAAGATAAATCTTTAAAGAAAAGAGAGTATCAAATCCTCACAACTGAGAACATGAAATGGGAAAACTTTAAAAAATAGTCACCAACAGACTTTCAGAAGTGCCTTTTAAATGTTTGCTAATTTAATTCATTAGATGAAATCACATTAAATAAGGAAGGAAGAGGTTAAGAAGTATAGAGAATGAATATATACTTCCCTCTTCCACCCTCTGCCCTCTGTGTGTGTGTGTAGCATGAAACTGAATTTCCTCTTAGGATCAATAAAGTATATCCTCTCCTCCTCTTACAAAGATCTCAGGGTTGAAAGCTACTCAAGGACGAGTCATTGGCTTTTAAGGCTCTTGTGACCTTTGGGGGGGGGGGGGGGGGGTCTTGTTTGGTTGAAATTCAGGGCCAATCCATGTTTTGAGGAACTTCCATTGTTGAGTTGAGCTTGTTGTTTCCCATGATGCAAACCTAGAAGCAACATTTAAGCCTTAAAGGTGCTCTAAATCCTTCTGACTGTACACTGACTTCCAACAGAGACCACATTTAGTTCCCTCTCTGCTCTCCAAACGCCTGCTCTTGCCCTCTGTTAGTCTCCTGGCTGAGTTAAGGTGGTCACCTCCTGCTGCTGGTCTTAGCTCAGAGTTCAGGCACACAGGAGGATCTAAGCTGAGAGGAGAGAGCAGAGAAGTGGACAGATGATGGTAGATCTCACACTGGGTTTGTTATTGATGAAAGATTGAACTGTATAACCTCTGACTGATACCTGCAGGTCTCTACGAGCCGAGTTCAGCTGTCAGAATGATATAAACTTTAAAAAACGAAGAGACATTTTAACAAACAAACAAAGTTCCAAACACGAGAGAGGAGTTACAACTTTTTTTTTATGTATAACAGGGGCATGCCAAGTCACAGCATTCTGGTACATCGCGACAAAATTACAGCAAGACACTGAAAAACACTTGAATGTATTCACACACTCTCACACACACACCAGCACTGTCACACACTCATTCACACCGTTTTTATACAGACCACAATAATCCATAACTTCATATCAGCAAGAAGGAGTACCTACAGAGTACACACACGACAGACTGAGCTTACAGCCGGCGGCACGTTCACACTGCTGCATCGCCGGTCAATCCAGAGTCACAGACCGCTGCGTTCACGTCACTTATCTTTAAAATGAATCCAACCTGCTGTGAGGTTTTAAATCTGTGAGTCAGTCCAGTCTTGTTGGGTTCTGATCCACTTTACAACAAAAACACTAAAGTCACGTCTGGTAGAAAAACACAGATCAGATCACAGGAGGGGCGAGATGTGTTAGAACAAATCGAGGAGATGAATGAATTTGGGGGATTTTGAGGCATCTTGGTGCATTTACAGTTAATCACAGTAATGTGTCACTCATCAGTAAAGACGAGGATTCATCATCACTTACAGGAGTTTAAGAGTCTCTGATAATAAAAGAAATCAATGATCTTAGAATGATCCTCACAGTGAGCAGCTCTGTCCCATCAAAGCAGATCAATAGATCTACCTTTCGACCTCCAAACACATCGATGATTTGTGACACAGATTATCTGTGAAGCAGATCGTACAGGGATGAGGGAACAATCTGAGTTGCAGCACTTCCAGCCGCAGTGTGAACGTGAGCCGACAGCCATCACTAGTTTCATCCTGTAACATGACAGTTTTTTTAAAGTCTGTATAAAACCATTTTACATTTTGGGTGAAATGTCTCGAGTACAAAAAAAGGCACTGCCATTTGTTATTCTAAATATGACTCTCCCAGCCTTGTGCATGCAGTTTTTTAAAATATAAATTACACTTTTTTTCAACGCTTTCCTTCTTTTTTCTGCATTTTCTCCAATTTTTTGTCTTTTTTCGTCTTTTTTTATTATTAAACATACAATATTCTTTTGTCAAATATATACGTAAGCCTGCAGTCAATACAGGACATCGGCTATTTGATAAAATAAAACTAAATGAAATAAAGGAGCACAGTCAAGCGGTAACACTTTGTTACAGAATGGATGCTGCTGAATTTACAAAAAAAAAAAAAAAAAAAAAAAGGTCTTGGCATCCCATAATGACATAAACTGACTAAACTGAAGAGTCTATGACAAAAATAAAAGATACAAAACAGCATATATGTCTCAACTTAAGGTACATTAAATGTTTTTGGAATATCAAGGCGTTATCTAACTGTTAATACTGCAGTGTGCACGGCGTTAGAAGCACCCACACAGCTGATATGCATTCAGAGAAAATAAAAACAAAGCATTTGGTTTGAAGAGAAGAGTAACGATCCGGACCTCAGAGCTGAACGTCCCGTCACAGGTGTGTTTTGTGTTCACACAGTCGTCTCTCTGACCCAGAGAAGCTGAAGGAAACTGTGGAAACTGGAGGCCTGTGCTGCTGTTTCACACTCGAAACACAAAACATGGAACTTTACTCTGTTAGCTTTTTTTTTTTTTTTAGAAAGAACACACAAACTCAGGTTACTGAAACTCTGTCAGTCAGTATTTGTATAAAATGTGGCACAGACATTTCTCCAGAACACCTTTAGAACTCAAACACGGCACCAGGATGTGAAAGTTCATAACAATACTGCAAAAGTACGACAGTTTTAATAATCCCTTTGATTTCTTTACTGACTGCAGGTTTCATCGCTTTGACAAGTGATGTCGAACATGTTTCAGGGATGAATCTGGAGATATGATTCCTGTTTCTTAATGTAAAAAAATCCCATAAAAGATAGATCAACCAGTGAGACTATCCACAACAAGTGCACCCCTTTCCCAAGATTCAGTTGTCTTTGCTCAAAATTTGCATGACCACCTGATTTAACAAACAGCCCAGTATTACTTTCTGACTTTAAGCGTTCGATGTGCTCAGGGCTCAGGAAAGTAACGCTAACTGCGCCTCAAAACTTACATGAATTTGACATTTCCATGGGATTTGTTGACAGTAAGAAAACTTCATACCACTCCAGACATTATCCGTGAAAGTATCAGCCTCTCCCGCTCAGGATCACAGACTGAGGTGGCAACACGACCACAGCACCAAGTTCAGACTCCAGATCACAACGGACTGGTCTACTTCCTGGCCTGCCAAAGACCAAAAACAACAACAACAAACTGCTGTTTGTTTGCAGACAGCTCTTCTGAAAGTGAATTAAAAAGGATGAGTCTGGAAGAATCGGCTGCTGCTCTCCAACCGCGACGCTTCATATGAAAAAAATCTCAACATGACACTGATACAAAGAAAGATTCTACGTCCAACAACAGCAACAACAACAAAATGAAAGAAACAACAAAGTCAACAATAACTATGTTAATATTTGAGATGTACGTATGGTCACCAGCCATAACACGTTAATACATATGGTACTTTAAATAATAATACACCTAAATGAGTAACAGCATCACCTCTGCAACAAATTATGAAACAAAAAGAATAAATAATTGCATCTACTTTAAGTACTGATTCATATGGCAGTGATACTGAAACAGTCTCATCATGATGACGAGATCCCAAAGCTGCTTCTCAGCATCAGAAACAAACGTCTCGGATGTAACATCTGAATCCTGGTTCAGGATTTCACCGGGCTGATGTCACATTCACGCTTTGGTGGAGTCTTCAACATGAAACACACTCGACACATGAAATACAATTTTTTGAGGAGTGCAGCGATGTGACGACGTCGTACACACTTTAACAATAGTAGTGTGTGTATATGTGTGTGGTGTGTGTGGACTGTTTGTCTGAGAGTGCACACATCCAGAGTCCAGTTTCAAGCCTCAGTCACTGCACTGTGACTGGAGCTACATTCAACCTATCAAATATGTAACATATAAGGAACCATAGGATCATTTCTGCATGCTTTAGTCCCATAAATATAAGGCGACACTGAATGCATCACTGCTGGCTGCACTTTAGTGTTCTACATCTCTGTATCCTGTTTAAGCATAAAGCTCAGATGAGATGGTAACTCATTAAGGCTTATTTTTACTGTCTAAATCATGAATAGTTTTGCCTGTGCAGGTATATTAAAAGTTTTGACTGCACTTTCAAACAGAAGAACTCTTTGTTTAGTGAAGAGGAGTGTCTATATGAGCTCAAGAGTTATTCTAAAACAAAAATAAAAAGTAGATACAAAAGACAATAAAGTTCTTTAGAGTATTAAGTGCGTTCTGTTTGTAGTAAATGGACTAAAACATGCATAAACACAAACCTGGTCCTTTAACTGTATGTGTTGTAGAGATTTCTCCTGTATTCACCGTCAGACAAACAGAAATCATTTATGTAACATATAAAGGAACCATAGGATCATTTCTGCATGCTTTAGTCCCATAAATATAAGGCGACACTGAATGAATCACTGCTGGCTGCACTTTAGTGTTCTACATCTCTGTGTCCTGTTTAAACAATGATTTCTATTACATTAGAAACGAAGGATGTATTAGAATAAAGCTCAGACGAGATGGTAACATTTTGGGTCTTTTTGTGCAGATATATTAAAAGTTTTGAAGAACTTTTTGTTTACCGAAGAGGAGTGTCTCTACGAGCTCATGAGTTATTCTAAAACAAAAATAAAGTGTAGATACAAAAGACAAAAGAGTTCTTTAGAGTATTAAGTGCGTTCTGTTTGTAGTAAATGGACTAAAACATGCACAAACACAAACCTGGTCCTTTCTCCTGTATTCACCGTCAGACAAGCAGAAACCATTTAGTGTCGTCTCTGCCGACCATCAACGCTCCGTGTCGACCTCTGTCTCACTGAGAATACTGAGGCTCTACGTCTGACCTGACCTATTTGATCCAGCTCTAAACTGTAGCTTTAAGCCTTGAACATTTGGATTTAGTGTATCACATTATATCAAGTGCAGAATACAAAGAAAAGTACTATTGAATTGCAACAAACTATAATAAAGAAACTAAACAATAACAATCAGTAACCCTCGCTGTTGACCTTTTACACTCAGGTCTGTCAGCACACGTGTTTCCTGACCAACCTTTTCCAATATAATCTTCTCTAATAAAGTCCAGACACGATAGACATCAGAGGATAAATATTAAGACACAGAATAACTGGAGATTCTGAATTTAAAAAGAAGTAAATAAATCCCATGTAGGCCCGCAGTGACAGGACAGACAGACGACCACGATACACGAGAGTCTCCATCACGAAAACACGATCGTGTGGAGAGAGTCTGTGTTCATGGTCTTCTGTTGTCATGGCTGTGTTTGGCCAGCAGGTGGAGGTAAGCACTAATGAGACAATCTCTGGGAAAACTACCCTTCATGGATTGACAGTGTGTGATTTCTCCAATGTTTCAATCGTCTCAGCAACACGGTCAGAGCAGAAACCAGAGAGCTCTTCTATTTCGTCTGCTGCTAACCGTTTCACTGTCCGTCTTTTCCCCAAGACAGACATGTTAGCTGTAACATGCAGCTTAAGCACATCACCCTGCTTTAGAAAAATAACTAAACCCAACATCTGAACATGCAGATAAATCCCACTGATGATACAGCTGTATCCATCTCCCATTTACTCATACAGAAACCTACACTGTGCCTACAAAGGCTCTGAAAACAAAGAGTTCATACAGTACATGCTATGGATAAACAATACATAACTGACTGGTGCCAAATTCCCTTCCTCCTACACTTACTCACATGAACACACTTACAATATGATTAGACATGACATCACCTTCCTCTGTCCTCTTCAGCCGGCCAAAGGTCCTGCCTCTGATGTCCTTCTCCTTTAAACATCCGCTTCCCTTTCCAGTATCACTTCAGCCTCCTTCTTTCTTCTACTACTTCCTGTGTCTTTCTCTCACATCAACTTCTTCCACTTCTCCTCCTCAAACGTCTGCTCTCCCCTCTTCTGTCTCTCTCTGCTCTCTCTCTTTCTCTCGTGGTAAATTGTTTGAGCATCTGCTGCTGAAATAAAGAATATGCACGTTGGTTGTAAACTAGCGTGATGGCTACTTGTGGGACATAAAGCTGGTAGATAGCCGAGGCTTTACAGAATATTACACAATTCATACCTGAAATTCATCCATGTTCCTGTACCCTTTGAAAGTAGCATCATAATGTAAACAATAAATACATACAATACATATTAATGATTTTTTTTCCACCCAATAGAGCCAGGGGCCTTCCTCTGTGCTCGTGACGCTCGGTCCTCCCTCTGTGTCGATCTAACTCTGCGTGTTTTGTCTTGATTCTGGGTCTGAGGTACTGAAACAGATTTTAAAGATGTCCCGAGCCGTAATCGTTGTGTGGGGACCAGAAGGTGTTTGAGAGGGAAAGGGCCTTAGCCCCACTGGGCTCTAATCCAAGAGCCAGCATCTCCTTTCTGACCGGTCTGCAGTGCTGCTTTGGGCCTCCCTGGTGAGGGGGCGCTGTTCACACACTGTCCAGGCCGTGTCTGATGCTGTTCTCTCTCCTCACCCAGATGCAGGTGACTGTGAGCGTGCTGGCGGAGCAGGAAGTGTGTTTTTACACCTCGACGGACGGTCCCTGTGTGGTAGACTCTTGTTAGCCGTGTGTTGGTTGGCTCCTTTGTGTTTCTTGATTCCGGTCCCGATCCTTTGGTTGAGCTCTGCCATTGGCTACAGGGAGAGGGGACAGGAGGAGCTGGTGACCTCGAGGTGACTTAACGTGAGAGAGCCTTGTGAACCCGCGCTGTCCTACCGCTCTCGCTCAGGTCCTCGTTTCATATTGTTGATGTGCGGTCTGCACCGTCTGAAGAGGAGAGAGAAGAGAAGAAGCATTAGAGTTCAGGCGAAGTCTTAATCAACATCTATAAATACAGACAGTGCTGACACTTCAATATAGAACTTTCAAAATCTAAGGACTCCAGGTTCTTCAAACCAGCAGTTTATAGGTTTAACAAATGGCTTAAAGTAGCCTGACCTCTTCCATCAGACCAACACTAAATGTACAACTCTGTTTGAATGTCTTCTTTTTGGCTTAGACAGCTCAACCAGCCCTCTTACCAGAAGTTAAAAACCAATGAGACCACAGGAGTTAGACGCATGAATATGGGTTTGAATGTAGACCTGTATGTACAAATGTATGTTGTTATGCTCATGCATTAATGTCCCTGCAAAAAAAAGGAGAACAGGCCTAAAGTTTTTAAAGTCTGACAGCCCATCTCTATGACCCAGGACAGAAACAAGCTGCTAAGAATCACATATCTTATAGAAGTCCAGCACCACATTTAAGGTCCAATGCATGTTACTATGTGTGAGCCAAACAGATGCATCATGTGACTTAATATTGGCCTCACTCTGAATACTCACAAGAACTATTAATAACCACAGCTCTCCTTCATTCTAATACCTCAAAGCTCTCCTCACTACCATGGTTGCTTCACTTGGTAAAGGTTGCTTTCTCCCCCCTCTTTATAACGGATTCCCCTTTAAGATAAAGTGTGTTAATTCAAAGCACTTGATGAATATAATGTAATCTAATGTAAAATGTAGCAGATCTAACTGTGCCATGAACTCTTCCTGAAGAAGAACTGAAGCTCTTCTGACTTGGTGAACAGTGAGGGGCCAGGGCCCACACTGTCATAGTGAGAGAACAACACATCTGTCAAAATACTGATAGAGGCGTTCAGAGGAAAACAACCGTCTGACAGCTGTTGCCTCTGGTGTGGCTGCAGAGGAAAACCTTATCAGGCTCCGCTCTGGTGGACTCTTTATTCCATGAAAATGAAACCTTCATCATAAAAGTGAAAGGGCAGACTAATGTCACTGTTGGCTGCTTCAGAATAAAAAACATTTTACTGTGTGAGACAAGACTCATGTATCAACAGAGTAATAAGATGAATATCCACTTTAACATCTTTGTATATATCTCCTTCATTCCCAGCAGTTCTGTACATAGCTAACTAACTATTCTGTGCTTCTGTATATACTTTATTATTATTTTATTTTACTTTATTTGATCTTTATTTTATTTTATTCATTGTATTTAATTGTATTATTATTTTTTTTCCTTTATTTTATTCATTTTTTTGTATATATATTTTATCTTTATTTAATTTTATTCTTTATTTTATTTCATTTCATTTCATTTCGTTTTTTTAAATTTGTATTTATATCTTATTTTATTCCTTCTTCTATTAATATCTAACTTTCTTACATACTGTAAGAAAGCTCTGTATGCCCCAATTTCCCTCCCGGGAAAAATTAAGTATTTCTGATTCTGATTCTGAGAATAATTACAGGTGTGAGTCAATGTGCAAGTTTAGAGAAGCCTCATGTTTTTTAGCTTATTAAACTTGACCTCAAATGAGTTCTTTATTTTTTATTCTCCAAAAACAGTCTTTAAAAAAAGAGATCTACTTATCGATGCGTTTGTGGAGTTTGATGTGTAAATACTAGGGATGACTAATTTCCTTGTTGATAAAATTTAACAATCAAACCGAGATTTCTGTCACTAAAGGGATACGATTAAATGGAATACCTGACCCAGAGCACAGATACCAGTTGTACAATATAGATGCACTCAGTGTTTGTTATGTTTCCAGTCCTTATCACACTGAACTCTGCACTCTTTCATTAGACAGTAAAACTCTCTGAAACACAGATATTAAAATCAATATTTCCCAAGGTTGCCTGTTTACATATCTTGATGTCACTAAGTGTCAACTAAGCATGGACAGTTTTGTGTTGTGGTCACGTCACGTAGCTGTCTGGATTCAGTCTCTCAGTTCTGTTTCTGAAGCTCCACAGACAGCTGGAGGTCTGAGTGCAGAGGGATCAGGGTCAGGTAAAACTCTGATGAAGAGGAAGTTTCTTCAGCTCAACACACTCCTCCCTCCAGCTCCCCACGTCACACACCACTCATTTCTAACACATGCAAACACACACACACAAACACACACACACAAAGCAGCACTTGTCCACTGAGCACTGAGGCCCACTGTCTTGAGCTCACTTCAGTTTTGGGATGGGGTGGGGGTGGTGTTGGGACTGGCTGTAACCCAGACTAAAATTCACTGTACATGAAAATATTCTGCTTATGTCATCTGACTCGACCACGTAGAGCCACGTCAACAACAGCTTCATGCTGACGGATCCAGAAGTCTTTTGTGTGTCAATGTTTTTTGTTTACATCAGCATTTTCAAGTCTTTATAATATGGTTTGCTATTTACAGCGAATGTGAACACAGAAGAGTGATTTCATCTCCCTGAGGAGAGTATTTAGTCTTAAAGAGTGAGATAAATGTCAGCTCGTTATAAATGGATTTTATAACAATGAGCTGTTTGAGATCCCTCAACAACTTCACGTCATTTCCCAATAAGCATAATGTGAAGCTGGTGTTATCAGAGTGTTTGGTTGTCTACTTAGAATGGATGCAAAAATCTAAACTAATGTATGTAAGACCACATGCTACTGATGTATGACGCCTCTTAAAATCAATCTATAAATGTCATCCTTTGAATGCTCTATAATATCATTCCAAGCCTAAATCTCCAAACAAGTTTGTACAGCAGGTTGTATTAACCTGTGTCGATTATATTTGTGACAGAGTTCTTGCTAATTTCAATTCCCAGCATGCCTCAGCTGTCGTCAGAATCACAGCCAGATTTCAAACTTGTCGATTTTTGGAAGAATCAAATATAACAAATGTGAAAAACCTTCATCAGGCTCCAACAAGTCTGCAGTTATCGGAGGGCTGAAATCTCCAGACTTTAAGCTGTTCACACAACAGGATCATTTACTGAGTGTTGGAATGGGCGTCTCAGCTGTAAGATCTAAGATGAACTAAAATGACCTGACCTGATCACAACTCACTGACTGACAGACTGAGATCATTTTGGGACACTTTCAAGTTTTCTGTGGGCTTTGAACACAACACTGAAGTCCTTCTGACAGCAGAAGAAGCTTGGATGACTTAAACTGGGGAGCAGTGTCCCAATCATGTTTATATCCAGGTATGTCAATGTTAAACCTCTGTTGCAGAAACCTGGATGAGCCTGTGAAACAAGCCTGTGCAGGCCACTCTAAAACTGGAGACTGAGGCATGAATACTGTGCAGGTTTATGAGGGCAGTCTGCTACCTGTGCAGCTCTGTCGGCAGCAACTTGAATAATGTAGTGCTCAAACCTTATGACCTAAACAAAGTGAAGCAACAGAGAGTTCCTGAAAGGGATGCTGGATATAACTAGTTAGTCATCAGTGTGGACTGATACAAGCTCTATAATGACATATCAGCATTTGGTCCCAAATCAGTGTTCCTGTCATTAGATTACACTTTCATCACAGGGCTAAAACAGCAAAGACTGTATGGGATAATATAATATGAGACTATAATGAAAAAGATCTTACATAAATGTGTATCTGCAAAGGCAGTTGCCTGAAATTGGATGAAAACAGAGAGGTATAGTTCACTGTGAAAAATCCAGTGTTGTGCTTCCTCAGTTATTTGATGCAAATTTAAAATATTTTTGGACTTCTAGGTTACATTAACTGCATTTCCCCTTTTTCACTAACATGTCAAAGTTATAGAGTAAAGGGTTTTTTATCATTACCGTAAAAACACTGTTTAATATGCTTATATGCCAGAGCTAAGTCAGGAGCCTCAGTTGTCATTTGGCACTTTCTGGTGCACACAAGATTTTGGTAAAACTGGTGCTGCACAATTAACCTAATTACAATCCCGATGTGAGAATGTGCAATTACATAACCGCACAAAAGATACAATTTCAGATTAAAATAAATGTGTTTTTGTGTGTCTGAAAAAAACAACTTCTTCTCTGATTGGTTGGAGTCTATATGGTTGTGCCTATCAGTTTGAGTGTGTGTGGGTGTGTTTGTTTAGTCACATGAATATCCAGCATGCAGAGCACAGAGTGACCAACATGGATGCCAACAAGCAGGAGCGTGACCAGTAAGCTGAAGCTGAACAGGTGGCATAACAAAAAAATAAAAACTTGTCTGCTATGAGGGAATATTTTGGTCTCTGTTTCGGGATGTGGATCAGAGAGAAGTGATGTGTAAAACTTGCAAAGTAGAAGTTGCTATGTCGCGTGGTAACATGACTAATTAACATCTGAGACAGCCTGGAGAAAAATATGATGAATGCATACAAGTGAAGGTTAGTAAAGACAAAGAGACAGCTCGAGGTCATAAAAGCCAAAGAGAACCACAGCAGAGCTCAATGAGAATATTAGGGGTCATTTAAACCTGGTTTCAACAATCCTCCTGGGTGATCAGATCATACATGAGTGAGCTCTGAGTACAAGTGCTCACACTTTATAAACATGCATCTTCAATGAGTCTCCAGTGAGCACTTGGTTCGTATTCAGAAAATCTAAACTATCAATAATCTCTGCATGTTCTTTGATAACCAAGCAAAGAGCCTCATAATATCATTTATTATATCACAAATCACAATAAAGCTCACTGTAATCACAGTTGCACAATGTTAGCAAACTGTGCAGCACCAATGTAAACACAGTTCAAAGAACTGCTGATATATATCAGCTCGTAACAGTCTGAGAGGACTGAGAGAACATCAGATGGAGCTTTGTAGCTCTCTGATGGAAGAAACTTTCAAATGCAACAGTTTTGCCAAAAGATTTCTGGATAAATCTTGAGACAAAACACACAAGTAGAATCAAAACAGTGCCATGGCAGCCAGGAACCACAGTGGCTAAGATAACTCAGTTGGTGCAACAAGAACAGAGACTGCTCCCTGTGGTGGTGTGTGAGGCTTACTGTCACCAGAAACCAGGCAGTGATCAGCGTGTACAGAAGCATGTGAAGAGATAAACAGCTATATCATCAGCTTAAAAATCACACTCAAAGGCAGAATAAGACTCTCTAAATGTTTAATCTCTGGATGATTACTAATTTTAATGTAACAAAGTGAGTTTTACCTCCCAAGGCGTGCTCCGTCATACTCAGACACAGAGACTCAAGGCGGTTGTTGATGTCTGGCTCTGTCACCGGTAACTGAAGATCTGTACGGTAAAGACAAAAAGAGGGTATGAAGCAAAGTCAGAGCCGGTGATCAAACTATAGGTTTTCCAATTGATATCAGAGTCCTGATGATGTCACAGCAGGTTCAGCTTGATTTAATCACATTATTTCTACCATCTCTCTTTGGTACAAATAATACACAATACCAGTTCCTCATTAAGTGTGAAAAAGTGACTTCACACACTCCTGATCAGCCTTTCATCCTAATTAAACAAAAGCATGATAATCCTCACACACCCCCTCTTTTCAAGAAATCAGCATCAGAGGAGCTGGCAGAGGACGAAAGAGAGTCTGATCAGTGTAATGGAACAATGTGGTCCAGTCAACCAGAGTGCGGTCTCAGTGATCAGATTATAGCACGCTGTTAACTCCAGCACTGAGGCACACGCTACATCAAAACAAAGACCGCACGGCAGACAGGAGGAGAATGTCATTTATCACTTTGGTTGTGTGTGTGTGTGAGAGAGAGAACATTAGAGGCTGTATTTGGGATAAAATGTAAACTTCCTTTGTAAATACAAGGCAGTAAATAGTGATTAAAAGGGATATCTCACTAGCAGTACTGTGTGTTTACTTCCTGTGCTTCTGCAACACCATAATGTAACGTGAAGTCTCACAACAGGACACCAATATTACGCCAATGCTAGATCTTTATTCAAGTACAAAGGCGTGATGATGATGGAGCTTCATCACTGGGCTGTTGCTGACTCCAAATATGAAACGGGTTCAAAACTCTTTAAGGAATTAAAACATGGCGAGCTCCTTTGTTGGAACAAAAAAATCAAAGCTGCAGATGTAGACATACAGAGAAGGAAACTAAAACTTTTATACCACGGTATATAACGCAACTAGGGATGTAAATTTCAAGTGTTTTCTGTGATTGATCATTGGAAATGTTAACCGTCAATTATCGGTTAATCATTAAATAAACGTGAACGTTTTCCATCAAAAACAATGACGAATGCCTTTTTTCCACCAAATCAAATTTTCCTTCACGACACAATGTATATAACTGACAGTGCTGAATATCTACAGATCATATTGAGGTGTTCAAAATGTTAAACACGCTGAATATCAACGTGTGGAGCAGGCTCATAATCTCTGCTGACATACAGTCATAAAAGTGAAGGCTCAGACTTCAACAAGGGAACTGAACAGAAACATATTTCAGACTCACAGTGTCAAGTTTTCTGTCTACTCATTCCTATTGAGAAAAATAAGCATGTGAACGTGGTCAGGTGTTAGCCAGGAGCAAAACTGGGTCATAATCAGTCCGGCGGCGGAGAAAAAAAGCGCCCATGGAGACCTGTCACTCAGCCGCAGCCCCCAGATGAGCGTCTCCGTCATGCGCAACACCTTCAGTCAGCTGATTCACATCGAAACATGCTTTAAACTTCCTCCCTGATAGCTGAACCAAATATGAGACCACATGATGTTTGTTCCACGTGATAGAAAATCAAAACAAAAACATGTGTTCAAGTAAGTTCTTAACAATCAATTAATTGATACTCGATTAATTGTTGACATCCCTAAATGTAACTGTCTGGGGAATGGAATTTTTCACCTCTTTTTAAAATTTTGTGGACAAAAGTGTATAGATTGTTCTTATAGAAGTATGTGTGGGTACGTCAGTGCTAAAACAACTCAGTCAGCAGGAAAGCTGAATCATCAGACATACTGGTATCCTCACTGAACAGTCAAGACAGAGTCTTCAGCTGCTCACACTATTAAGAAAACAACAGCATAGTATAGAACATAGTATTATTACTAGTATTTTAACATTGCTTTTCACATAAATCTAACTCTAAATGGCGTCATTACTGTGAGCAGGGTGGAGGTTGTTTTAAAGAGGGCTGTTTAAGGTTGGAGGAAGGGGTATGTGTGTGTGTGTGTGTGTGTGTGTTGAAGCCTAGCAACCTCTTCCAGCCGTTTAGTCCTGAGCTGAGTTTCACAAAGGCCCGGCAGTGAAAATCTCTTGCGGCATGAGAGAAAAGCTGAGTTAGGCCCAGTAGTCCACACTGAGCTATTTATAGGCTCCAAATCCGCCCAGCACACACCCCTCCACCCCCAGACTACAGCGACACAAACACTCCGAGGAGAACTGTACTCATAGACTCTCACTTGTCCCTTCATCCCCTGTTTTCTCTCATGTGTCCCAACTAATAAGTTTTTTATCCATCTGTTGGCAGAGAGAGAGAGAAAGAGAGAAAGAGAGAGGGATCACATATATGTACACAGAGCAGGGTAGGGGGGACAATAGCCTTTCAAATTAGCTTCTCTGGCCCAAACCCAGCTATAGCCCTCCTCCAGAGTGACTGCTCTGAGTGCATGACTCTGCACAGTTGTCAAAGACTGAGCGATGGAGGCATGAGAAAAAGTTAAGAAAGAGAGAAACTCAGGGAGAGAAGGAAGGGGAGGAAAGTGGGTCAGGGAGCGCTGTACCCACCGCACAAAGAGCCTCATTGTGAGACTCTGACTCTTTTCTCCCTCCCTGCTTCTATCTCTTCCTCTCTCTGCACTCTCCCTCCAACTTCCCTCCTGCTTTTTTAAATCTGCTTCTTCTCTTCTTTCTAAAAAGAGAACATTTCTGGTGTGTTTGTGTGCGACAGAGAGCGGAGGAAGTCCCAGCTTGTCTGAGTACTGTCCACTGTTCCTGTGGGACAAAGTACAGTCAGCAGAGGTTACTACAGGTCACTCTGCCTGGTGCTGGTTACGATAAAGCAGCTAAGTTTAGAAATTACACTTAAAAATCTCATAATGCCTGAGGAAGTTCAACAGTTTCTGCTTACTTCTTGTTGCACTGTCATCTATTCTTGAAAAACAAAACAAAACAAAACAAAACAAAACAAAACACCATCTTTAGACAAAAGTGTGACAACTGGCTTAACTATGGTGTCCTCACAGGTAAATAAAATGACGTGATTTATTTTGAATTAATGAGTTAACTTTGGAACTTTATCCCATCCTGATGAACACGTAAACGCTGACAGCCGTAATGGAAACATCATTTGAAGATTAAGTTACCACAGTCCCGTTACGTCACTGTTGTGTGTGGGTCGGTTTTTGTGTTTCTCAGTGTTTCTTACCAGCTTGTTGGAACATGACCATGGTTTGTGGGGTGGTGTGGACCGGCAGGGAGCGGGTCCTCTGCACGGAGCTGTGAGTCCGGCTGGGCATACTGTTGCTTCCTCCGGGGTTGGCAAACCACAAACCCTGAGGAGGAGAATAACAAAATGAAACAATGCAATCACTGCTGTGGGACTAACGTCACGATAAGAGGTCAAAATAACCAATTTGTTATATCGTGCCAGAAGGTGACAAAAATGATCACCGACACTAAAAAGGACAGGTCTCGATCATACTTCTAATTTTTCTTGTTCTTTTCAAGGGTAGAATCCTTGAGCAACTCATTGAATGTTATCCAAAGCCAAAAAGCAGCCACTCTAAAATCTTAGCTGCTGTTAGAGAAGAGTTACGTCCTCTTTCTGTCCTTCAAAATTCACAGAAAGTTGCCAAATTTCTTTGAGGATGTCTTATTGGGAATACCAAAGAGTAGACTAACATTTCTGATTCTGCTCTGAAAATGAGGTGGCTGAACTTTATTCAAAGTCTACATCATCCTTAGACTACATGGGCAGGTAAAAAACATGTTCAAGTTATCACTAAATTCTATTCTTGGGACTTATAAGCTTAAACTTTCATGTATGTACTGAATAAATGTTTGTATTATTTCAGCACAATAGATGTAAAGATTGTACAGTAGAATGTTCCTTATGAAGTAGAAATACATAGATCACCTTTTTTTACTGCACACAGGCATTCATGTGCTTCTCTCTCTTATTTGTTTCTGACAGTTCCTTGTGATAAAGAGAGATTTAAACTCATTATAGTTTTATTTTTGTCTACTCATGTGTGGTTCTACATTACACCATCACTTCCCTTATCTATAAGCTAAGAACAGTAGTCAACCAATGCTTCAGTGACCTCTGTATGACCTGGTCAGGATTAAATTTCTTTGATAAGATTTGATAAACACATAAATCCTCATCCTTCTTCAGCTCTCCCCTTACGTCACTTGTTTCCCTCATCGCTCCGACTTTCACAGATCAAAGAATTTTATGAAACGTGCAAGCTTGCAAGAAAGCACGTCTCAGATCAGACCACAACTTCTTCACATTTTCACCCCCCCACACTTCTGTCTGGATGTCTGGCCCACACCTAATGACAGTCTCAGACGCTAGCCACATGAATTCCTCTCAGTAACCTGCCTATTATACCCCCAACACCATCACCACATACCCCTCCCCTCACCTCTCCCCCCTGCCCTCCTCCTCCTCCTCTCCTCGCGGCCCTCTAATGCCACGGGCCAGGGAAAAACAGGAAATGCCTGTGCACTGTTCTCACTGCCTCTGACTGGCTCTCTCACTCTCTCTCTCTCATAGACACTCATACAAACTCTCGCTCTCTCTCTCTCCTATCGCCCCTCCTCCTCCAACACCACAGCTACCTCTCCCAAACTATGACTCACATATTTCCCTCCCTCCCACCCTCCTTCTCCCTCTTTCTACACACTCACACTACTGTCCCACACAAGACGGATCATAGTGAGGAGGAGGAACCGAGGTATTTCCTCCAATTGTAAAGGATGGGAGAGAGAGAGAGGGAAAACGAGAGAGAGAGAGAGAGAGAGAGAGAAAGAGAGAGGTTCACAATGAACTGGGTCAGCCCAGACCAAAGTGTGCCAGGTTGGGCCCGAAACAGCTCCACAGCTCCTCCTGTTTCAGAGTTCGGCACTGACGCAGAGCCTCTGGTATGTGGGGTGACCTTCCTACGAGTTCCATCCACCTCGCTTCATTGGCCAAACGGCAGCACTGCTCCTCTTCCTCACCCCACATTTTTTGGTCATGGAATAAAAAAGCCTATTTTAGGCCGAATACGTGCTGAAGAAGGAATTCTGCTGCCCAGGTTATTGTAAACATCCTGGAATGTATTATTTCACATTTCCAAATGTTCCTTTGTACAGTCACGAACACGACTGCTACTCAGCATTCCAGTCACTACACACACACAATGAGACCATGAATTCAGCTCGAGGTTTCCTGTCATAGATATCTTTAATTCAATGAGCTTTTAGGAAAATATCTGACCTCATCATCCTCCTCTGACATTTTGGACCAACTAAACTGAAGACGCTGCGACACACTTCTTATGAAAATTGATTTTAGGGATTCAACCAAGTCTGATGAAAATGCCTCGAGACGTTCTCTATGGAGAGGAGAGCCCAACCAAACCTTTTCAAACTGGATTCATGAATTCATTCATTAACTGTCTCTTGTCTATATTTGTATTGAGTACAAATACTAAACATTTGCTGGTAGACTTATAAAAGGTGGCTCAACAGAAAACAAAACCCTGAAGTTATCATTGAGAGCTTGGAGACTTCCCAAAATCTGTTTTTACCACTTTAGATTATTGACTATAAATCCAATGGAAGTGAAGATGATTATTAGCTGTAGCTTAAAAAAAAACAAAACAGTCCCAGACAAAAACTGTTTGCTCCTATTTAATAATATTGCATGTTTAGTATCAGATTGAGTAAAGTTATAGCGAATAATCACTGCCAAATTGTGAAAAAATTCTGGAAACTGAGGCCACAAGATCTTTTCTGGTTCTTGCTGTTTTAAAAAGGGTTGTTAAAGGTTGTCGTTCTGGGGCACTGGTGATGGTAATTGGTTACACTACATTGTCCGTAGGTGTGAGTGTGTGTGTGAATGGTTGTCTGTCTTTCAGTGTTTGCCCCGAAGTCAGCTGGGATAGGCTTCAGCCCCCCGTGACCCCGAACGGGTTAAGTGGTCAAGATAATGGATGAATGGATGGATGGTTGTCGTTCTGAGGCTGTGACTCACCTGTCTCCCCTGCTTGGGACCGGTGGGTGTGCTGCTGGAGCTGCGAGGTGTAGGTCCCAGCAGCCCTCCACTGCTCAACAGGTTCAGTCTGGCACCTGGCAAGCTCCTGGAGGGCATCTGGAACTGGCGGAGGCTCCTCCTGGCCGACACGCTGCCCCCAACACAGCCAGCGGTGGGGAGAGAATTGGACTGGCCAAATCGGCTGGATGAGACAAACAGTGACATATAGTTAAGCACTGATAGAGATCCTCATTACAAGTGTTGGATCTGTTGAAAACCTGTTCTAACAGTGTGTGAGTGAGCAGAACAGTCAGACCAAGAAGGATCTTGATACATGTCGTTGTTATGCTTTAAGGGGAATCGGTCAACTTCATGCAGAGTGGCTAAATTTAGCAGCATGTTTTTTTCTGTGAGTACTAAAGTAAAGCTATATCCAATTAGACAATGTATAACATCTTTCACTTGTTTAACCCTTTATAGCCATACACCTGAAGACTGGCTCTCTGGATCTTTCCCTACATTTAAAGAAACATCACATTTTAAAGTTTTATTAACAGACAGTAAAAGAAAGAAGATCAAGGCTACTGTCCGTCTACCTCCTCTGTGGTCGGTACCCTGCTACGTCGAGGAGGGTTTTCCTTGGAATGGACCGGAACAGCCTCTGGACCTGTTGTTTCCATGACAACAGCCTCTTCTTCTGCGTCTCAGTGAAGGACTGGAAGGGAGGGGGAGGGGAGAGCGGGCGGTATTAATCAGGGATGAAATGAGGCATGACTAGTGAGGAGCACAGCTGAGGATGTTTCAGGCACAATGTAAAGCTGTGACCACAACTGTCTTCATCACATACACTACCAGTCAAAAGTATTGAAACACCTTCTCATTCAAGGGTTTGTATTTATTTTAATTATTTGAAACACTGTAGATTAATACTGAAGACATCAAAACTATGAAAGAACATAAATGGAATTATTTAATTCATAAAAAAAGTGTTAAAACAAAGCAGAATATGTTTTATATTTTAGATTCTGTAAAGTAGCCCCCTTTTTCCTTCATGACAGCTTTGCACACTCTTGGTATTCTCTCAGTCTGCTTCATGAAGTGGTCTCCTCGAATGGTTTCTAATGAACATGACCCTTGTCAAGAGTTCATTTGTAGAATGACTTGCCTTCTTAATGTGTTTGAGACCATCAGTTGTGTTGTTCAGAGGTAGGGTTAGCACGCAATGGATAGCCCTATTTGACTACTGTTGTAATCCATATTATGGCAAAACCAGATTATTTGACAGTTTTGATGTCTTCAGTATTAATCTACAATGTTGAAAATAATTAAAATAAATAAAAAAACATTGAATGAGAAGGTGTGTCCACACTTTTGACTGGTAGTATATGAGTAGATGCAAGTTTCTCACATTAAGATACAAAATTCTGAACACAGCACAGTTGAACTATAACACAATCTTAAATTTAAGAGTCAGAACTTTGACAAGCAGAACTCCTCAATGATCGTCTGAATGTATCCTTTGTTTGACATTTAACTGACCTGATTTGCTTTTTAACCAACTTACAAAGATGATGAACTCTAACAGATTGTTGATGATACCCATCATTACTACAAGAATTATACATTAGTGTAAAAACAGCTGTGAATGTGTGGGACATTATGGATAATATACTTATACTGTTCTGACAATCTTTACTCAGAGTCTGCCTCTCTATGTTTTGTGTCATTAAGTTTCCATTTAGACATAAAAGTCTTTGGTGTGGACTTGGCCTAATGGTTAAGTTGCGCGCCCATGTAGCAGGTGGCCCAGGTTCAAATCTGGCCTCTATCCCGCATGTCATTCCCCCATTCTCTCACAGTTTCCTACACTATCCACTATCCTCTCCTCTATAATATAAAAGGTGTAAAAGCCCCACAAAATATAAAAAAAAATTAAAGTATTTTGTGTACTTCAGAGGAAGTCAGTACCTCATGGATGAGGCATTTGTCGATGAGTTGTAGGTAGGAGCTGATGTTGTCCTCATCTGACCTTGACACCAGTAGCTGAGTACAAACTGAGAGGAAAACAGGACAATAAGTCAAAACATAAAAATCTTCCAGTGGATGAAACACCCCCAGCAGAGCACCGGTACATGCTGCTCACCTTTTCCCATGACCCGAGTAAACTGGCCAGGTAAATCTCCCTCTGCAATGACACTTGAGCCTGATTCAGCTTCTCCTCCACCACTGCTGCTGCTGCTCAGGTGGGAGCCGGGCGCAGCACTCTTGCCCTCTGCGCTCAGCAGGGGGCGCTGCATGGAGGCCTCATCTCCACCGCTGAAGGCTTTGATAGGCGTCATGATCATCTGGTGGAGCTCCTGCAGCGGGGCGCGCAGGTTACTGCCTTCCAACACGTCCTGGTGGAGGGGAATGATTGAAGGGAGGGAAGTGCGGAGAGTAAGAAGGAGGAGATCAGAAAGATAGAACAAAAGGAAGAGATGTATGTAATATGTGAAATAAATGTAATGTAATCACATAAGATAAAATGTCTTCTTTGGATGTGCATGCTGAATGCTAAGAGACAGGGGGAAAAGAAAAGAGGGGAGACGTGCGATGTGTGAGTTCCTCCACTGCTTGAATGCATCATATTAGCCCCTCAACCACCCTCTTAAGAGCAGCGATATACATGAGTCTGTGTAAACCCAAAATACTGAGCAACAGGTGTCTTGTTTCCCCGGCCCTACAAATGCAGCGGTAACAAGTATTAAAATGAAGTGTTGGTGAAAAGGTTAAGTCTGAATTTAGCTGGCCCAAGAAGTTCCTCCTGTGGTGTGCCCTTGAGTGCCATTGTGTTGCTTTGAAGGCTGAATGGGGCGGCGTGGGGTGGGGGAGGATGATGGGTTTAAATTCAGAGCCCAAAACTCTCCTTCCTGGATTAGGTGTTCCCTCAGATGTGATCTGAGACACATCACACCGTCCAAGAATGAGCCCCCCTTATCACTTTCTCTCACAAACACAGAAAACGAGAGGTGGGGTCCTGAATAAGGTTATAACATCAATCTCAATTTGAAATTAGGAATGCAGCTGTATGAGGCAACTGAGTTATGATGAGTAAGAAGAGCGGAAAGAGAAAAGTCAGCCAGCGACTCTGACCTTTTCCAGGCTGCGAAGAAGATTCTGCCTCTCTTTGAGCTTCTGGATGCTGATTACAATCTTGTGTCTTGCTCCTTTGGTGACTTTCTGTTGGAGGGAAGAATTTTGTGTTTTCAGTGTTTCATCACATTACATCTCTCATGAGTAAAATACCGTCTTACTAAACTGATAACACTTCTGAGATAAATAAATGTGCAGAGCGGTAAAGATGATTTCACTTGCAGCAGGGGATCTGATTCTCTTTGTTTGATTCCAGCAAATAAATACCACTGAAGGTTAATGCATCTTCTAAACATGTCTCACTAAAGGTCTAGCTACGTCCAGCACATAGAATCATTGTCTTGTTGGAGTTCAGCACGTCTCAGAGTGGATATGCACCATCTCAGGTCAGATGGGGAAAAGCTTGCAGCACCTGGAGGAAGTCTACAGCTTCCTGGTGAGCTGCGTTAAATTTAGGTGCATCCTGTTTCAGAATAGACTCCTCAACGTCTTTAAGTTCAAGCACGGAAGACACTAAATTGGCCTCACACCGACAAATTCAAACCTGGAATCATTTTAATCTAAACCAGGCAGAGCGCTACAACTATCCCAATAGAACAACTAAATATGAATAAAGGTATATCGCTAGATAATCGTATTTTTTGATGTAAGAAGGTGTTTCTGCTCTTATTTCTAGCTCTTCCATAGAATCGATTTCTAATCTGACATCATCTGAGTATTGTCAAGCTAACAAATGATATAAATCTGAATCTGTACTGTGTTTGAAAATGTTAGCTTAGTTGGCCTCATTCCACATTTTACTTTGTGTATACACTGAAAAGTTACTGTAAAAACTCTTCCATGTTAAGATGTTGAGTGTAAATGTGTGTTTGTATCTAACCTGTGCTTCAAGCTGCTCTTCCGTCAGTGACATCATCTCATCGTACGTCATCGTGGAGAAGAGAGCAGCGTATTTGTGGAGACGGAGACTCTTCAGCCACGCGGGAACATCTGAGGGGCAGAAATCACAAACAAGCAAACAAACACTGAACACACTTTTCTTAGAAAATATAAGAATAAATAAGAAATAAAAAATCTTCATTTTACTTTAAAAAACTAAATACATGGTCTGTAGAAAGGGAACAACTGGAATGCATCTTAATGATCCCACATCAAATACATAATATATCACATGTCTGTCAGACACTGCTTTAATGCTTAAGTGCTTACGGATGCTCAGCTCCTGTTCTCTACATTCAAACTGCTGAGGGTGTTAACTAGCTGCTGAGCCAGCTCTGTTTCACTTTGCAGTTTACAGGAAAGCCCACTGCTTGATTTTCTTATTTGCTACAAGCTAATAACCGCAACAAACAAATCAAACCTTTGCATGCATATTTCTCCTGACTGAACACTGTTTTCACATGTTTACAAAATGTTTCCTTCATAAATCATCTGCTGTTCAATATTCATCTGCTCATTTTTGAGGACTCGCATTGAAATACTTGAAGCAGCTTTTAGAACTAACACATTGAATGACATCTCACCGTTCATCATAAGTGAGATGTCATTCCCAAAGACTAAGAACATGCTCACCTTCCAGTAAATAAAAGACATGTCAGCAGAGTTTGTACAGAGAAGGACAGTTGTCGACTAAGCTCAGATAATGTGTACTGTCATAGATTTTGAAACTAAGTATGTGATGAAAAATAAAAACATTTACCTACAACATATCTTGATAAATTGATACAGTGTTAACTAATCTAAATCTAAATCAAGGACCTTATTCTTTTTATTTTTATCTCAGGTCTGCAGTTAAAGACTGTTTGAGGTCTGTCTCTTTATCTGGATGTAGAGCTGGGCGATAGTTAGTTAGTTGGGGGGTGTAATTACAGGTTTATTTCTATCACATTTTTATCAAACATTTGTTATATTGATAGTGAGAAAAATTATATCATTATAATTATTGTTATCGAATTATCGCCCAGCCCTATCTGGATGACAGCAGGAAAAATCTATGACTACATGGACACATGAATGTTTGACTCTAATGCAAAGAGAAAGCTTCAGAGTAAGGTCACAGCGATCGACAGCTCTGGCCTCTGCTCCCCCTGACAAACTGCTCTGACTGGATCAACAACTTTCCAAAGCCTCCAGATGAATGTCTTTAAGGCGCACATAGCAGACAGTCCATGAGATCCTCCACTGATCTGTTGGGTTTCTCTCCTTGTTAACACTTACAGAGGTTTTTATCCAGGACAGGTGACAGTTTTTCCCTCCTCCTGAATCCTTTAAGAACATCACAAAACAACGAACGATAATGTGAACATTTGGCTGCTGGAACATGTCTGCCTCCCTTTAAGGCCAGAACATGGTATTCAGAAGTCATTTACTTTTTCATCAAACAGTTAAAATTCAGACTTATAAACACTACATTCAAGGAATCTACATTACTTAGAGTTACAATAATAATACAATTATTGAAATAACTTGGTACAGTTCAAATAAATAAGACAATAAGGTAGACAACTTGTTGCATGCGCTTTTTAAAGGTACTTTTGTAGTAAGGGATGGTTTCTTCATGCGAAAGAAGCATGTCTGGCCCAAAGGTGTTAGAAATATGTTTTAAAGTCACAAAGTAAATTAGCTAAACCAGTGCTGCCCATTCTATTGCACCCATGCTGTAATTTCAAGCGAATGTCTGTCAGTGACTTTTACTCTGATAGGGAGAAAAACAAACCACATGCTGGTCTTGAATACTGACCCCTCATGCCGCTGCCGTCCTCATGGAAGGAGCTGCGATGCAATGACCCTAAACCAGCCTCCTCCAGGTGCTCGCTGCCTCCACTGCCTGAAGACGCTATGCTGCTCTGGGGTGAGAGAGGCGCGTGGTCCGGGGCTGGGCCTCGAGCGGTCCGTAAATCCTCCTGTGATAGCCAGACGTGGCCCAGAGGCTGGTTGCTGGGGCCGCTCATTGGAGGCGTTAGAGACACGGAGCGTTTGAGGGGACTGTGCTGCTGGATGCCGCCTCCACTAGACAGGACTGCAAGACAACCAGACAAGACAGGAAGGAGCAGGCTGTTAGAGTGAGATCAGGCCGGAGAAAACATACTTCTATTCACTCATTTGTGTTAAATATCCCCAAAATGGTCATTTTGCTGTTTCTCAACATGATATTAAAGCAATTGAAGACCTATCTGTTTAGACTTGCCTCTGTTTAATGTGTTTTTATGTAATATTTTTATAAAGTGTAAGTTGAACAGCTAATATAAATGTCTTATTGTGGAGTGAAGATCAAAAGTTGATTTTAAGTCGTTTCCATAGCACAAAACAATTTCTAATCCACGTCCGACATTCGATCTTCACATCTTTAAATATAAAAGTATCATCATGGATTTAAAGTTATAACAAGACTCTGTTTGTGAGTGAACGACAGACAGCTGGAAGGAGGAGGAGGCTGCACTTACCCAGCAGGGTACACAAAAACACTTCTGGTATCTTATTTGTCTGCCACTGTTGACATCCAGACTTAAATAAACTACATCTCCAAAACAAACAACCTTTGATTTCCTGAGATGCACGTCTTAGCTCAACCTTAAAGATACATGCTTATTGAAACACCTTGAAGAAGATGAAGAAACTACCATTGACGTTGACCAAATTCTTTCACCCTGAAACAAAAATCTGAACGTACGAGTCTGTCTCCATCTTCTTTTCACTTTTAATATTTATGGTTTTTGCTCCTTGGGATGTTTAAATAATGTAGACTTGGCGGGGTCAAAGAGAGGTTGCTGTTATTCTTGAAACTGAAGTACTTTGAAGCCAACAGGAGCAGCTTGAACATCACAGAGTCCTCCTGGAGGTAAACAGAAAGAAAAGGTGGAGAGCCAAAGGGCTTTTTGCGTCGCCGCTCTGACGGGGTAAGCTGCCACCAATACTCCAGTCTCTCTTCTCCTCCTCCTCCTCCTCCTCCTATATGTGGTCCTCTTACTGTTGGCGCTATGTATAGGACTTCATGGGCCCCGTTTAAAATAGGTGCCCAGCTAACATTACAAGTTCCAGTCCCTAAATATTAGCCATTTTCCCTAAATACAGTCTCCCACAAAGGATGCCTTACAAGGGAAAGGACGGGTGGTATGTGCCGCTGTGGTTGGACTAAGGCTGGAAGTACGGGTGGGGGGTCAACAGGATGTGGTATCAGTAGCACACAGGTTGATGTGGTTGGACAATTATACTCCTGTTATCATCACCATAACCAGATAAACATAGTGTAAAGGGAGGAGGGAGGAGACTCAGTGACTCTGTTATAAATTAAGTCACTGTTGCATAAGCTGTGATCAAAATGTTTACGGATTCAATGATAGAAACTCAAAGATTTGATGCTTAAGGCGATACTGAAGCATACTTTATCATCTCTCCCTGACTTTGGTGCCAATTACTGGACACAGCTGGGTTGTTGTGTGAGCGTCACATCTTCATTAGTTAAGAAAAGCAAGTGTGTCCACCAACCCTCTTCTGATGTCCGGGGTAACTCTAGTTTATCTGTTGTGAAATCCTGCAGTCTTTTGTGTGTGGCCAAAGCTCCTAGGAGTCGAACATACAAGAGGATCTTTCTTGGAGCAGCGAGCAGAGCTTTAAATGTGTCTGTATTTATAAACCCTCAGCTGTTTCTTTCATCTCCCAGAAAAAAAAAACACAGGGCCTTTGCATTCTTGTCTTGAAATATCCTGCTCTGACCATAGTTATGTTCAATTTCCACAGCCCTGCCCTCTCTGTGTGTTGACTTCCACCTCAAACAGCCTCTGGAGCTGCTGTGTGGGTACTTCAGAGGGCTGTCGGCCTCACCAGGAAGTGTTGACTGTGTTGAGTCCATTCGGTTTCTCTCTGAGAGAATGTGGTGTGTTTGATTGTTTGGAGTGTACTTAAGAGTGTCTTTCATAAAATCACTGATAACTATATGAACAGTTGATAAAACCACAGAACATCTGCCTAGCATTTGGCAAAACAGCAATGTTAAGCACTACTGATATGAAAATAAGTTGTTGTAATAATATCTACAACCGAGAAAAACTAGTTTCAGAACCTTCTTTCTGATGACTGCAGCTGTGTGAAGTGTGAAACTGTTTCTGGGTTCGGGTCATCAGGTGGCCAAATAACAGACAGACTATCAGAGGGAATAAGTAAGTTTTCTTAGACAAGACTTCCACCAAGTCCGTGCCCGGTCCGTCTCAGATCTGTTGCAGTCCGGCTCCCTGCTCTCTCATCCGTCAACACCCACCGGTTGCGTTTTTGGAACGCAGCACGGAGCAGGACAACCAGATAGATGGAGTCATGTGACTGTGGTTTTCCAGCGGCAATCACTGAATCAAGAATTCTCCTTCTCCTCTCCTCATCCATGTTGTCTTTATGGTCGTCTGAAAACCTTTGATTTGATGACTCCTGGCCTGGCTCCCTTCAAAATGACATTTTGCTGTCATAGTTAAGTTAAAAACGATCTGACGAGAACACAGTGTTTTATACTGAAAATTAACCAGATGTTTTAGTTTTTTTTTGTTGCCTGACTTCCTGTCCCGCTCCATCTGCTCTGTTGAGATTGATGCGTCGCGTTCCGACCTGCCGGATTGGAGACTCAGCCGGAACGCAATGGAGTGGATCCAGTGGGAGTTAACATATTGACTAGAATAGAAACCTATAAGATACGTTGCTGTGACGGATCGGACACAGATCTGGTGGAATTTGGCCGTTATTGTCTTAAATTATTTTGAGAACATCAATCAAACACTGACGTCTCCTCTCAGCTAGTCGTCCCTGCATCTCCCCAACACTCACACACTCAGGGGTTGGACCAACACAGAAAGAAGGGCATATTTCTCAAGCTTGTTTTGGGAGAATTCGAAGTTTCTAACTTAAAAAGACAGAAATAAGAGTTAAGATTGATTTGCAGGGACATTCATCATGTCAGTCACTCGTTTAAACCTTTTATGGACAACTTCAATGATCCCAGCCGTCTCCGTCCCCACCACAGTTGATGATATGGGTAAGAACATAAATGGAGTGTTCAAGGCCTTTACTTACTTGTGTTACCTCCTCCACCAGTTCCAACTGTGTTGATGGTTGCCGGCACAGAGGATGATGGGTAGAGAAGGAGGTGCCCGTTCTCACAGCCCTGCTGCTGATGCCAGCCTCCGCCCAGCCCTGAATCTCTGGAGCCCTGCCACCCGTTGAGGCGGTCGTCCGAGCCGTAGCGCTGGTGGTGCAACGAGTAGAGATTGCCTGATGAAGAGGTGTTCGTGGAGGAGGAGGATCCAGATGAGCTGAGGGTAGACGGAGGAGTGGACTGGTGGTGGTGGTGGTGCTGCCCAGATGGGGGAGGTCGTTCCAGTGAGTCTCCTCGGGCAGCGGCTCTCTCCTCCAGGTGGTTGAGCCAGAGAGCCAGAGCGGCCCGGTCTTCCAGGGAGGTGGCGGGGTGGATGAGAGCGTAAGAGAGCAGCTGGCGAGACTCCTCCAGGTGGTGGCCATGCTCGATGGTGTGGGCCAGGATGCGTGGCAGCAGGCGCATGTACTCGCTCTTGGCTTCAACGTTGCCAGGTTTGAGCAGCGGGAGATGGGTAAGGACGAGGGAGATGACCCGCTCCTTCGACTCACCCTGCCACTGGCTGATCACGCCTGGAGGAGAACACAAGACACCACAGCATTAATAAACAATCATAACCAGAGCCCCGAAACTTGATATTTAGAGATGTCATGACATTAACCTTACAAACTGAGTCTGAAAAAGACTCTTAAAGGTTTCTCATACACAAAGTTTTTAGTAGAAGTTGAATTTGAGGTCCCAGCCTCTTCAGAAGAAGAACCCGGGCTCGTATGCATGTCCAGCCATTACACAACCGGGACCATTAGTCTTAACGTACCGTTATGGAACGGCCCATTTGGCCGTAGCATTAGCCGCATGCACGACTGCAAATAATTGGCCAATTAACTAACTGTGCCATGAAAGCAAGGCTGGTGCAAAACTTATATGTCCAAGGAACCTCCTGGAAAACCCCTATCCAACAAATTCGAAGTGCGCATGCCTACTACACATAAACAACAATAAACATGGCGAGCGGTACCAGTGTGACTGAGGGAAGATCAAGAAAAAACAATATTCAGCAGAAGAAATGGACATTTTATTACAAGAATATAGAATGAACAAAAGTTATTATCAGCAAGTCAATCTTCAAAGATAAGAAACAAGGAGAAAGGGAAAGTTTGGCCGAAGATCTTGAACCGGGTAAATGCGTGTGGTGTAGAAGACCTAAAAAATTAAATAAGCAACATGAAAGCGTCTTTGAGCAACAAGCACCGCCACCAACATGGTACAGGTGGAGGACCACCTGTCCCCCCATTCAAGGATGAGGACTTGTTAATGGAGTTGTTTGGGAAGGATTCACTTCCCAGTATTGCTGGTAGGTTACCTAAGAATGATGTTCAGACTCATTCATGTGAAATAATCTACAGAAGTACTTTTATTTACATGGTTATGATTTGGCGTCTTGAACGGTAACACATAAGCGCAATGTCCACCATCCTTTAAACAGCCTCACAGATGCGGTAATCCTGCCATTAACACCTGTAATGGTGGAGTCTACCGCCAGTAAATGTAATGCTTTGTTTGGGCGTTAACCTGGCTCATGCATACCGCTAATTGAATTGTTTTCACCATTAGTACAAACAGCCCGTTTTCATTGCTAATGTCTGGACGTGCATACGGGCCCTGCTGATTATCAAAGTCATCGAAAGCCAGAATTTGAACGTCCAGTTAAATGACATATTTGAAATTGATGGTGTTGTGACTGGAACGACTAGGAAAACATTCAGCTGGTGAACATCATGAGTGACTGAACTGGAAAAAAAGAAGCAAGACGTTGAATCAGCTTGCAGAATATTCATGTTGGATTTCTGTTTACAAAAGTATGAGTCAGATTCATCCCTACTAATAACCATTAAGCCATTTAATTTGAAGTTAAATGCAGGCGTCTGATTGGGTGAAACACACGACCCAAGATTTCAGCCAATCACAGGATGCTTCTGCACAATATCAAGGCTCAAGCAAAGGAGAAGCTAATTGATAGATGAACAGATGGATTAGCGGACACATGTACTTCTAAAAATAGGCGACACAGAGATGATGTCAGGCTCACTGCACAGTCATCCTTCTAATCTGCTGTTTGCTCCAAACACTTGTGCTCTGCTGACGCTGGCTGCACGGCTCTATACATAACCTGCAGGTCATGGAGCTCTATTGTTGTCAGAGTCAGTAGGACGTTAGGAGCCCATTCCTGTCATCTTGGACCAGTGCTATAGATACCGATGGGTCAGGCCAACAGCTTTGGACAAACACACAAATAGAGACAGGACCCAGGCCAGACTCACTTCCTGCTTGGGAGATGGGTCATACTTAACCCTAAGGATCTCGTCTCTAATTCCAACATGAGGTGAAACTAGAAAATACATCTGTTAGCCCTTCTGTCCAAAGATATCTCAATGTCACAGTCTACTTTGTGTTGATGTACAGCTCTTTCTGCCCTGTCGAGTGGACAGCTGCAGCTCTGAGCAGCCAGATGGAAGAGCAGAGACCCCTGAAGCCTTCCAAACACGGTTCACATTCATGTCATTCTGGGGAAGATGACAAAGGCTGAAGGATTAAACAATTCAGACTGGAGCTGACTCATAAACTGACACATTCACCTAACTACCCTGTGTCTGTTCCATCACAAGAACATCTGCATCGTGTGTGTATCTTGGTGAAGCAGGAACTTTTTGGTTTTCCCTGACAAACGCACAGTTTCAGGTTACACACCAGAAATGGAAAAGTTTGCAGATTTGTTTTAAGTTCAGAAACGTTTCATGAAAATACGAGGGGATTTTTGCCTAAGCTGCTGAGGTCATGTGTGTGGATCATCAACTGAGATGGGGCTAGATGAGCCAGCGGCCCCATTAACACGAGCTGGCTCCAAACTAAACAGAAACTTCTTTGAAATGAAGAACAGATCCGTGACCGTTAATGCGAGTGGGTGACACAGTGAAGAAAGACAGAGTGCACGAGGCCAGGCTGCACCAGACAGCTTAAACGAAGACTAACATGAAGCACAAGGAGAGAGGAGGCGGAGGAAAAGTGAGGTGGGAATGGTTTGAGGAGAGAAGAGGAGAGAATTGATGGAAGAGGAGGGCAAGCATGAGGGAGGGGCTGAGTTTTTTGAGAGGGGAGCCAGGGAGTTACTCCACTCTGCTCCAGAGATGATGTAATCCTTCATTCCTATGAATGAGGCAAGCCTAGGTCCATCCAAGGACAGGAATTGTTCCATGATGAAACTTTATTTATTTCTGAATGACTGAAACAGAAGAAAATGTTACACAGAAACCCCGAGACATTCTTTTACACTTCTCAGAATCCGTCAGAACTTTTTTATTACCACAAACTGAGACCCGACCATACAGAGTACGTTTCATCTACAATCATGAAGCTTTCAGTAAACTGAAAGATCAAAACTTTCATCAAACAGTTTTGTTACGACCCCAAAGATGTGGGGATGAAGTAACAAATAAATCAAAGTCAGGGAAAAGGGGAGAGGAACCAAGTGTAAGCAAATTGAAGGGGTTTAAAAAATAAAAATATATTAGAGCAAAAGTTAAAAAGAAGTTCTTTCTTAAACAACAACAAAATAGAAACTAACACTATCAACTCAAATGACATTAACCACAACAAGAAGTAAACACTAACGGCCAAATTCCACCAGATCTGTGTCCGGTCCGTCTCCGATCCGTCACGGCACCGGATCTGATAGGTTTCTATTCTAGTCAATGTGTTAACTCCCACTGGATCCACTCTGTTGCGTTCCGGCTGCGTCTCTGATCTGGCAGATCGGAACGGATCAGATACGCAAGACTTCTATTTTTTGCCGGATGCCGGAGCACGACGCATCAATTAGCACAGAGCAGTTGGAGTGGGACAGGAAGTCAGGCACCAAAACAAAACTAAAACATCCGGTTAATTTTCAGAATAAAACACTGTTATCACCAGATCGTATTTCACTTAACTATGACACTTAACTATGAGGCAGGCCTGGAGTCATCAGATCAGAGGTTTTCAGAGGACTATAAAGACAACAAGGATGAGGAGAGGAGGAGGAGAATTCTTGATTCAGTGATTGCAGCGGGGAAACCTTGGTCACATGACTCCAGCTGAGTCATGTGACTGGAGAAGGATCTGAGACGGACCGTAGAAGTATCTGGTGGAAGTCCCGTGTAAGTCAGAGGCCTCAAGAAAAACACTCCTAACACTGAAGGTGTAGGCACAAGTCTCAGGGAAATGTCAACGCAGACATGCATACGAAGGGCCGCAACCAGACTGCTTCCTCTCTCCTGCTTAAATACCCTGCTACTGATTGGGAATCAGGTACAGGTGATCCCGATCACCAGCTGGAATCAACTGACCTGAAGCCTTCATGTGTTTCATCAAATATTGTGTATATCTATAAAACTAACTGGTTATGTCAGTGTTGATAAAACAGATTGTTGATGAATTTATACTTTTAGAAACTTAATTTACACTAGAATGTCTGGAAAGAAAGGGCGGGATGTCTTAACACCCAGCAGTGAGGAAGCTACTTCAGGCTAACTCTCTGACCTCCAGCTCTATGGTTGAAAGTTCACTGAGTTAGCCTCGGAGCACTTCCTCTCACACTGAACAAACACGCAGCATCTCCAACAGATCAAAGACAGCTGACAGTAGACTCATCCATCACAGGTACGAGGTCAGCTGCTGGAAAAAGGACCTATGACACAAATGAATCTACCCAGAGTGACAGAGACGAGGAAATCTGAAGTTAGAAGAGAATAACCAACAAATTCAGACTGGACAGGAGAGTTCTTCCACACATGTCAGACTCTTACTAGGTGTTTATGATGGGCACACCCAGCCTCAGCCTCAAGGGGAAAGTGCTAACTTAATACAACTGGAGTAAGAAGGAGAGGAAGAGGGATTAAAAGAAGAGGAGCAGTCACTTGACTAATAGATGAGACAACCACAGGAAACCCTGTGTTAATATTCCTCCAACACTCCCTTTCTCTTCTTGTTTCTTTGTAGTTTCTGATTCAACTCATCAGTATGAATCTTCAAAGCTGGATCCACCTCTGTTTCCACATCTGACAGAGGAGTAAAGAGATCTGTCTGATAC
The DNA here is from genome assembly GCF_009762535.1 of Notolabrus celidotus. NCBI lineage: Eukaryota > Metazoa > Chordata > Actinopteri > Labriformes > Labridae > Notolabrus > Notolabrus celidotus. Next base: position 4,777,217 of record NC_048274.1, read on the forward strand.
TGCAGTCAGCTCCTTGATCTGTATCCTTTAATAAACAGATATAAGAAAATATACTGTACTACTGGAAGTTTAAAAGGTGCCAGTAAAAGTCTCTTTTAATGTGACCTGGTTAATTAATAACTCATGCAGACCGAACAATCAAACAAAGTGAATGTAAGGTATGCAATGAGACAGGGCAAATGTGTTCTGCCATGTCAGAGTGGGGGGGAGCGGGGCATGCTGGGAAGTGATGAATCACATCAGCATCATTGAGAAGAAACAGTCAAAAAGAAAGTCAGACATTTTCAAAACCTCAGACAGAGAGAGTCATTTGTTTGGGGGCTGACGCAGCGTTTTGCTGATGCAGACAATGTCTGCTGGTGAACTCTGTGCCACCCTGGCCCAGCTCTGCCCTCTGACACCCTCTCTGGCACCAAGACAAGGGTGCTGCTGTAAACACAGCCCGGCCTCTCCGAGTATAATTCCTCTTCTGTCAGCCTTGCGTGGAGCGGTCCATGTTGCCTCTATGAGCGCTCTGCTTTGTCTACAATTTGTTTCTATTGTAGATGGAGAAGTCAGTGGGTCACTGTGCATTCATACTGAGGAATAATCAAATGATTTCTACACATATGTCCCTAACTGATAGAGTAAGCTTAAATATCATTGATTCAAACCTGGTGTCTGAATGATTCAGGAAGATCCTCACATGAAATGAAACAACAGAAACACCAACGTGTTTTTCTAAGCTGCAGTTTCTCTTGTGTCAGCTGCTGAGTGCAGGGAATCTTCTTTATGCCAAACAAACATGACTAATGAAGAGACAGGTCCATCTAGAACAGTCTTCCTTGCTACAACACTTTGAAATGATAATCTCTCCTGAGGAACATCTCATCTGCTCATTTTGGGGTAAAAACTGTGATCCTCAGAAGTGGAGTTAGGATACAAGACAAGGTACCGTTGAAGTTTGGAGTAAAGGATGTGACTCAGTGTTTCTCAAACGTAGAACCTCTTGCTCAGCAAAATATGTCAATACATCACAGTCCACCTCCACTGAGCCCACAGCTGAATGCAACAAGATCACTCTCGTTCTCTGAGGGCTGCTCAGCACCTTTCTGGGAAGCACCGGTGTAATAAGAACTAGAAGGAGACAAGTCAGTTCAAGGGAATGTGGGTATAAATAGACAAAAAATAGAGCCAAGTTAATACACTCAGCCTTTGAAATGAGGAGAAGAGAAAAATGCAAAGAAATCTCTTCTGAAAAACAGACTTTTATTGTAGATTTTATTTTATTTTATTATAAAAGTTTTAAGAAATATATTTTAAAATAATTGTACTCCTTTAGAGTTCTTTTAGGGGAATTTTCTGTTTTTTAAAACATGTTTATTTCTTTATCTTGACTTATGTGATTTTATGAACTGCCTGTTTTATTTTTTTTTATTTTGCCCATGTAAAACACTTTGGAACTTGTTTTTTGAAAAGTGCTCTACAAATGAAATTATTATTATTATTATTACTTCGATAAAGGCTTTATAAGACTGAATGACCAAAGAATTTTTTGATAATAATGTAGTAGAAATAAATAACATCTCTGTATAACGGGACCCAGAAGCCTCAAAGTAGCAGACACGAGTCAGGTCTAACTTTGACCTCCAAACTGGATGCTGTGTGACCCCTTCACATCCGACTGTGATCACAAGACACGGAGGGCAGCAGTGGAAACAATGAGTTTGTTTGAGCTCATTTGATACACGATGGTAATGTACACACACCCAAGACACACACACACACACACACACACACGCACACAGTCTGTTTGTTGGACACATGATTCCTCTTGTTCTAAATATAGATGGATCAACAGCACACAAAGCCACAACAAGGCAGCTACCAAACAAATAAGACCGTGGCCGTGGTTGGCAAAGGGACACAGTTACTCTTAATAAACAAACAGAGCTGCAGTCTTTCTGTGTCAAGAGAATGAATGTATGTGAGTGAGACAGTGCATGACAAAGGGTCTGTACTAACGATGTTCTGAAGTGACTCATTTCCTATTTGTTTAAATGGAAACTTGAATTCAGACTAAATGATTAGTCTAAAGGTGAGAGAACAATCAGGAAACAGTCAAAAGTGAGCACAATCACAGAGTCTGTGGTTAAACAATGTTGACTGAGCTGGCACCACCACCCTATGGTCCTCTTTGCAAGTAAATATCCATCTGCCTGTGCTGGTTACGGATCCATCTGGTCGGTTGTATGCCGTTTAATCAGACACTGACTACAAAGAACTTTATCTCCAATTTCCGGATCAAAACTCTGACTAACAAGCGCAACCCACAGTAAAACCAGATCACACACTTCATATCAAATCAATCAATGGAAGAGTTTCAGCTCATTTTTACTTAATGACTCTGGGGCATAGACTATATAATAATTGGACATAGTATCCGTGACATCACCCGTCTGTTTCTGAAGCGCGGTTTGAAGCCAATCATCGGTAGCAGCCATATTGGATATGCTGGAGTCAACATAACTGCTGTCGAGCTAATGTGACGTAAAGAGGCGGACTTTGAGCCTCCTCGCCAACAGCTACAGTGTTCCCGCCTGTCAATCAAGTCAGCTGTGCCTCAGTGCGTCAATCGAGAAATTAGCTATTCAGATTACACTTGTTTTTTTGTACCAGGCTGTAAACATGTTTATTTCTGCTGTAAAGATTGGCTTCTTTGAATTGGTGTGTATGTGGTTTCTGGTGTTTCTGCAGCCAGCCTCAAGTGGACGCTTGATGAACTGCAGTTTTTATCACTTCCGCATTGGCTTCAATTCTTGCGGCCAGAGGTTGCCGCTTGCTCTGAGGCTAAACCTTTAGTTTGGGTTAGCATCATATCAGTAAACATTAGTGTCTGTAAGCACGTTAAACTGGGAGGCTAAACAACATTTAATACTGGATCCTGTTACTGATCAGAGAAACCGTTTTCGTCACCCTCTGTGAACGCTGTGTCTTTAATGTAGGATTTGCTTTTGACAAAGATGCAACTTCCTTTAATAAAATATGATTTATTCCTTCAACACATCTGATCCTAAAACTCAAAGGTTGAGTTGTTTGGTTAAAGTAATGTGGATTTTTTTGTGGCAGATGGTTCTCACTCTGAGCTATGAACATCTTGATGGTTGTTCTGCTCTTCATTGAGGGCCTTGCTTTAGTCCTTAAAACTTGTTGATGTTTTTCCTCACTGAGAAACTTTGTTTGGAGACAACAAACAAAAGGCTCTCCAGGAGACGGGCATTAAGAATAACTACACAGAAATAGTCCATCGTGTCACTGATGGTCCTGTATGCTGTTGTAGATCACATAGAGACACCAGTATTAAATCCAGACTGTTTCATAACCGGCTCAAATCTCCTCATATTAGGTTTCAAGTGAAGATGACGCTTTAGCTGAGGTGTAACCATGGAGGGTTAATCTAGTCCATGGTATGTGCCCAGTGTGTCTCTGTGTGTGAGTGTGTGTATCCTCTAAACCTCTGTCCTGTGCTTCTCCTGTTAGCAAAACAAACATGAAGCTGGATCACTTTGTCACACTACCCGCAAATCGCTATAGCGGCTGTTGTTTCAACACCACGTCTGACACAGCGTGTTCCCGTCACCAACCTGAGAGAGAGAGAGAGAGAGAGAGAGAGAGAGAGAGAGAGAGAGAGAGAGAGAGAGAGAGAGAGAGAGAGAGAGAGAGAGCGAGCGAGAGAGAGAGAGAGAGCGAGAGAGAGAGAGCTGACTAACAACACTCGGTGACGGGGGCTTTATTCAGGAGAGACTCTGACAAGGTGGCTAATGTCAGCTAGATGAGACACTCAGGGAGAGACATCCAGACGTACTGGCACAGGAGAGAAAGAGGGAGACTCTTGTGAACTACAGAGTTCAGACAGAGTAAGTAAGAGTTGGGTGGAGTGAGGGGCGGGAGGGTGTAGAAAGGAAAAGTTACCGCTCCCGCTTTCCGAGTTGATTCTCCAGCTCAGCAGTGGGGAATGTGCTGGCATACCACAGAGCCTGCTCCTGAAGAATGCAGTGATTCCTAACGGATACACAACCACAGCTCTCTCTCTCTCTTTCACACACACACACACACACACTCTCACACTCACACACACACACGCACTCAGACACCCCCGTGTACAAAGACTGAGCCTGAGCCGTATCCCTTTTCTATTGAAGCTCAGCATTAAGTAAGACTGGTCTTTTTCACACCACATGTAATGAGCCACAACCTCACTATGACCGGTGGTTTACACAAAACACTGGTGTGTGTAATGCTGGTCAGGCAGTATGTCATGTGGTGGATGACGGCATTACAGTAGTGACATTTAAGCTCTTACTGTCCACAGGCATCACTTTGTGCTGCATCACTCTACACTGGAACATGGTTTGAGGAGAAGATATCAAACATTACGTTCATGTTAGAGAATGAATGGAAACAGTACAAACAAAAGTAGCTTTGACTCACTATCATTAAAGTTTGAAGCCATACAGAAGCAGAAATCCCATATGTCATCCATAGCACCAAAGTACCAAGCCCAGGTTACTCTCTCATAATCTATGAAGCTGAAGTCACTGGAATGGAAAACTCCTGAAAACACCTGATGCTGTGACATTAACATACGTGTCTTGTATTCATGTTAATCTTATTTATTGCACATTTACATGGCAATTATATGGCATTTCCCATCTCACATCTAAATCACACTGTTTTTAATAACCTAGTGTAATTGTATCTGTGCAATAACTTACCTTCCTATCAATTCATAAGATAGAGGTGTAAATAGTGTGTGTATATATCTCTAATATTTGCATTTTATTTTATTCTGTTCTATTTTATTGTTTTATATTATATTATATTTTATTATATTATATTTTATTCTGTTCTATTGTATTATATTATATTATATTATATTCTGTTCTATTTTATTGTATTACATTACATTATATTATATTATATTATATTATATATTTTATTCTGTTCTATTTTATTTTATCCTATTCTGTTCTATTTTATTATTTCATATTTTATTATATTATATTTTATTCTGTTCTGTTTTTTATTTTCATCTATTCTATTTTATTTTCAACTTTATCATTACTATTATTACTATTATTATTATATTTTTAACTATGTTAGTACGATTCTTGTATTACCCTGTCATGTTGTAAGATGCTGGATCACTAAAGTGTATATTATTTTACTTTATTTTCAGCTTAATTCAAATGTTTGTACATTGAGTTCAAACAACAGTTATGTCAGAGACCATGAATGCATGTTTTGTGGAATATCTGAAGTAAGAAAACTTAGAGATGGCACATGATGAATCTATTTTCATAACAGAGGGACTGGAGTCACAGAACTCATCATATAACCAGCAGAATCAGCAGAAAGGTTATCTGAGGAAGTCAGCACACTTTAAGATATAATCAAGAGACAAATAAAATAAATACAAGATACTTAAAAGATAAACAAAGCTCTCAAAGACACAAACACACAGACGTTCACTGAAAGAAAGAGGAAAGGAAAGACAAAGAGAGGAGTTGGTGGGACAGGGTATTTACAGTAAGAGAGGTGTGGTGCATGAAATATATGATCTAATGCTACACACAGCTTGACCCCACCCTGAAAGCCAGAGAGAGAGAGAGAGAGAGGGAGAGAGGGAGAGAGGGAGAGAGAGAGCGAGAGAGAGTCCATGTCCTGACAAGAAGTGCGGGCAGGCTCCCACAGGCCCCAACACCAGCTCTGGGGCCCTGTGCGTACTCTTACATACACATGTGTGAGTCTGCTGAGAGAGGAGAGGGGTTGGAAAGGAAGGGGGAGGATACGAGATTTAGAAAGACAGACTAGAGAGTTCACCGGTGTCAACAAGTTTCAACTGACAGAGAGGAAGTAGAAAGAGTGGAGGAGACTGCAAAATAAACGAGACAGGATAATGAAACATGCAGTGAAGGAGAGAATGGAAAAGAAAGAGGAACAGAAAGAAAGCAAAGAAAGACTGTTTCAGAAATAAAGAGAGAGAGCAGTGGGATCAGTCTGACCTTGGCCTCATCCTGACCTACTGACACACTGAGGGGGGAGGAGCAGGAGGGGGAGAAGGAGGAAGAGGAGGAGGAGGAGGAGCTGCTGTTTACTCTCGTCTCATCTTAAAAACCTCTGAGTAAAGTTTAGCTCGTTCCCAGAATGTCATTCAGCAAAATGTAGGGAAGTGATGTTTCTATTTTTAGGACATAAGAAGAGAAGGAAAAACCGTTCATGTCAGCCTCCCGGCTGTTAAGAATGGTGAGAGGTAAGGAACACTTTTCATCAGAACACTTGCTCACTGAAAGTTCAGCTACGTTTCACTCTGTAACGTCTCAGCTCCTGAAGAAAGTGAACTCAACGAGGCTTCCTGTGCTCAGACCGTAAGAAAACCTGTTTTATAAAAGGATGCTACAGTTTTACTCCGTCCAGTTTTTGTTGCGTTCATAACTAAGACCTAAAATTGAATCATTGTTGATGTGCAGCTTTACTGTAGCCATGGCAAACGCAGGCATAGGAAATTGCTTTTCCTTAGAGACAGCTTCATCTCCTGAGGTAAAGATAAGGACAAGTCTTATCTTCAAAGTTAAACTTAGACGTGTCCTCGCCCACAGTGGAAGAGAGTGATCAGACATCACATCAGCCAGTGGAGACAGGTAGTCAAACTGTCAGGTAACTAAGTCAGGGTGAGGGTCTCTATCTCTTACATCAGACTTAGCTAAAACCAACTCTTTGACCTAAACTTACACCGAGTCCACCAAACCTGCTAAGACCAGTCATAGGTGCACCTGGTCGTGTTCGCATGAACATTCACGGAGAGCTGTGTTACCAAGTAACACAGCTCTACCCACACTCTTTTCCAATCATAGAGTTGTATGCAAACACAGTAAACAGCCCCGTCACAAACAAACAAACACAAGCTTCTGACGGGGAGATTGAGAAAGTCTGTGACTGTGACCGAGAGCATCATTACAGAGCAGTGTAATCATTAACATTTGGAGAGAATTCCCCCTCTCTCCCTCTCTCACAGGACTGAACGCTCAGAGCTGACAGACTCATCTGCATCAAACCTGAGAGCATCAGCACCTGTAGGGCGGGGGCAGCGCCTCATCTCTCTTTGACACATGCTGAAGTCGAGCGGAGAGCTCTTTGATTAATTCAGGCAGGGCTAACGGGACAAAATGAAACCTTCAAGTCAGCTCACTGTCTGAGAAGAGTCCAAACGCAGATTACTCTCTCTCGTCTTCATGCCCTTTCATTAATCATCCTGAGATGCGCTGCCATGCCATTGTGTTATAAGTTCAGTGACGTTACTTATTATGCTTATATGACTTTGAAAAGGGAGAGAAATCTGATTTTACAGACTCACACCTGCTCCTTCTGTGGTGTAAAAGTTACATCCCATGTAAGGTTACACAGGTGTGCATGCAGGAGGTGAAGTTTGTATCCTGTCCTGCTGAATTTGAGTCGTGCAGATGTGGCAAACTTGGGATTCCAAATACTCAACTTTCAGTGAGGAGACGCACAGAATAAAAATCTAGTGGTCCACTAACATGCGAGGGGAATCTGAATTGAGTTTTAAAACCAGGAGACCAGGAGTTCCTCAGGAAAGGTCTTCAGACTTTAAAAAAACAACATCTTTCATAGGAATCAGAGGAATCGAAGTCCAAAAAGTATCTGCAACTTCATGTTTTTTTGTTCTTATTACAAGAAATAAAACAAGGTACAAATCTGAGAACTAGACTTTTATCTCTTTCTCAGAGGAAAGACAGAAATAAAAGGTTCATTGTCCCTCACGTGTCTGAATCACAGCAGTAACTGGTGCTGAATGAAATCAGTCTGAGATGGAGTGTGTATCCAGGGCGTTTGGACAGAGAGAGATTCCTGAGACCAAAATAGAACAGGAAGAGGAATACCTTTTCATAGCAGTCTGGCATCATCGCAGCCAGCACACCTGCTCAATTTAGAGAACATTAAAAAAAGCACAGCTCTCATCTGGTTTCCACATTGTGTGAGTCTCTGTGAAAGTGTGTGTCTCTGCAGCAGTACGTGTAAAGTCGGTCTTTTCCTCTTTGGTGCGTATTTATTTATACTGTGTAATGTTTTAAACAGACGCCAAGATATGAGTGTGTGTGTGTGTGTGTGTGTGTGTGTGTGTGTGTGTGTGTGTGTGTGTGTGTGTGTGTGTGTGTGTGTGTGTGTCCCCGCCTGAGGAGGGAAGCACCTGCTCGTGTGCGTGTCTCCCCTCAGAAGGAAAAGGAAAAGCATCATCGCAGCTACTGTACTCACAAGCATGCAGCTTTAGCATCCTCCTCATGTCTGACATCATCCTACGTCTACTGTAAACCTCATTCAAACCTGGTCTGCCAAGTCCAGAAACCCAGATGCTGCCAAAGCCATACCCAGTGCAGCTTGTCCCCTCTACATACAGGCATCTATCCACAGCTCAAGTTGTTCTTAAGTGGAACCTTTCTTTCAGTGAAACGCTGAGTGCTATAATTCCCCTCTGCTTTGAGTAGAAGAAGATGAAAACAGGGAAACAGTTTTATGTTCAATATTAAAGGTGAAATATAAGTGAGTCGGTTTGATTTCAGATTAGCTTCTTCTAGGGATGTCAACAATTAATCGAGTATCAATTAATTGATTGTTAAGAACTTACTCAAACACTTATTTTGTTTTGATTTTCTATCACTTGGAACAAACATCATGTGGTCTCATATTTCATTCAGCTATCAGGGAGGTGTTTTAAGTTTAAAGCATGTTTGGATGTGAATCAGCTGACTAAAGGTGTTGCGCACAGCGAAGACACTCAGCTGGGGGCTGCGGCTGAGTGACAGGTCTCCACGAGCGCTTTTTTTCTGCGCCGCCGGACTGATTATGACTCAGTTCCGCTCTCGGCTGACACCTGACCACGTTCACATGCTTATTTTTCTCATTAAGAACCAGTAGACAGAAAACTGGACACTGAGTCTGAAATATGTTTCTGTTCAGTTCTCTTGTTGAAGTCTGAGCCTTCACTTTTATGACTGTATGTCCGCAGAGATTATGAGCCTGCTCCACACGTTGATATTCAGCGTGTTTAATGTTTTGAACACCTCAATATGATCCATAGATATTCAATACTGTCAGTTATATACATTGTGTTGTGAAGGAAAGTTTGATTTAAGGGGAAAAAAAACGCATTTGGCATTGTTTTTGATTGACAACGTTTGTCTTTTGAATGATTAATCGATAATTGATCGTTAACATTTCCAAAGATCAATCATGGAGAATACTTGAAATTTACATCCCTAGTTTCTTCTGTGTTCCACCTTCAACACAATAACTCAGTCTCTCCTGCAGGACTGGTCTCGCAGACTTCAGGACAGATTTGAATTCTTTGTTTTGTCTGAGTTTTTTGAGAATGAAAAGGCAAGATGGTTTTTTTTATTGTCCCGTGTATTTCCCAGGAGTGGGGGAGGTTTCCTGGTAAAGGACACGGCTGCCGTATGAATGGAGAACAATTCTTTGCAATCCTCCACTCCAACCCCCCTCCGTTCCAACTTCCTCCAGAGTCTTTCATCAACATCCCCTCTTCTCCCCTGCTGCAGGAGTAACTGGTGGTAGGAGGTCAGGAAGACGTGGGGAGGGGGCTGAAAGGAGGCCAAAAGGATCTGCAGTCTACCTGGGGAAGCGTACGTAACACATCAGTGTTGGAAAGCTCTGAAAGTGGCAATCGCAGCTATGCTGGGAATGTGAGCCTCGGCTCTGCCAGGGCTGGACCGGAGAAGCCCACAACTCTATTTAAGGAAATGGCAGTCAGGAGCCCATCAGCCGCTCTCTCAACCTCTCCGTTTCTCTGTCCGTCTCTCGCTCTGTTCTAACACCCCCCCTCATCCTCCTCTTCCTTTCTGGTACAAGAATGATAATTATTTTCCTTTGTGCAGGAAAGGTTTATTTCTGTACCTGCTGGGAAGAAGAAGAAGAACACGCTACCAAAGGCACACAGAAGTGTGAAGTTGCTGGTGTGGTTTGAGTTATTGTGTGTGGTTTGTTGTGGGGATGGGTCCTGCTAAACTGCTTACATGTTGTGATCTGTCAAACAACAACAACAACAAGTGACTCAAAGAGAGAAGTCAACAGAAGAATACAACAAATACTTATTTTATAGCTTAATTTCACGGGACACGCACAAACATAAACTATAAAGTCTGCAGCACAGCCCGGGCCCTGATATTAAATCACACAAAAGAAATGTTTTTACACTCAAGCTAGAAATCTGGTGTGCAATAAATATGATCCATGAAAATGTCCAACTTCTATTGTGATAAATGTGACTGTCTATATCTGATTTATTCATACCCTGTGTTCACAAGAGCATGGCAGACTGAACTCTGGTGCAGAATGAGTCTACAACATCAGCCTGCCAGGAGTCTGATTCAGGAGGCAGGTTCAGTGAAAACTCAGAGTCTGTTAACCCTGAAGTGAGAGAAACTCTGGGTTTTCAGTTTCAGAGAGGGAGGTGACTCAAACTGAGAAAGAGGGGTAACTAAGGTGGGAACCTAACCTGGTCCATAAACACAGATTCATTTCTGCATTCATTCATTCATTAAGTCTGTATCACATGTTGTTAACAGAGATTGTTTGTGCACAGCCTCTTAGGTAGACTATGACACGTTCTTTTTATCAATGAGCCTGTAGATGACGGGGCTGCATGACGCTGCAGGGACTTATATCTCTGTGTGGAGAGGATTGTTGGACCCTGGCTGGATGTTAGATTATTTCCAGTTTACTACCAAGCAGCAACCTCCGGTCTAAAAATATGAGTCCAATGCGGAAGTGCTAAAAACTGCAGTTCATCAAGGATCCACTTGAGGCTGGCCCCGGAAGTACCGGAAGCCACATACACACCAATTCAAAACAAGCCGATCTTTACAGCAGAAATAAACATGTTAACAGCCTGGTACAAAGACGAGTGTAGTCTGGATAGCTCATTTCTCGATCGGCACACACTGTATGGTCAGTGAATTTTTTTCTAACGCAGCAATTTTTAAGATATTAAGATTATGAGTCTTCCAATGAGAGGCAAAGCTGACTGTGGGAACACTGTAGCCGTTTGCTAGGAGGCTCAAAGCCCGCCGCTTTACGTCACAATCACTCGACAGCAGCAATATGGCTGCCGCCGCCGATTGGCCTCAAAACAGCGCTTCAGAAACAGATGGGTGAAGTCACGGATACTACATCCATTTATTATACAGTCTATGGTTACTACATATTGATACTGTTTTCTTCACACTCTAAACTCCCATCTGAGGGTAAATCAACTCAGAGTTCATGATTAGACTCAGAGTACGTTGAAAAAACATCCTGAAACGGGCCCCTGTGCTGTGAAGGCCTTCCAAATGTCAACTATCAATATTCAAGGGTAATGTGTCCTGTGTTACCCAGCATCCTCGGTTTTCAACAGCCTGGGGGATGAAGCTTTTGGCGAGTGAGTAGACGCGTTGCAAACACAGAGAGGATCATTCAGAAAACCTTGACAGCACTACAAGTCGAGGCGACGAGAGCCCGTTTCTACGTGGCAAATCAAGAGCCAGATTTAAGATGAAAAATGCAAACTGTCTCACTTTGAAGCAGAGAGGAATTCTATTCAAGTGATAGTGTGCAAGTTTTCACTCTGGATCCCAGGAAAAAGTGAAACCTTCTTTGACATGTCTTCTCCTTCTGTGGATATGTCCGAGGTCAGACTCTATCGATGTATTTATAAACCTGGGTGTATTGAGAAGGCGGTGAGCTTGTGTTACGCAGCGTGCACAGCCATTGGTTCCACTCAGATTAAATGTTGTTGTGTTTCTGGGATGACGGCAGCCTTGGCCTGGAAGTGACCAACTTGGTGAGTCTTAAATCCGGCAGTGAACACAGCTTCCTGGAGGAGTCCGCTTTGGTGTGGTCCTGTCCACCCGCCATGAGGATTCAAAGAGTGCCGCTGTATGGCCACCACAGCAACTGTTACCACGGGGCTCTCTCCCCGGCTGGTTCTGCTGATGTCAGTGTGAACCCCGGCCAAGACAGCGTCGACCGATCAGATGAGAAGAAAACGAGTGTGGTTGGCGGCGCCATGCTGTGTCTCCACTGTCAGTGTCCATTCATGTGAGGACAGAGAGGACAGTCAGAGACACAGCTGAGGCTCAGCAGAGACCCACATTAAGGTTTTGGCTCTGCTGCTGAGGGCTGGCAGACTGAAAACACCTCTTCCTGATTTTCTGACAACAATCCTTCTTATATTTAGACTCTCTTTGCCTTTTTCAACTCTGTGTAAAGAAAGGGAAGAGTGGCTTTAATTTTAAATAACCTGACTTCTTCAGCTCACTCACATCAGGAGGGCCATGTCCCCCACTGAATATGAGTTATCACAGATGTATCTGCAACTTCATGAAGTATTTTTAGCACAATGAATACTCAGAGGCCCTCTCGTGAGCTCCCTGTAAAAAGTAATGCACTCTAATTCAAAATGAAACAAAAGCTCAGCCATGAATTAGACCTTTACAAGATTTAAAAGTCTTAAAAATGTTGTTTACTTCATAATAGTAAATCAAAGGGACTCTTAGTTTGATCAGGTTACAGATCAGGGTCTTTGGATTCAGACTTCACTAACTGGGTGTCGGTGGGCAGCTTGAGGCCATCTTGTATTTTGATCCAAGTCAAACTGATGTTACTTTGTGTGCAGCCTTGTTGTCTGTAAAGACCTGCTTGTCCGTTCGGCTAAGACTGGATGGCTCCTGAGCTTAAACAGCCACTTGCACAAGAAGTGCAGTGTATAGCCCAGCCAGCTGCCCGGGAGCGGGGCGGGGATGGGGCAGGGCCGGGCTGAAGGTCTGGACGGCTATGTGGGGAAACATTATACGCCTGTATGTCTGCTCTGGTGAGGACGAGACTGACTGGTCATCTATGAGACACACTGGTATCCCTCACCTGTTCTCACCCTCTCCTGCTCGCCCTTGCAAACTCGCTCTCTCTCTCTCTCTTACAAACACACACACACACGCATGCACACACACACACATACATACATATTCAAGTACATAAATGTATGAGTCACCTGTTTTCAATTGTAAATATAAAAGAAAATGTGTGAGCCCCAGATTGAGTTAGCCCGCTCTGTAAAGGGCAGTGTTAATTTTGGCAGCAACTTTAGATTTATTCTTAGTCTTCAAATGAAGATGCCTTTTTGTATAAGTCACATTCTAGTCTTTATTACCCTTCATAGTTTAAACCAATAAAACGCTGAGTCATTACTTTAGTCAAAACATTTTCTCTCTATAAACTCTTTCATTCAGCCAATCACAAACCGGTATGAAGGTTGTGCAAAGTGTTAAAACCTGTAACAGTTCCCTCTTAAAAACCTTAGCTGAATAATTTAGCTTAGACTCTCTCAGTGTTCGCTGCACTCTGACCTGCATCTTCAACTTTGATGATTAAGTTAATCAAAACGACGAAAAGTCTTACTGAAAATGCTTTGAAGATACTTGGATTTATCCAATCATTATCAACCCAGGATTAGGATACATCAACGTTTTGACACAGACTTATTGACAGTAATAGTGGCAAAAAAACGCAGATGTATATTAAACTGATCACCTCGTAGATATTAAATGTCTGACAGTCCACCAATAACATTTAAGTCTTTTTATCTCATTATCAAAAACTAAACATATACTCTGCAGAGTTTTTGTTATCGAAGGTGTATTCTTAGTTTGTCCTCATTTTATCTTCATCAGGGAACAATATAGACGTTGGCAGATTATTGCTTTTATTCCAGAGGTATTTATTCCAGCTATTGTTATGTCGCCGGTTCGAGTCCCAGTATGGTCGAAGTTCGGCAAGTGGACTGGTGGCTGGAGAGGTGCTGGTTCACTTGCCTGGGCTCTGCAGAGGTGCCCTTCAGCAAGGCACCGAACCCCCAACTGCTTGGGGTGCGCTGGTTGATGGCAGCATCCTCACTCTGACATCTCTCCCTAAGTGCATGTCCACTGCATGTTTGTGCATGATTGTATGTATATACCAAAAACTGCGCGTGTAGCATGACCGAAAAATAACACGAGGGAAAAAACATTGAATTTCCCCCTGGGGATTAATAAAGTACGTTCTTCTTCTTCTTTATGACTCTCCTTTAAATTATGGGTGGTGGAGCCGGAGTACTTAATATCATGTTTTTGTGTTTTGATAGTTTGTCAATGCCGATTGGTTTGTGTGGCTTCATGTTAATGCTGTTTGTAACTGGATGTCAAACTGGACGTCATCATCATCTTGCTTCAGAACAACCTATGGGTATAAATAAAGTAAAGTAACCTAACCTATTTCTCGTCATCATTTTTGTCAATGAAATTCAGACTGGTATAGGGTTTCAGACAAGGTGGCTACTCTTTACCTCCTACATAATAAAGATTAAATGTTTGAGATTATGAAGATTTTACTGTACCTTGAAGCAACAACAGACAGTGTGGACAGGTGATGGATAAGACTGAAGCTTTGTGTCAATCCCTGAAAGCATCACAGAATCACAAACTACCTGATCAACTAAAACAGACAAAGGAACTGGTCCAGCTCTTCTACCGATAACACCCAACCAGCCTTTCATCAGACCTTCAGTCCAGAGCCAAATGAGCCACCAGCACTGTGGGAATGTTTACTGCTGTAGAGACGCCTCCATACTCCGATCAGATTGGATGAGCCTCACTATAACGTGCTGAAATGTTTCTTCATGTGCAGATAGAAATGAAGACCATTTCCAACCCTTTGAATGATTGGCGAGTACTGCTCCCCGCTTAGTGGATGTTCTGTGTTTTCTGGCTTTCAAAAAAAGATGTTTGTCTTCCTTCCCTTCTGTACTAAAAACATACAACACCCATTTCACACCCAAAAGCCGCAGTGTGCGTCAAACTCTTCATTCTGTGGACCATAAAACCCTACAATTCCGTTTCCAGTGTCCTCAGCTCGTTTGAAACACATCCCTGATGTCAGCTCGCCGACTACTCAATCATGACTGATGATAGTGCGTCTGATAGGTTGAGGTTCAGTGAAAACATACACAGATACACACGCCGTGGTAATCCGACTTGCTGGTGGAAAGCAGAGCCGGGATCAGAGCTATAAAGAAGCACAGACAAGTTCAGTGAGAAACGAAACCACGAGGGTTTATGAAGTGCTTGATTGCATAATCCACACTATCAGAGGAACATCGCTCGTCTCTCTCAGAGATAAATAACAAGATCCTGACATGTAGAAGTTCCTCTCTCCTCTGTTTTTTACAGACACACAAACACCTGACAGGGAGGACTGAAGAGAAAAGGCCTCTGCTGTAGAGGCTGAGGGGAAAAGAAGAGCTTTATTTTTTCTTCCCCTCTGCTCGTTTTGGCAGGTCGTCTGTCCCCATTCCTGAGGTTCAGAACGAGTTCACGGAACACGCCGTCAAGTTCCAGAAATAAACTGTTTGCTCATGCGGGGGTGCGATGAAATAGTTTGGACAGAGACAAGAGTTTTCTCTCGCTAACGGAATGGCTAATGACATGTTTGGAGAGGATGTTGACAAATTTAGATAGTGCAAGTGTTAGACTACACAAGACGTCAGGTTGATTGTTACACCTGTGTTTTTTTATTGTCACGTCTATGCTCTGTTTTTTGATATCGTTATCAAAGTTAAGAATCTTAATCAGCTGTAAGTTTGCTGTTCAGAGGCAATAGATCCAATAACACAATTCACATTGAAAATTTGGGAGAAGATAAAAAAGAAATATAAGTTGCAGACAGAGAGGAAATACTGAACTGGGCTGCATATGACTCGGGATTTATACCAGGCAAACATGACTTTCAGT
Organism: Notolabrus celidotus; assembly: GCF_009762535.1. NCBI lineage: Eukaryota > Metazoa > Chordata > Actinopteri > Labriformes > Labridae > Notolabrus > Notolabrus celidotus. Next base: position 4,793,092 of record NC_048274.1, read on the forward strand.
TCAAAGGATGGACAGAAAAGGGCATTACTGCACTCTGTGCCATCCTTAAGGAAGGGAAGTGTATGAGCTTTCAAGAATTAAAGGAAATATTTGCACTAGATAAGCAGGATTTTTTTCAGATACTTGCAAATCCCCAAAAAATTCAAATTGACTCTAAAACCGAATTTAATGGCATAATTAAAATTATAATAGAGGCTTACCACCTCTATTATAAATCTCGAGTCATCTCAGCCTTTTATAAAGTTCTGGGGGAAACAGGGTCAACTCAACACTTTACATCAAAAACAAATGGGAATCAGAGTTGAATATTGCAATCTCAGAGGATGATTAGTATAGAATGTGTATGACACATTGTACCACCACTAGCTCACAGGTATGGAGAGAGTTTGGCTGGAGAAACCTCACTAGGTTTTTTTTATAACCACCCAGATGAAGAGTAGGCAGCTGCAAACACCCCAGCCATGTCGGAGGCTCTGTGGTGGTCAAGAGGCCAACCACACACATGTTTTCTGGAACTGCTCTAAGATAAAGCCCTTCTGGGATGTTGTAAATAGGACTATAAATGACATTACAGGTTATGAGATTCCAAACTGTTCTGCCGTTATGTACTTGGGAAACATTGAAGAAGAAAAAGACAGGTATCTGATTAAAATTGTACTCATAGCCAGTAAAAAAGCTATCACCAGAAACACTGGTTTGAAATCATTCAGGATATCTATATAATGGAAAAGCTGACGTACCAACTAAAGCTCAGAGCACATACCCACGACAAGAGGGAGGACTCACGTACTAGAAATGTCCCTGAAAATGTTTATTTATGTTCATGGACTGTACTATAGCTTTTCTAAAATGACAATACATTTTTAAAAAAAGTATTTTTTAAAATAGTGTTCAGCGTGACTTGACAGATTATATTTTGATTGATATCTCAAGCTCTGATTGGAATCTCCCAGCGTCCATGTACAGTGATGGTAATGCTGTACCTGACGATTGATCCTCCGTGTTTGATCTTGAAGAGTCTGTCTCAGTATCTGTGAAGTTTAAAGAAACTTGAACGTCTGCAACTTGAATTCAGATTGAAACAAGTCTCATACTTTTTGGATTCATTCCACGATTCATACAAGACTCTGAATTACTTGTTTAGACGGCTACTGCGGCTACCAGTTGCTTTAAATCAGTACTAATATCCTAACAATCAGCTTTCAGCCAATCAACTCTCAGCAGGAAACCGTCGAAAGCAATCAACAAATGATCTTTTTAATGAGTGTTTGGCGGAGCAGGTTGTTTGACAGCATGGAGTCTGCAGTGAAAGTGGTGAATGGATTTCAGCTGTAAATGGTACCAGTATTTTCTGAGCCTCCATTCTTTCCTTTCTACTACCCACCCGTTCCCCCTCCTCCTCCCCTCCTCCCGCTCTCACCCTCCCCTCTGCAATACCGCGGTGTACTCAGGAGACCTTAGCTCCACTGAAGGTGGAATCAGTTTTCCTTTTCCACTGTGTCTTTTTCCCCCCACGCTGGAAAAGCCCCCGTCCCACCTCGCCGAGCGCCTGACTCAAGTGTGCTCCGACGTGCCCACATTCCTAGACAGTATCCCCAACGCCGGAACCGTTTACCGCCTCAGCCGGGAATGCTGATTTCCAGCCCAGGTTTTTCATCAGACCTAGTTTAGGCAGAGAGTAATACCAACCATTATACAGAGCAGACTTTCCCTCCATGTCAGTCATCTTACTTACAGAAAAATGCAGAGGTATGCTTTCTCTCTCTCTCTCTCTCCCTCTCTCTCTCTCTTAAACATTAGAGGCAAAGCGAGTGCCTGCAGCTCCGATGAGAAGTAATCATTTCGCTGAAAGTCATATTTTGACCTAGATTGAAGTCTCACTTCAAACTTAGATTCTCCACTGAGGCTGTTTAAGTCGAAGCTCAAACTTCCAGGGAGAATCACGGTGACCGAATCCTGAGATTGAATACAGAAGAGAATCAACCAGATGATGAAAACATTACATTTGATGTTCTCTCTATCTGCTGTGGCCGATCTAAGGAGAGTAGTTCTGGTACTCTGGTTAGATTGTTTCGCTACCAGCATATTGAATAGACCTGTAATACATATAAAATGCAGAACGCTTGAGAATTTAGTATATGCACCAATTGGATACTGGATTATATATTTTGCTGCTCCCAACCAAGAGAAAGAAAAGCAGTGGTTGATCGTCTGAGGGGGCAGCAAGCTGAACTTCCTTTAAGGTCAGCTCAGAATGCATCCATGTGCTGTGCTTGTTTTTATCTTCAGGTTCCTTCACTGTTCACTTTTCACGAAGTTCAAAACAAAAGTAAAATCATCCACCAAGTTCTCCTCCCTCCAAAGCTAGAAACCCTGATGGTTCAAATCCATAAAACACTGAATAAAGCAGTTTCAAGTTTTAATCCAGCATCTCTCTCAGATGCTCTAGAGGGGACACAAAAGAGAGATGTTGAATAAGTTTTTATTTATTTAGACTTTTTTTAAATTCTCTTTCAACTTTCTGATAAACAAGATAACAAAGAAAGCTCTTTGGAAACCAAGGCCGGGCTTACAAAAGGTGGAGAGTAAACAGCATTTGTTTTTCAACTAACACATCATTATTATTATTAGATTGGTACTAGGCTCAGGCTAGGGCTGGGCGATAATTCAAAAACGATAATTATCGTGATATATATATATATATATATATATATATATATATATATATATATATATATATATATATATATATATATATATATATATATATGTATTCTCTCAATAGAGATATAACAAATGTTCGATAAAAGTCTGATATAAATAAACCTGTAATTACACCCCGCGAAGACTGGAAAGGGAGGAGGTGCTAATGTGTCTTAGACGCTAGTTGCCACCCAACATTAGACAGAATAAGAAGACTGCATTGAACAGCCAATCATGTTGCAAGGTGAGAGGTAGGCGGGGCTTAAAGAAATGTAATGTAAACACAGCTGATAGTCTGACACTGTGTCGACTCAGCGTTAACTATCAACTTAATACACTTCATGAAATATACTTTCAGGATGTGGGTAAAGGAAGAGCACAGAGACAACTTCTGCTGTGCATTTCTAACACGTTTAATGTCCACTGCGACCGTAGTAAAACTGAACACTGAATAACCGTGATGCATTCACTGCACTGTGGGAAACAGCATCACTCTGCCGGTAACCCTTAGTAACCTAAAAGGTGAGTGCATAACTCAAAACAATACTCTACTAAACTGATACACAGAAAACTGTTTGATATATATTTGTTGTAAATGTAAATCAAATTATGGAAATAACCTCAATCTGAGAAAAATAAGAATCTACAAACTAAAATTTCACAAAAATCTCATCTTATACAAAAGACCTGCTTCCTGTTAGCAGTGTCAGAAATGATGGATTCAAGAAGCTCATCAGAAAACTAAATCCAGATACAAGCTAACAAACTGTCTTCAACTTTCACTCAAGAGCAAAAATCTGCCTTTAAATTAAAATCAAATAATGATTTGATATTTTGTCCTGATACTTATCGATATCGACTGATATGAAAAATGTTATCATGATAACATCTTTGTCTATGTCGCCCAGCTCTACATTGAGCCACATCTCTGCCCTTCAGCTCTCAGACAGCTGCTTCTACAAACCGAGTCCCTGCCTGCCTCCTTCCAGCTCAAATAGTTGTGCAGGCCAGGTCAGCAATACGCCACACCACAGGAAAATGAAGTTAGTCATTCAGAACACCAGGCCCAGTGTCCCGTCCCCACCCCACCCCTTACACTAACTCTACTACACCCTGTGTGTGTGATTGTGTGAGTGCATAAGTGTGAGCGTGCTGGTGTGTGTGTGTCGTCCTTCAGACAGCTCTCTTCTACTATTCATGTCCCGTCAAGCTGATCGGATATTGTCCCTCTTGAGATTGTCTCAAAAGGAGTTTTGTTCTCCTCAGGGGGGGGGGAGGAAAAACAGGAAGTTACATTCCTCAATAACCACTACTGAAATACTGCTGCAGGCTATCATTCAAGAATCACTGAACAAAACCAGGATTTAAACTCTCTCTTTGAGGTTTCTCACATGAAGAACAGATTTGGTAAGGATGATAAAGGCTGGGCTGTTCAGACTGAGGCGCTGAGGTATGAAGCAGCAAATAACTCACGGGAGTAAAACGAATCATGACAATCTAAAAATAACATGACGAGTTCATCTTGTGAGACGGAGCTCTGCCTGTGTTTTAGTGAGACAGTGATCCCACATTGATTATGATCGCCTGTAAAGTTGCATAAAGTCGCATCACTCGCCGGGTCCTAAAACAAGGACGCCTCACAGCCGCTCGGAGAAGTAGGTCACTGAGGATTCCATTCATTTGTACAGCGCTTTCCAAATAGTTGCGCTTTTCCACTCAGCCCAGGACTTCCAGCTGCATGTTAACCCTTTAGCAGCCTGCAGCTCTCTCACAGCACACTCACTGCACTTCATACTGATCGGTTAGTAAAATCACAACAATGTTCCTGACAGAGTTTGAAGGAATCAATACTCGGGAACATCTCAACAGAACATTTGAAGTGACAGATTTATTGAATAGAAGCTCTGAACTGGTCCAGTAAAGCAGCAGACTGATGCATCAGCCGAACTCTGGCACATACACTCAAACAAGCTACCACAACATACCAGAGGGATCACGTAACCAGACAACCTTCTCAATCTCACTCTTTTCAGCAGCGTGCGTCCTAATGTAAAGTCTAGAGCGCTGAAACAGGCTCTACCTCGCTGAGCTGAATCAGTGGACGGGAGGCCAACGCAAGCTGACACAGGTGGAAGAGGAGCTCGAGGGTGGGGCCCAAAGTTTAATGTAGAGGCACTTCATCGAAATACTCGTACTTCAGAGTGATTCAACTGGGACAGAGTGTTGCATAGAAAAATCTGAAGAAACGTGTTGTATGTTAACAATACCATGCATGTTGAAAAGAAGGAAATATGAACAGTTTTGAGAAGCCTTCAGGATTAATGTGTAGATTAGTTAGTGTGTGTCGAGAATGTAACTTTGCTGGACAGCTTGACAATGTTTCATATTTAGTACAGCAGTGATTTTGAATGAAAATAAAACTAAATGTACGGATTGAAATGAAATCCAGGAGTGTTGACGACAGTGTGTTTACTGTGACAGCATCTGTATCGGTCTGGTCCAGTCCACAGACTTTTCTTGAGTTCTACACATAGACTGTATAATTAATGGACGTAGTAGCCGTGACGTCACCCATCTGTTTCTGAAGGGCTGTTTTGAAGCCAATCGTCGGCAGGCCATATTGGAAATGCCAAACTCAACCTATCTTCATCCGAGCTAGTGTGAGGTAAAGAGGCGGGCTTTGAGCCTCCTAGCCAACAGCTACAGTGTTCCTGCCTGTCAGTCAAGTCAGTCAAGTCAGTCATGTCCTTAAATGGGGAAAACCAGTAATCTTAATATCTTCTGAACCGTCGGTTTATAAAAAAATTCACCCCCCATACAATGTGTGCCGATACAGAAATTAGCTCTTCAGACCGAAGCCGTTTTTGAACCAGTCTGTAAACATGTTTATTTATGCTGCAAAGATCGTCTTTTTTGAACTGGGGTGTGTGTGGTTTCCGGTGTTTCTGCAGCCAGCCTCAAGTGGATGCTTGATGAACTGCAGTTTATAACACTTCCGCATGGGTTCTACAGTGTGATTCCAACCATAAGTTAACACACATTGTAAATCACTGACCTGGTGACAAACAGAGAGCAGGTCGTCATGTCTGTTCAGACGCAAAAGCCTCACCCCCAATGTTTACAGAATAAGCAGCGTCTGTTATGGCTGAGCCGCACACGTCACAGCCAATACGTTCCCATTCTCGTCAATGCTCACGGCGTGTCTCGGCAGAGATACGCTTTGAGTCTATTTTCGATGGAGCCCGCGCCCAGCACACGTCAATCTGCACAGAGAAGAACTACTGGACAGGAAGTCAGGCACGAGGATCGCATGCAACTTCCACCAATTTCAAAATAAAACACCATATACGAACTCCCGACCGTTTAGATCAGAAATACTCATCGATTATGGATGTAAGCTAGAGTCAAGAAGAAGTCAAGAATCACATGTGTCCTAGCTGATCCATGATGACTTAGAGCGCCTGTGGAGTTATGAAGAAAGACACTCCCTGAACACATTTGAGTGAAAAGTCACAAACATCAAACACAGCTCAAAGTAATTCCATCTTTAACTCACAGTCCCTTTCATCGAGTCATCAGAATCTGAGTCCTCTAGTGGGGAAATACAGATTCATAAAGGGTCGGGTGTGACGTTTAATTACCACTGTGACTCCAGTATCACCACAAAGATCACATGCCGGGGTCTCTTTGACTCACGCGTCATGAACTGTACTCTGTTAACAAAAGAAAGTGACAAACTGTTGTTGAGTTGTCAAAGACGTCAGCCCCCCTCTGCCCGCCCCACGCCATCAATCCGCTCTGATCTGAAGCCGCCTGACGACGGGAGGGGTCGGCTGAGGAAACTTCATATAGTCTGCTTTGATGTGATCTACTTTATATTAAACAATAACACAGAGCAGCCGCTATTAACTGCAGCCACTGCCCATTGTAAACCCCGATGGAAACTCTGTGTAATGTGTGTGTGTCTCTGCAGGGCAGGGCCATTATGTCAGCCCATCAGATGTGTTGCTGAATGCAGATGTTGCTATAGGTACGCTCAGACGCCGGCTCTCCAGCAGCAGCAGCAGCACTTCTCTCTATTTTTCATGAGCCCAGTTGGTTGCCAGGGTTTTTGTTTCCATGGCCACGCTGCAGTCTGATGCAACAAAACCCAGCCAGAACCCCCCCTGGGTGCCTTGGCGCAATACCAGCCCAGAGAGCGATACAGCACTATAGGCTGGCACACTGACTGACTGACTGACTGACTGACTGATGTCTCCAACCAGCAACAGTGCCAGCTGAGCAAACACTACACACAACCCCTGTATCCGTCCACATTCCCTCTCTGACTGGCTTCGCTTCAGCAGCGCACCATGAGCAGTTTCATAACAGCAGTGATTCAGCTTTTTACGTCTCTTGATGGAGTTTCAGGAATGTTTGGGGCAGGAAGTGGATTCTAATGCCAGCGAGAGGCCTGTATACGAGTGTGTTTGGTCAAGGGTCAGGGACTGCAGGGATTTTGGGAGAATATGCCCTTAAAAAAGACATTACAATGAAATAAAATGGAGCTTTGTCTGTTAAAGCTGGGGTTGGTAGTCAGATTTTGATACACTTTTTGTTACACTGGTTAAAATTATCTTAGACAGAGTCCTGAGGAAATGCTACATTCAAATTCATGCTAGTTTTCCGTGGCTGCCAACCCTAGCTTTAAAGGAGGGGACAAACTATCAAAATTCATACTATCTTTGCCTCAAATATGAGAAAGGTAGAGTGGATACATCTGACTGCACTCTGGATCAGTGTTGAGTTTTCAGACCCTTCTAGCGACATTTTCAAAAAAGCGACTAGCAACAAATCTAGCGACTATTTTTGGTGTTAAATTGAGACTTTTGGAGACTGAAGTGAAAGCATGTATCGTTCTTACTCTACTCAATGAGCAGTGGATGCTGCTGTGAGTCCCTCCTAGCAGCATTCAGAGCAGGAGGCGTTCACCCCTCAGCATCCAGACTGCAAATGTATCACGCATGTACGAAGTCACCGCTGGCTGATCCCGCCTACTGTCTCTTTTTGGTCCATTTAGATTGTTAATGTAGATTGTATACATAAACATTTAATAATACTCAATATACACATGTATTTAAACAGATTGAATAGACTCCGCCCCCTTTCTGAGGACATCCGCTAAGTCCTGTTGATGCACAATCTGAACGATCTCATAGCTCATCATCAGACTGGCTCTACCAACAACCGCTGGAAAATCCAGAGCCTTTTAAAACATTGTCACCACATATGAATGGATGTAGTTCCAGTCGTCAGTGTCTCAACAACTGGGTCCTCTTACCTGGGTTGTTGGCCTCTCCCTCCAAGACCTGCAGTTCGGTGCACTCAGCGAGGGAGTGCTCCAGACAGAGCTGCAGGAAGCGGGCCTGGGTCCGGCTCACCCTCTTCAGCAGGGACAGCAGAGCCACTGTCTGCTCGCACTCGTTCCAACCCTTGAACCAGCTTGCAAGCACTCCCACCTGATCACGAAACATCATGGTCTGTGAAGGCGTGATTGTGGGGGAGACTGACTGTGGGGAGCGACTTCACCCAGATGGCTTGGATAAACTCTGGGTGTGGATGCAGGTGGGGTGTCTGTGTTTCTCTCAGCTGATCGTTGATGTTTGAATGTGCAGAGCAGTCGTTGAGGTTTCAGCTGAAGCACTGTAATGCCATTCCTAGCTTTCTTGGCAGCAGCGACAGCAGGTCAGCAGTCTCCAAATCTGGATGTGAATATATTCCTGCTGGCAGGGTTTCTGCGCCGTCTTCTTCTGTCTGATAATCTCTGTTGTGAAAGCTTTGGGGGGGTGTGGGGTGCTCTTCTAGTTCGGCATTAGCTGATATGAGCTGCTTTCGGCTGTCAGCTCCCAAAGGGATTGATATTTGATGAGTCAGCCTTCTTCCAGCACACTTTGTGTCACATCAGCTTCAGCCTCACTGGCATTTTCCTTCAGGGAATCCCTCTTAAGCCTGCAGGAGGATGTTAGAAGTTAGTGGAGGGAAGGAAGAATATGTTTAATAATAATTTTATTTATAGAGCGCTTTCAATCAAAGTGCTTTACAAAGCTTAAAAACAAATAACAAACAAAGACAAAACACATCATAAGAAACATCAGCAGTAAACAACAGTAAACAACAGTAAACAGGTGGGTCTTCAGCTTTGCTTTAAATACATCAACAGAACATGCTAACCTAATGTCGACAGGGAGACTGTTCCATAAAGTGGGTGCAAGGACTTAAAAGACCTGCTGACCTCAGGGACACCTAAAAGGCCAGTCCCCTGAGAGCAAAGTGCCTGAGCAGGCACATATGGATCCACCAGGTCGGTGAGATAAGAAGGTGCAGAGCCATTTACAATTTTAAAAGTCAACAGTAACACTTTAAAATCTGCTATGGCGTGAACAGGCAACCAGTGAAGAGAGGAGAGCACTGGAGTTATGTGCTCATACCGAGTTGTTATTTCTCCCGACAATCTCCCTATTTCACGTTGATGTCAATCAAATGAGTGTCACTCCACTTCTTTTTTAAGAAGTCCTCTACTTGAGCCTTATATACAAACCCCAAAAAACATCCACCCCTCCTCTCCCTGTAGATGGTTTGATCCAGAAGACACTGCATGAGATGGTTTCTGACAGCAGGTAAACACAGACACACAGACACACAGGTAGATCTGTGACACCGGTAGCTGAAGTGTTCGTTTAGACTAATTGTTATGAGTTCAACAAACTTCTGCACTGTTTAAAGATTTGATCCATCCCTCATGAAAGAGGTTTAGCCCTGTTCTTGCTAGCTAACTTAAGTTGTGGCGTGCAATAACGCAGCATCCTCTTTAAAGTTCATAAGGAGCGTTTAGAGCTGTGTGAGTCTGATGACAGAGTGCTGACAGTGTCACTATCACAATATCACAGGTGAAGTTATTAAATCACTACACTCTACCTGATAACCTCAGGTGGAGATGCAGAGGAAATCTCTTCCTTCTTTAAATAAAGAGCAGAAAGCAGCTGAAGATGCAGAGGTTACTGTAGGTCAGATAACATTTAGCTGTAGGTAATAAATATGATTTAAAGCAGGGGTTCCCAAAGTGTGGGTCGGGACCCCCTGGGGGGTCGTGAGATGTCTTCTGGAATGTTTCATTTTTATATATATATATATATATATAAAAATAGTAAATTTTACCCATTATAGTAAAAATATCAACAAAAATAGTAGCTAAACTTTAAATAAAACCTTGAAAATAGAAAATGTAATGAGTTTTCTGCTTTTATTTTTGCCAGACGACTCCTAAGTTTAGGGTTAGTGAATAGTTAATTATCAAAAGAATCAGTAGCAGTAGGTTAATTGATAATGGCACAGGAAACACAGACACATGCTCATATAGGTAGGCACATTTTCTGCAGACCAGCTAAATGAAGCCAAATTAAATCATTTAGAGGGACAGTGGGGGTCGTGAATCTTTGGCACCTACATTTTGGGGGTCACTGGCTGAAAAGTTTGGGAACCCCTGATATAAAGGACCCAGATAAATGACTTTAAAAAGCACATGGAGATATAGATTCATGTGACAGAGACTCCTGCATTGAAATAATACTATAATGGTATTAACATCAAAATATGGTGTCAACACAAACCACTCTACCTGGAATATGTGTGTTACTCCTCACTGCAGTGGCTCACTCTACTCTCACTCTTCAACATGTTTATGAATTTTGTCATATTTGTAAGACATGAATTTTCTTAATTTTGTATGTTTTCATTGCTATATTTTACTTCAAACCTTGAAATTAAGAGACATTTAAAGTATTTGACTTACATATCTGTTTATTAAATGTATTAATCTGCAGTTCAGGGTTATAAATGGATGGGGTTTCTGGGTATAGGCTGATTTTACAGTACTCCAGAAAATCCCCCTATTTTTCACTGTCCAATGTTGGCAGGTATGCAAATGACTCAGTTTACGGAGCTTTGTTTCTTAAAGCTGGGGTTGGTAGTCAGATTTAGATACACTTTTTGTTATACTGGTTAAAATGATCTTCATGTCCCGATGGCAATCAATACATAATGTGTTCTTAAAAAAGAGCGGAAAAAAGCTGCTATCTACAGCCGGAGTAAACCTGGGAAAACATCAACCAATCCCTGCCATCAGGAGCCAAATTATGAAACCAATCAAATCCCGTCCTGCTGTTCTGCCCGCCTCCTGCAAAGCATACATTTCATGTTTGTTTGTGTTTTTAACTTTCACTATGATAATGTTTTGGTGTTTTCTTACTGCTGAGTGAGACATGAGTTGACGTAGTGCAAAACACAATCGATGTGCTGAGGACCGGTTTTGAATCATTCACCATCATATGGTCATGAATCAGTGAGTCATTTAAAGTCTTACATATCAGTTTATTAAATGTATTAATCTGCAGTTCGGGGTTATATATATGGACGTGGTTGCTGGGTATAGGCTGATTATAAGATACTCCAGAAAATCTCCCTATTTTTCACTGTCCAATGATGGCAGGTATGCAAATGACTCAGTTTGACACACACAGCTCTACATCTCTCTCTCTCAGACTTTCACAGTGCAGTAGAGAAAACATCCACAATGGAAATGCGACAGTCTCCCTGTTGCTTCAGCTCTGCAGACTTTGTGCTTACTGCAACAGAGGAGGAGAAAACAGCCTTAAAAAAAACTCACACATGCATTTATAGGTCGCCTCCTCGCTGCTTCCTATGCGCATAGGGCTTGTGGCATTCACCACCGGGGACTAAAATAAATAAATTTCGCTTTTGGTTTCCACCCATTCCTAAAAATACAGCTGTCGGTGCTTCCAGCGCTGCATCCTGGAATGTTCCAAAAGAGAGGCCGGGGTATGGAGGCTGCCGCCCGGGCTTGTGAGCTCCAGAGACTTCCCCTCTGTTAATATAAAGACAGGGTTACTCTTCTAAAAACTCTAATAGGGGACCGAGGTCGGACTGGAGCTGTGAGTTTCAGCCGGATAATGGTGAGCTGAGAGCAGACTCCAGGTTTCGAGGCAGAGCTTTAGCTGCTGTCTAAAACTGTCACTTTGCTTCATCAGCACACAGGGACTGACCGTTGGCGGATATGCGAGTGTGAATGTGTGTGTGTGTGTGTGTGTGTGTGTGTGTGTAGGGAGGGGGGGGGGGCTTTGTACAAAGAAAAACACTCATTTAACCTCCATTGTGTGTTTTTATCGACCATAGTCATGTATAACTTTAGCTACAACACAGAGAAACAACCTTAGCGAAGTTACAGTCCTCTACAACCGTTAGCGACGCGTCTAACGGTGCGGATCCAACAAAAGCGAACTGACGCAGCGAACTATCCGCCCCAGTTCATTGTGTGTTGCAAGCGGCGGATTCGAACGCTTGGGAGTCTCGGCGACGCGATACAAGCCGGCGGAGCCAGTTTTTCACATATTTTCTCCTTCACTGTGTCGAAATAATCCATTTTTAAGAAACCACTGGAATTCTGCTGACTAACACGCCCTTGTTGGAAGACAGTTGAGTTGAAAATACACTTTAAGTCACGTCGCGGCAAGGCGGACGCGCGTTAAGGCGAAGTGGTCGCATGAACCGTAGCTTGTGGATTCTGTGTAACCGTTCAGTGTGGTATCAGCAGAACCGCTCGTCCTAAACAAACACTACACCTGTAGTAGGAGAGGGTCACTTTAAAGACACGCGAGAAAACTTCTGTTATCAGTGTTTTCATGTCAGGGAATATGTTCCAGGGAAAAAGTTGTCGGTCCTTACCTTCCGGCAGAGTTTGCATTGTTGGGTTTGTCTCAACAGGCGTCGGGCTCAGCTTCAGTCCGGGAGCTGTGCCCCTTTACTCCGGGTCTGTGAGATTTGCCATCTTGACTAACTTTTCCTCTGTCTCTCTCTCCAGCAGACAGGCTGCTGCTCGGCTGCTCTAAAGACACGCTGTCAAGTTGGACGGGATACTGTACGTAACTTCCGGTTGGAAATCTTCAAAATAAAATTCCACACAAAAATGTACTGGTCGAATGTATGGAAACTCAAAGCTGCCATGTACATTTTGTGTTTTCAATTTGCTATCTTTATCCCCAGAGTTGAAAAAGCACATAGAAATGGTTTTACCAAGTGGCAACCTCCGGTCTAAAAACAGCAATACATTGAGAATCCTCTTGAGGCTGGCTGCAGAAGCACCGGAACCACATACACATGAATGGGAAAAAGATGATCTTTGCAGCATTGATAAACATGTTTACAGCCTGGTTCAAAAAACAGCTTGGCCCTACGAAGCTAATCTCTCTATCGGCACACACAGTAGAGGGGTGAATTTTTTTCTAATTTGACGGTTCAGAAGATATTAAGATTACGACTTTTTGCCCAAATAAGGACATGACTGACGTGACTCCCGGTCGGGAACACATAGCTATTGGCTAAGAGGCTCACACTACGTCACACTCTGCCTGGTTGAGTTCCGCATTTCCAATATGGCTGCTGCCGTCGATTGGCTTCAAAACAGCTCTCAGGAACAGATGGGTGACATCACAGATACTACGTCCATATTTAATACAGTCTATGATGGAAACCCGAAGCTGCCATGCACATTTTGTTTATTCCATTTTTTATCTTTATCCCCAGAGTTGAAAAAGCACATAGAAATGGCTTTACCAAGCAACAACCCGTGGTCTAAAAATATGAGTCCAATGCGGAAGTGCTAAAAACTGCAATTCATTGAGAACCCACTTGAGGCTGGCTGCAGAGACACTGGAAACCACATAGACACCAATTCAAAGAAGACGATCTTTGCAGCATTAGTAAACAAGCTTGGCTCTACGTAGTTAATTTCTCTATCGGCACACACTGTACAGGGGGTGAATTTTTTTCTAACAACGGTTCAGAAGATATTAAGATTACGAGTTTTTGCCCAAATAAGGACATGACTGACTTGACTCCCGGACGTGAACACATAGCTGTTGGCTAGGAGGCTCAAACCCCGCCTCTTTGCGTCACACTATGCCTTGTTGAGTTCCGTATTTCCAATATGGCTGCTGCTGCTGATTGGCTTCAAAACAGCTGTCAGAAATGAGCTATCCAGACTACACTTGTCTTTTGTACCAGGCTGTAAACATGTTTATTTCTGCTGTAAAGATCTGCTTTTTTGAATTGGTGTGTATGTGGTTTCCGGTACTTCCGGAGCCAGACTCAAGCGGATCTTCGATGAACTGCAGTTTTTAGCACTTCCGCATTGGACTCATATTTTTAGACCGGAGGTTGCCGCTTGGTCATGACTGAGACAATGAGAAACATAAGTTGAGATTTAAGAAGATAACTTAAGTCAATGTGTTATCATGGGAAAATTGCATTGTCATCATAGCATGATGGGAGCTGAGACAGCTAGAAAAAAAAACTATAAAATGCTAGAAATGGAGTTAGTACAAAATATAATTGCGTGTCTGTTTAAAGCATCTGTATTTTATTGTCTAATAAAGAAAATACTTCAATTTCTGCCTTCAAGTATATTGTGGTATTCCAGGTCTGACTCTTTTTACTCAAATATTTTCAGATAATATCATTATTGTTTCAATTTTTTTTTTTTCCAATAGGTCATACTTTTGAATGTTTATCAAGTTGTTTATCAAGTTGAAATACATATTTTTAATTGTTATCTAATATATTCCAAAATAATGAATTCTAACTTTGGCTAAAACAAAACACAAATGATAAACAAACAAGTCGTATTAAAAATTGACACCAAGGCTCTATCTCTATCCACACTTTTTTATTTTAATTTAGTGTACCATGTATTCATTGTGTATCGCAATAAAATAGATTCACCCAATCAGTGCTATGTGTTACGGGTCCCAGAAATGTTGCCGTAACAAACACATATGCAATACTCTTTTATTTTGAAGACAAGACCAGATAACTTCCGGCGACGTTCCGGCCGGTTTGACACAGGGAGGCTCGCGCTGCTCGTTTCCACATGCTAATCATTAACAGCGGAGCATTACGTCAGGGGCTTGGCAGCGCGAGGAAGCACCAAAATAGAGAGACAGAGAGGGAGAGAGAAAGAGAGAGAGAGGGAGAGAGAAAAAGAGAGAGAAAGAGAGAGAGAGAGAGAGAGAGAGAGAGAGAGAGAAAGCTGCGAAAATGAAAACGAAACATTTCTTCAGATGAAGAAGTTTAAAACCCTGGAAGAGCTAACTAGTAAAAGAGAATCAGTGAAAATGAGTTTTACTTCAACTTTCTGTCGTTGAATTCCCATTTTCTGCTTCTTTTCTAAAGCAAATGTAAAAAACAAACAGAATTTGATGTTTTGAAAATAATTTAACCCCTATATTTAATTGAAAGTAATGCAAAGACAACAGATTCAATGTTAAGACTGAATACATGTATTGTTTTATGATAAATATAAACCTATTTTCAAATTTGATATTAGCAACAGGTTTCAAAAACAGGGACGAGAAAACACATGCAAAAAAATGTTATACAAAAAACACCTGGAGGAACATTTCAAATTTGCCACAGGCTAGTAAGAAACCTGTTGGTTAGTAGTAACATGACTGAAAGGGCTCTCCTTGGAGGCTGAGTCTCCCTGACATAAAGATGGGTAGAGAATCACCACACTGAGAGACTGCAAGAGGAAACAGTTTTACACTTTCAGAACGATATTCATGAGCGTAAAATAGCAAAGAAATTGGGATTTCATAATCTAGAGTGCATGATAGTAAAAGATTCAGAGAATGAAGAGAAATCTCTGTACACAAAAAGGAAAGGTCAAAAAACCAATACTGGATGGCTGTTATCTTCAGGTCCTCAGGCAGCACTGCATTAAAAACAGACAGGACTCTGAAGTGGAAAGCACTGCATTGGCTCAAAAGCACTTTTAAAAACCCCTGTTTGTGAACATACAGTAGGTTGTAAGTGTAACCACAAACACAAGTTGAAATTGTATCGAGCAAAGAGGAAACCATCTGGGCCAGAGCCCATTTCTTCATTTATCAACAGAAATTGAGCTCCATGGAGTTCTGCAACTGTGGACAGAGAAATAAATAAAACGTGTAAATTCAACACACATCAAAAACTAAAAATTAGACTCATCAGGAGATCAGAGACCAGAGAGCTTTAGAGTTATCAGAGTTTAGAGCATGTTCATTCAGCTGCAGAGTGAATTCCCTCCAGCAGAGAAAGCTCACAGTCAGGGAAGCTGTCAAAAACTTCACATAATTAAAAAATATATAACATAAGATAGGGTTGTATATAATTTGAGCTTCTTTGGGATCCTGTTCCATATGATGCTTTGTGGATTTAAGTGTTCTTTACAACATAAAACATCACAAAAGGGTTTATTTATCTTTACTTTATAGAGTTCATATATTATCCCTTTTTTTTCAGTTTAAGTCTACAGTTTTCAGAGCGGGAAACTTATATCATAAGCAACACTTTTTTTATTCACTGTCACCAACAAAAGCACTGAAATACACAATAAACTGGCTAAAACTCAATAGAGAAAGAAAATGTCTAAAAACTTAGATACAGATCATATAACTGTGTTCAGTGAATCCACCTTACCCTACTTGTCATTTATTGGACATAAATAACATATATATCATAGAGGATGTACAATACAAACATAAACACAGAAAAATTATAGCTGAGGACAAGGACATACATAAACAAAATAAAATAGACATGAAATATTGGGAATAAATAAAATGACTCACTATTTTAATCTCTTTTTTTTTAGCAGAATGTCTCTATAAGTGTAAAGTTAAAACATTAAGCGTCCTTTAGCTCCCCTGTGTGGCTGACTTGGGTTATGACATCACTTACATTTTTAATAGAACTGTCTTTAAACAGATAAACATTTAGTAAAATGAAAATTGAATCATTATATTATTATTGTTATGTTTGGTTATCAGTATTTTATTCGACTTAAACATTAAAAAAAGAAAGACAATACAAAAAAAAACTGTCTTAAAAGTCTATTATGGAAAACCTGGCAGAAATGTGTAAGAAAATTATAGATATTTGATTTATAATATGCTTGTAGCTTTCATATATTTGTATGTTAAAGTCTATTTTAAGTGAAAGTAGGCTTAAATATTAAAATTTAGACACATCCTGCTTCATGGTTTAGTCGGATTCTTTAGAGGGAGGAACTAAAGAATACGCTCAAGTTAATTAAAATGAAATAAAGAAGTAAAATGTGGCTTTGTGTTTTAATCCTCAACATATTCTGGTCTGTAATCAGTCTGACAGCATGTCATCAGCTGCTGATCCTCCAGTCACGTATTCCACGTCGCGGACAGGAGGTGAGTAACCAGGAAGTGAGACGTCACGTCAGATCAGCGCTCACACCAAACTTCTCCAGAGAAGTCAACCTTATTCTGATCATACTGGAACAACTGGACTCACAGACCAGAGAGAGGCTTTAAACGTCGGGTCGTGATGAAGATGGTGGTCTCCCTGCTCCTCCTCCTCCTCCTCGGGTCCAGGTCTGCAGACAGCAGGTGCTTCTGTCAGGTGAGCGGCTCACACTCACTGTAGGGGAAATAACATACTCTTAAACTTTGTTCTGTTTCATGATCAACATGCTGCAGTGGAGGAAACAACAGAACTACACAGTGAAATGAATGCATTACTGCTTCCATTACACTGTACTTGAAGTATGTAAAGTAAAAGTTTTATAGTGCTGTAAACAGTCAGTATGTCACTATTATATGATGGAGATAGGTTTATTATTACTGCTGCTTTAATTTACATGTTGCATTCAATGCTTTAGATGTTTATAGTTGTGCTATTCTTCATTCTGCATGTTCTTTGATCTACATCATATATTGTATAATGTGTTTCTGACCTGAGAAACACCCATCTCTAAAGAGCAGCTCTTACATGAGCAAATAAGATTACACAATTGATAACAAACACCCACAAAAAACCCTTTAAGAGAGTGAAATAACATTTCCTTCAGCACTCTGTAATACATCTGTGTTTATTTAAATACATCCACCTGTGAGAGCACCACACCTTCTGTTCTTATGTTACATGACTTCAATATAAACACACACCTGGAGGAGGCTGAAGCAAAAACAGCAGTGCTTGCAATTTTTTTATTAGATCAGAAGTAATTATTTCATCATCTCGATGTAGTATACACATTAGGTAATAACACAGAATCAGTATAAACTTATGATCTGGAGTTTACGGCCTATCAGAATCAGAATCAGAAATACTTTATTAACCCAGAGAGGGAAATTCAGGCATTACAGAGCTCTTATAAACAGTATGTAAGAAAGTTAGATATTAATTGAAGAAGGAATAAAATAAGATGTAAATACAAATAAAATAAAATAAAGATAAAATAAATTAGAATAAAACAACGTAATAATAAAGCATATACAGAAGCGTAGAATAGTTAGAGATAGCTATGTGCAGAAGCGCTGGGAATGAAGGAGATATATATACAAGGATGTTAAAGTGGCAGGGATATTGCACAGAGTTACCTCAGCTTCTCTAATTATGGTTTCAAGTAAGAGTCATTCGTTCCCCCTAAAAAATGATTAACCAGACATCAGGAAATTATTTTATGAAACACTGTTTAAATGAGTAAACACTATGTAATGAGGGGTAAATATCATAAATGACTTTAAGCATGATGTAAATCAAATCTGCTGGAAAACACAAGTAATAATTTATACCTCCATCCATTCCCATCATTGCAGTACTCCCATGATGCACCTCTGTAGAAGGAGTGCAAAAGGCAGCACTAACTCAACTTAGTTACTCATAAAAAGCTCCAAAAACAAACCAGCTGTTTGTGCTTCCTATCTGCCGCAGGTCACCGGTGACCTGGACGACTGTACCTGTGACGTGGAAACCATCGACAGCTTCAACAACCAGCAGCTTTTCCCCCAGCTCAAAAAACTTCTGGAGTCCGACTATTTCAGGTTCTACAAGGTAAAGACACACACCCACGCTTACACACACACACTCACACACAGATAAACTGAGTGTCTCTGAGCTCTTGTCATGTTGGACTTGATCCGCTGCAGGTGAACCTGAACAAGCCGTGTCCGTTCTGGAAGGCCAGCAGTCACTGTGGTCTGAAGGACTGTGCTGTGAAGCCCTGCGAACCTGTGAGTCAGCATCATGTTTTCATTCTTTATTTGTTGTTTGTATTTATGATCATCAATCTGCATCCACACCAACAATAAGCTTTCATGTTAAAGGTACAACTTTATTGTTGTCGAGTAGAAAGATAAGCTCACCTTCTTCCATCAGTCTGACTGAAGCTGTGTCTGTTCACAGAATGAGGTTCCAGAGGGGATCAGATCATCCTCCCACAACAAGGTGGGTCAGTCTGGATCAGCTGTGTAGGGTCTCAAACACATTTTATCTTAGCTCAGTTTTTATTTTTAAGAAATATCAAATAAAAATATTGTGTAAACGTACAAAGAGATAGTTTTGTGGTTACTTTAACACGTTTTTGGATCAAACCATGAATAAAACCCTACCATGCAAACTTTAGGGATGTATGAGTCGAGGTAATTAACAGTGTTTGAGAGATTGTAAAAGAACAGATTTGTTTTTTGTGTTTAAGATATAAAATCAGGGATTGTTGAAGTATATAGATGATATTTCAAAAAGGTCACATTTGAACAAATCACAAATTTACTGACTTTAAAGAGAAACTACAACAAAGTTTGGTAAAACTACAAGTGTCTAATCCTGAGAATGTTACAGTTTATACTGAAGAAAAGGGATTTGTAGTTCTTGTTTATATTTGGGATTATGGAAAAATACAGATTAACACATATTTTACAAATTTGCATATTATAACAAGTGAGGATATCTGAGAGTCTAATGGACGAGCTGTGACTGTATTGTTTATGTGTTCAGTATTCAGCAGATGCAAACAAGCAGCAGGCTGAGTGTGAGCAGGCGGGACACCTCGGGGCTGTAGATGTCTCTCTGAGGTGAGTCCTGACAGTAAAAACAATATAAGAATAACAACACAACACAGTGCTGCTGTGAGAACAGACACGTCTCTTACTCAAGATAAAGTAGCCACAAGGTTTGAATACTCTTCTACAAGATTATGAGACATCATGACCACAGAATGGGTGGAGTCATAACTCCTGGAGTGAATCAGCGCATGATTCAGCTGTGAACTCAAAATAAATTCATAAGAATCAGAATTATGATGACAGTTCACGTCTGGTGTGACCTTTGACCTCTGGTGTGTAGAAGATGAATATAAACTTTCTTTTTTTTTTTTACTTCCAGTGCAGAGACCAGAAAGGCTCTGCTCAACTGGAGCAAACACGATGACGAGGCAGAGCGCTTCTGTGTTCTGGAAGGTAGAGTACAATCCATCATCTAGAAGACTGGTGATTTAGAGAACAAATTGGAAAAGTGTTTTAATGAGCTTCATTTTAACCCTCCTGTTATGTTCAGGGTCAGATTGACCCTTATCAAAGTTCAAAAATGAAAAAAAAAAAATGTTAAAAGTGTTTATCGGTATGAAACTTCTTCTACTTGCCTTAATTAGCGTAATCAACATATAAAATAAAATGGTTCCTTTCACATATTTGCAACCCTCCTTGCATATATACTGTTCGTGGGTCAATTTGACCCGGCAGTCAAAGTGGAGGTTAAAAGCACGCACGCTAATCCTGACCCTAACCCTAATCCTAACCCTAATCCTAAACCTAACCCTAACCCTAACCCTAAACCTAACCCTAACCCTAATCCTAACCCTAACCCTAACCCTAATCCTAACCCTAATCCTAAACCTAACCCTAACCCTAACCCTAAACCTAACCCTAACCCTAACCCTAACCCTAATCCTAACCCTAATCCTAAACCTAATCCTAATCCTAACCCTAATCCTAAACCTAACCCTAACCCTAACCCTAACCCTAAACCTAACCCTAACCCTAACCCTTATCCTAACCCTAACCCTTATCCTAACCCTAACCCTAACCCTAACCCTAATCCTAAACCTAACCCTAACCCTAACCCTAACCCTAACCCTAATCCTAACCCTAATCCTAACCCTAATCATAACCCTACCTGTTTGCTTTAGTTGGTTCTGGTTCTGTTTGCTTGAGTTTAGTTCTGGCTTACATTATTTTAATCCCGATAACTCAGAATTTTGGGGAACAGAGAGAAATTAAAAATGCTTTTTTAAATCTTGTAGAAAAATTGCGACAGGTCATAATTTGAGGAGCAATTTTTAAGAATGTGATTTAAAATCTACAAAATCACCAGGGAACAACATTATAAAACATGAAGACCTTTTTTAAATTAATGTTATGGGAAAACTTAATGTG
Source organism: Notolabrus celidotus (assembly GCF_009762535.1). Lineage (NCBI taxonomy): Eukaryota > Metazoa > Chordata > Actinopteri > Labriformes > Labridae > Notolabrus > Notolabrus celidotus. The sequence continues at coordinate 4,814,130 of NC_048274.1, forward strand.
AGGAATCCATACAGAATTATAGTTTTATTAATCCTAACTCAGAGTGCCACAAATGTTTTGACATGTGTTGTGAGAAATATATGCAGGGAGCAGAATTAGAGGTAAAGACATTGATTAGGGAACATGAAGGAAAGAATATGTGATCAGTTTTACAGTGAAAGTTATTATTAGATGCATGTTTCTGGAAATAAAAAGACAGGGGATGCAGATACTAGAAGATTCATGCATGCATACAGTATTTGGCTGAGGATTTTATGTGGACTCAGCTCGTTTTGATTAAGAAATGTTTTGTGAAGTCATATTTTTATTCCTCTTTCTAGATGAGGAGTCACCAGACTCTCAGTACGTGGACCTGCTGCTGAACCCTGAGCGCTTTACGGGCTATAAAGGACCAGAGGCCTGGAGGATCTGGAACAGCATCTATGAGGAGAACTGTTTCAAGTAAACCTCTAAACACAGATCTTATAAAATGATTACAGCTCTGATCAGGGGGTTAGACTATCTTTAGAAAGTCAGTTTTCAACTTCCTGCTTTAAACACAGTTGATACACATATCTACAGTAATTCTTAAAGCTCAACAAAGCTGTAGAAGTTAATGGAATACATAACTCATTTTCATTTATGTATATCTGAAGATAACAATTCTGGAGTTTTACAAGCAGTGGGGTATTATAATGTGTACCTCATACTGTTTTGCCTTGTCCTTTTGGTATCCCTGAAACAGATCAGTCCTGCCTTAGAGAAGTGATTTGCAAATTTTGAGGTCATGTTGCTTTATCTGGGTTAGAGAACAGTTATCAGCAGGTTGCAAATTGCTACTTCACAGCTAGATGCCGCTAAACCCTGCACACACTGCTCATATTAGAAGGAGGAGAATTTTCGTGTCATGTAAAGAAACAATTACATCCTCAGTTTATCACAAACTTTCAGAGTGACTACATTTGGAGACACACAGATTTTAAAGTTGTATTTTTAGATATTTCTGAAGATGTCAGATAAATGTAGAGGTGTTGAAAAGGACAAAATCTGGCCTGGAAATGTTGTTTAGAAATTAAAACATGGAAATGGTAGTGCCTTAATTTTGAAAACCACTAGAACAAATATATTTCTTCACTTATTTTTCCACCTGTTTGATTCCATCTCTTTGAAAATGCTCTTTCATAACGTCCTCTCACAGACCGCTAGCTGTCAAGCGACCACTGATTCCCAACGCGTACCACAGCAGCCCTGGAAGTGAAGGTAAGACTTCTACTTTTACTTCACAGCACGATTCATTTGATCTCTTCTTCTTTTTTTGTGTGTTTATTAACAAAGATACAATCTTTATTTATTACAGGAAAGACCTTCCACAGATGGCTGGAAGGTGAGCTGAGGTTTCACCTGAAGACGTCAGAGATAAAGTAACTCTCCGTGCTGTTTTCCAGTTTTGAGTTCACTCTCTTTGTTTGTGTGTCTCAGGTCAGTGTGTGGAGAAAAGGGCTTTCTACCGGCTCATTTCAGGCCTCCACTCCAGCATCAACATACACCTGAGTGCCAGATACCTCCTGGATGGTGAGACACAGTAACACTAGCACAAACTGGCACAAAGCTGACTTAGTCTGACATTTATTACCTAAAATAAGGAACAGGGATTTCCTCGAGAGAAAAAAAGCTCAAATGAACCATCTCACATTTTTGTTTCAGATGTAGATTAAGGCTCACCAATCAGGGTTTGATAGTTTCTTATTTACTGTTATATATTTAGTTTTGGGTCTAAGCACAGGGAAAGTGTTAGGGTATTTAAGAAGCTTAGCTCGACTGCCAACCCTTGTCTGCGAGATCAGTGACTTCCTGTAGTCTCTGCTGATTTCCTGCAAGAACGCTTCATAAATTGATTATCATCAGTAATCACATCACATCAGTAATGCACATGTTTACACATTGTGTTCAGTGAGCTGTAATAATGGAGGATTTTGTTACCTTTAGACAGCCGGGCTAGCTGTTACCTACTCTTTTCAACAAAATTTAGGATGCAGAATCCAGTTTTTTTCCTGTGATGTGAAACTTTATCTCTAAGTAACTTTATTATGCAAACAAGTCCAACACCAACCTCCCTCGGCTCTGTTGTTATTTGCTCCTTACCACCCCTGTCTGTGTGACTCCACTTCTTCTCTCCTTCAGACAAATGGTTTCAGAAGAACTGGGGTCACAACGTGTCTGAGTTCAGGCAGCGTTTTGATTCAGAGCTGACGGCTGGCGAGGGGCCAAAGAGGCTGCATAACCTTTACTTCCTGTACCTGATTGAGCTGCGAGCTCTGGCCAAAGCTCTGCCGTTCTTCCAGCAGCCGTCCTTCCAGCTGTTCACCGGCAGACCTGAGGAGGACCAGAGTCACAAAGAGCTGCTGCTTGACATCCTGCAGCTGGCAAGGTCAGTCTGACGCTGCTTGTAAACTCTGGTTCACGGTTTCATTTTTTTATACTATATTTTTATTGTTCTGTAAACATTATGACACAAGTTTGATTCTCTTATATGTGTTGTTCATCCTGGTAATTTGTAGGCATTCTCCTCTCTCTGCAGATCGTTCCCACTACACTTTGATGAGGCGTCATTGTTCGCTGGGGAAGCAGCCAAACTGAAGGTCAGCAGCAAGACAGACTAAGTTGATCCTAAAAACTGTAAAAATACACGAACAAACTGAGGACTTCTTAAAGTTAAACAACCACTTGGTCAGGTGGCAAGCAGTTAAAGATCTCAGTTAAGCTTCCTTTTATGTGAACATGGCACCACTTTAATCTTCTGCCAAATAATGACTTTACTAACTTTAAAAAGGCTAAGGCTGATTTTAAAGATTCATCTTCTGACAACAAGAAGCAACCAAATTAAATAAATGTAACGTCAACATTGCTTAGATGTATTAAAGTTCTTTATCAGAGACCTCTCCTGAAGAATGTCTTAAGTTGCAGTGAATTCAACCACTTTTTACGTATCTCCTTGGCCTTTAAAGTGACATGATGTGTTTCCTGTGCTGTATGAACATCAGGAGGACATCAGACTGGCCTTCCTGAACATCTCCAGGATCATGGACTGTGTGGGCTGCTTCAAGTGCCGACTGTGGGGAAAACTGCAGGCGAGAACATTTACATTTTCATATTAGAGTTGGAACTGATATCATCTGTACAGCACCTGAATCGAGTGAAATTGATTTACTCAAGCACCACATTTTAATATAAATTAGAGACACTAGCAAGAGTGATGAGCTGTAAGGTTTTAAATTGGAAGTTACTTATTTTATAATAGTAATGATTGATAGGATTTGTATAGCGCTTCTCTGGGTACTCAAAGTCGCTTTACAGTAAGTGTAAAAAATAAAGCAAATAAATAAAACACCTGGCTTTATCAATGTATATGCAAAGTAACATTTAAGAGTTATTACATGTGATAAAGTTCAGTCATTTATCTTGTGTTTGTTATATTCTTAAATTGTGCATATTTAAGGAAAATGTTTTTTCTAGTGTTTTAAGTTAGTGCTTGATTTTTCTTCATGGTTGCCAGTCTTGTGTGTTGTGTTTGTTTTTATATCAGTTTGCTCGGAACTGTATCCACTATTGTCCAAGGCAAATTTCCCCTGGGGACAATAAAAGCATATCTAATGTTCAGATATAATCACAATGGAGTAATTATTAAGCCGGTAAATGCATAAAGAAAACAATGACAGGCTGCAGTCGGATACAAAACAGTTCAGCTCTACCTCAAACATCTTCAATGTTACAATAGGTCTACATGTGTTGTTAGCGCAGCATTGTGACACTCTGCTTTGTTTTGATCCTTTTCTTTCTCTCTGTCGTCACCAGACTCAGGGATTAGGAACATCACTGAAGATTTTGTTTTCAGAGCGACAGATTGAGGCTCTGCCCTCATCCAGCGACCAGCGACCCAGATTCCAGCTCAGCCGACAAGAGATTGTTTCTCTGCTCAACGCCTTCGGACGGTAAGAGAGTCTCTCAGTGTCATGTGATCATATCTGTAAAAGAACGTTTATCTTTAAGGTGACTCAGCCAAACTCAACTGGCTCTGAATCAGCTCAACAAACAGAAAAATAAACATGGAGTTGCATCGGACTGTGTGCAGTCTGGAGCACTTTTACCACTAAAAACGGGTTAAATATTGCATTTTAATTTGACCTACCAAAGACCCAGCATTAAAGATACTTAATGATTAAATGAAACTCTGAGTTTTCTCATTAAATCCTCAGAAAATCTTAATTTAATGGCAGACAGATATTTTTGGAGCAAGAACAACATGTCTAGTTTTACTGTGAGAATGAGAACACATGCATACTCTCCTGGAGTTACCTGCCTCACACTCAAATGTCTCACAGGATTTCCACGAGCATCAGAGAGCTGCAGACCTTCAGACTGCTGCTGGCAGAGGAGCGGTGACCACGTCGGATAAAGAGTCACTCAGCGACTCTTCTGCCCTCACCTTGCTAAAATGCTGCGTCACAGACCAACAACAGAACATAGAGGAAGATCAGAGCTCTGTTCTTCAGATGTATCTTAATTAACTCATGCTTAAATGCAGTTATCAGCTTGTGCTTTGTCGTGGATGTCATTGTGTTCTGCGTCATGCTTTGACAGCATTAAACATCAGATATCACCAGGTTTTTTTGGAAAGACTTGACGAGTTGATGGACTTGAAAAACTTATGAATGGATGAATGTATAGAATTTATGACAGAGATATAAAGCTAGTTTCAGGACATAATTTAATCTCAGTAACACGCTTTGAAGTGACTGTTTTTACTAATGATGTCATCTTTATTTTGTGGAGTGAGACTGTAATTTCCCTACATATTACAGGAGACTGAAGAGTATAAACAGTTATTAATATTTCTGAGAAAAGTCAAAGGGAAAACAAGAAGTCAGACTCGCTCCATATGACAACGTGGTTTAAATAATGTTTTAACTCCAGATCATTTCTATGTATAACTGACTGAAATCAGACTCTAGTTTTTAACATGTTGCAGGATGAACTGCAGCAAAGTTTATGAAATATTATTATGATTCCTGATTAAATGAATTTATTCTTCACATGTTGTATTTGTTGAAGTTGGTCCAGTGAGCTTTTCCTAAATTAGTTTTTGAAGCTTTTTTTGTCATAAAGAAATAAATATTTTGTTTTGAAAAAAAATTAAGTTTGTATTGTGTGTTTTGTCATGATGGGAAATAATATTAAACCTTTTATTTGATATGAAACTTAAAAGACAAATTTATATTTTTATATGATACACAATTAAACTACGGAAATAATGTGTGGTCAGGATTTACAATGCAGTACCATGTTGTACTTTTTTGTGATTATGTCCTGAGGATGGCGCTGTTTGTAAACTAACTGTACTTTGCTGAATGTAAAATGTAAAGATGTTTTTCATTTGCTAAATTCAGAAGACCTGCTGTTTGTTCATATGAGAGACAGGTAATCAAATATGTTTATGTAATATTAGTTTAAGTTTATTTAATATTTGGAACATGAATATCACACATTAAGATAAAACCATGACCTACAGCCTATGGTCATGACCAAAACCTTAACCCCTGTGTGTGTTTGTATTTGTGTGTTGTTGTTGGATGATGTATGCATGTGTGTGTATTGTGATCTGTAACAAAAATATCAGTGGGTCTTGGTTAATGGTGCATTGATGACACCCCGAACACAACTGAATAATGATAATTTTAACAAAAGTCTACAAATAATATGCAAGTGGAAATTGAAATTGAAGTGATGATACATTTTTAAAGGACATATTTGCTACTCTGATCCACTATGGGGCGGCAGTAGCTCAGTCCATAGGGACTTGGCTTGGGAACCAAAGGGTCGCTGGTCGGAGTCCCAGTATGGACGAAGTTTGGCAAGTGGACTGGTGGCTGGAGAGGTGCTGGTTCACTTGCCTGGGCACTGCCGAGGTGCCCTTGAGCAAGGTACTGAACCCCCCAACTGCTAGGGGTGCGCTGGTTGATGGCAGCATCCTCACTCTGACATCTCTCCCTAAGTGCATGTCCACTGCATGTGTGTGCATGATTGTATGTATATACACCAAACTGTGTGTAGCATGCCCAAAAAAAATAACATGATTAAAAAAATTGAATTTCTTTTTATAAATTAATAAAGTATGTTTCTTTCTTTCTTTAAAATAAGTGGCTCTGACACGGATGTCTGTGTCTACACTAAATAATCGATCAGACTTGATTTGTATTGTACAGTTGGTATAACAAAGTTGTTGTACAGAGTGCTAAACAGAATGTTAGTAAAAACAGTGAGCAACCCCACTCACAATCAATGCAAAATATTAAAAACAAACAGACAATAGTATAAATAAAGGACCAATTAAAAGATGAAGTACTGCATTATTGGTGAATTTATTGGTTTTTTTTAACTACCAAAATTTCCATTATTGGTGGATTTAATTCTTTAACTCTATGTCTTCTTTAAAACTGTATTTACTCACTTAATTGTTACATTAATGTTCAGGATGTTTTATATCTGGGCTCTGTGGTGTTGTGTTTTCCTGCGGTCCCTGAAGGCAGCATTAAGCCCTGCAGCAGACAGTGAAGGGTTAAACTCTGTAATAGGATGAATGGAGATTGTGGTGAGCAGCATCTGATTACACAGACGCCAGTAGGCATCGGAGCTGGGACGACACGAATTATCTACCAGCTGAAACTGCCTTTTATTGTCTGCAGAAGAAGACAAACTCTATCCTTTCTTTCTTTAAATAAAACTCTGGAAATACAAAGAAACTTTCTCACCGAGGAGAGCAGCTGAACTCAAAGAGGAGGGGATCTGGAGGAGAGTTACTCGGCTGCAGGTCGGAGCTTCTCTGCGGATAAATGGCTGAGGGGGACCGACGGATGACTGCGGAGTAAACTTACAACATGTCGCAGTTTGTTGAGGCTTAAAAACACGGACTCACTGTGTTTATTTACTCATATTCCCACGGAGAGACCCACCTGAGAGAGAAGAGGCGCTCAGACTGCAGCTCCTGGAGGAGTCTGGGTTCGGTTTGTTCCTCCAGGTTGGAGTGAAACAGGTAAGACACCTCACCTGTCTGCACACACCACATGCTGACACTGTGCAAACTTCTACACCCCATTATACCTGCATGTATGTTCAACTGCTTTTCTAACATGTTCCTTTTTATTAACTTAAACGTGTCCATGGAGACGAGAACCAAGACCTGTCAAAAACTGACAGTTGGTAGCTAAGCTAACTCAAAGCTAGCATAAACATTAAATACTGTTTTGGTATTTCACCTTATTTATATCACTGTGTTGATACAAACTGTAGTAAATGTGTTCTTATATTATCTTTTAAAGAAATTAAATGTAAAAGTAAACTACAGAACACTTTAATCTGTGATATAACTGGATGTTGATGCCGTAAGCTGGTGCTAGCTAGCATTAAAAAGATGCTAATACCTTTTTGTATTGTTCCATATTTCAAATGACATGTTCATACATCTTTGTAGGGTATCAAAACTGCATTACAAGGTTCATTCTTCTTTACAAAGCAGTTCAAGCCGATGTATTAAAGCTGCAGTAAGTGATTTTTTGGCCGCTAGGGGGCAGCACTAGAACCACAGCCCTGTTAAATCACTGGGTGCTTGCGTTTTCTTCCTTGGGTTGGATTGTTTGGACACATGTGAACCATAGACTCTATAAAATATGGACGTAGTATCCATGACGTCACCCATCTGTTTCTGAAGCGCTGTTTTGAGGCCAATCGTCAGCAGAAGCCATATTGCTGCTGTCAAGCGATTGTGACGTAAAGAGGCGGGGTTTGAGCCTCCTCGCCAACAGTTACATTGTTCCCGCCTGTCAATCAAGTCAGCTGTGCCTCTCATTGGAAGACTGGTAATCTCAATATCTTCGAAATTGCCATGTTAGGAAAAAATTCACCCCCCTCACAGTGTGTGCTGATCGAGAAATGAGCTATCCAGACTACACTCGTCTTTCGTACCAGTCTGTAAACATGTTGATTTCTGCTGTAAAGATCGGTACTTCTGGAGCCAGCCTAAAGCAGACACTCGATGAACTGCAGTTTTTAGCACTTCCTCATTGGACTCATATTTTTAGACCAGAGGTTGCCACTTGATGTGAACGCAGCAATTGTAGTCTGACGGGGAATAAGATGTGGCCGAGATCGTCTTTAAGAGGTGGTCTTGGCTAGCTTTCAATCAAACCCTGGAGCGGCTTGTTTGTAAGAGAGTAAACAACCCAACAACCTGAACGAATAGCTGCTTGATCCATCAGACTCCCCTAAAGGTGAGCTACTCAGCTTGAAATAGACACAGGCTAACGTCACCCACCATCTCCATCCAATTTAACATTAGCAGAAGAGCTGGTTGTAGGCGTAGTTACATCCACTGGTTCAACAACTGGCAAAGTTCCGTAAATGTTGGCAAACCTTATGAATTTGTCTTTCTCATTAGTGGAACCTTTTCCACTTTTGAAAGCGCTCTCGTTCAGGCACTGACTCACACGTTTGTAAACTTCTTCATTTCTTATGAGTGGTGTCCAGCATTCGACAGATATGCTCATCTGGCATTTGACCTCCTCTATGATCCGTGTTTCCTCTCTCTTTAGGTGTCATATCACTACCAGCTTGTTGTGTTAGACCAGAATCTAATTTATATGCGGTCATGACTTTGCAGTATGAAATAACTATTTCCTTAACCAATCATATGAAGCTCACATTTTAAAGCTGTCTAAGATACAAGCTTATTAAGTTATGTCATACATAGTATCCAGCAGTGTTTGTAGATCCATCAGATATGGAGCAACACTGGTCCGCTGGTGGCCTAGCTGTCTAAGCGCCCCACATACAGAGACTCCAGCCTTCGTCGCAGGGGTCACCGGTTCGATTCCCGGTTGTGACCATTTGCTGCATGTCTTCTCCCACTCTCTACTCCCCACGTTACCCTGTCTCTCTTCAGCTGTCCAATCATAACGGCAGATATTTTGGCTAGACAGTTATCACAGGTGTTGGTAATCCTAATACCTGCAGCTTACTGTAGCAGGCTTTAAAAACGCTGTGTCAAATTGTGCTGTACTACAAAAACTTTCTATCATCAAATGTATCAAAATGCGACAGATGTAAACTTACTGAGGGCGTACCATTTATACTGTGTAGCAGTTCTGGTTTTACTGAGCCGTTTTAAAGCTGTTAAAGGTGATTTTTGACCACTAGGGGGCAGAACAAAAATCCATCACGATCTTTAAAACCTGCAGGGTCGGTTCAGATCGAACAAAAAGTGGCACATGGCTCAAATTCCCCCTGCTGAGCGTCAGATGGATTATAAAGAACATCAACTTTAAGAAATAAGTGAAAGAGTGCTGCTCAGTTTGACCAGTTTGAATCTAAAAGTCTAACATAACCTCTGATCAGGTTAGGTTTACACCAGAAGTTACCGTCACCATCAAAGTGTCCTCCCTTGGTGAAATGAAGGACATATGATGACACGTTGAAACCAAAAAGAGGCGTTGATTGAAGATTAGGGGAAATATCTCAGATATCAAGAAGATTACCTCATCCTCTTTAAGAGACACGTTTATAGAGTAAACATTGATTCATGAAATCATCTGTTTAAGTATAAGACAATGAAGTGGGACAAAGCTTCACTCCATCATATTTGTCTGTTAAGAGTTTCATCACATGTTGAAGGAGTGGTGTGTTGGTTTTTTGAAATCTTTGTCAGGGAGGCTGTAAGTTCCTGACGAGCAGCAGCACTGCAGAAGGATCCATGGAGGGGTGGGGCAGACAGGCAGACAGGCTGGCAGGAACTTTCCCTCACCTTCAAATCCTGCCCAACGTGAAATATGTCATCCCGTTTTTATCTATTATGGTAGAGTTTTGTGACTTTTCTCGAGACATTGAAAGCCTAAAATGCCGGGATCGTTTGGAGGGGTAGCTCTGAAACCTCCTTGGCTCGAGTCTTTTGGACAACCCAGCAACCAGAAGAAATAGCTGCTAGACTCATCACACTACTACAGTAGTCCAGCAGTAATAGATGCAGCGATACAGCTACAAGGCAACTGTGATTACAGCTGATAGTTTGCATGAATATAGTGACAGGCTTACTCACTGTCTGCATCCAATAAAAAAAGCAGAAGAGCTATGCATAGCAACATCACAGGACTTGACTTCTGTATTTTCTGAGGGGGATGCTGAACATTTGACAAATATGCTCATCTGCCAAGCCTAACACGGGACTTCCACCAGATCTGTGTTCGGTCCGTCTTCGATCCGCTGCGGTCCGGCTCCGTGATCTCTCAGAGCAGGACCGCCGGACAGCTGGAGTCATGTGACCGAGGTTTTCCCATGATAATCACTGAATCAAGGATTCTCCTCCTCCTCTCCTCATCCATGTTGTCTTTCTGGTCCTCTTAAAACCTCTGACCTGTTGACTCCAGGCCTGGCTCCGCTCATCATGACTGTGTGTTGTTGTAGTGAAGTGAAATACGATCTGGTGATAACACAGAGTGTTTTATTCTGAAAATTAACCAGATGTTTTCATTTTGTTTTGGTGCCTGACTTCCTGTCCTGCTCCATCTGCTCTGTTGAGATTGATGCGTCGTGCTCCGCCATCCGAAAAAAATAGAAGTCTTGCGTATCTGATCCGGAGGGGTCTGACCTGCCGGATTAGAGACGCAGCCAGAACGCAACGGAGTGGATCCAGTGGAAGTTAACACATTGACTAGAATAGAAACCTATCAGATCCAGATCCCAGTATGCATTGCATTTGTTAACCTATGCCGTGAGAAAAGGAGACTGTGACATCCTTCTTTCACTTTGTTTGTTTGATAGACAGTTTAGAAGAGATCCAGTGTACTTAGATAAAGCACTCGCCTGATATCTGCTTGTAAAATTACGTGAAAGTTGCACATTTATTTAATAATTATCACTTTAGATGTTTCAGAGAACAGTCAGGAACCTTTTGTGAAAGCCGTGTTTTGTCAGGGCCTTTAAATCCTGCATGTTCTGTGTTGCATTTCTAGATAGCGCGGCTTAATTCTGTCATTCTGGAGTCAAACACGGACAGCAGGCGGAGCAGGTTCTGGGTTAATCTCTGCCTCTGCTGCCCACAATGTGCAACAGATTGTGCCAAGCTGGTCCATGCCAGAGTCCTTGTTGGAGATTGCCGCGCTAAAGGAGCTGGCACGGAGACCCAACATGGCCTCAGTGATGTGGTTGTGGTGAGAGATGAACTGGGAGAGCAGCTGTGTGGATGTGTGTGGGAACAAGGCTGAGTTGTCCTTTTCCGTCAGGCTGTGGTCTGCTGCTGTGCTCCGCCTCTCTGGGATCTGCTGTCGTTCTGTGTTCAGGGTTTGTTAAAGCTGTCGGATGTTAAAGAAGAAAGGTCTCGGAGTTGGTGAGAGTGTGAAATCCAACTCTGCTTCATGTTTCTGATGTGCAGGACAGTGTTTGAAACCGTGTAGTGCTTTAAGCTAACCTGTATTTGCTCAAAGGTGTCTGTTTTCCTTGGAGCAGGTTCATCTGACACCCTCATATCTAACCTCACGACATGAAGCAGCTTGTGTTGATTTTACATTATAAGTTGTCAACTTACTTCCCAAACTATAATCATCTTTTGTTTGTGTCCTGAGTGAAGAGTGAAAGGGTTCCTGGCTTTGGGTCCTTACAGAAATTTGACTGATATGTCTTTGAACAGGGTCAGAACAAATGCTGGAGGGATTTGGAGTAAATCACCTCAGACAGAGTCACTCGTGTGGTCCTGTAAACCCCTTTGAGAACTGACCGCTCTCTCAGGCGGGTTATTGATTTTTGCTTTATCCTGCTTAATTTAATCTTTAATAGAAATGATAAAAGCTGCAGCAGAGAGCTCAGACTTCAAACATCCACAGGAACACTTTACTCAGTCTGCTGATGACGTCAAAACGTGTGTATATTTGGGGTAAAACTTGTTGACAACGGACGATTTCAGATAATCTAAAATCAAAATATTAAAAGCTGTAGTTCCCATTCTTTTACAACTAAAATGATCTCTTCTTTTACATCATCAGCCTGTTATTCTTTGGGATCTTTTAGACTTGGTATAAACATGCATCCTGGGTGATCAGATCACAAGTGGACAGCCCTAAGCATGAGCGTCCCCACTTTGACTCCAAAGCATCTTCACTGACCACTTTTGATTGTATCTCACCTCACCGCTCTGTATGCAAATACACTTAGAGCCACAATCACTTTCATTAGAGCTGGAAAAAACAGATCCCCAAGTTGGGTGGAGGACAGAGCATGACAGAGACACAAACAGTCCAAGTTATATTTGCACATTTTCTTTTTAAATCATCTGATCAACATTTCTCTGATCACATCTCTGACACACAATGTCTAATCCTCTTCCCTTATCAGTACAGGATTGTCCCATATTCAAAGATAAGATCTTACTGCATAAACAATGATATATAATAATAATGATAATAACTTCATTTATATAGCACCTTTAAAGACACAAAGTGCTTTGACAAGCCGAGAGGTAGGAATTCTAACAATGCAAAAACAAAATACAATGCAAGAGATTAAAAAGAATCAACGTAAATCAAACAGAATGAAGTGTTGAGACAATAGACCAATAAATCATTGTTACAGATATTCTACAAAAATAAATAAAAACAAAACAATAAATAAAAATGGATAAGTAAATAAAAACATGAAAAGACAATAAAGAGGTTTTCAGAATAAGAGGAAGACATCGCATCGGAGAAAATAGAAAATGAAAAATCAAATAATCAAATATTCAAATACTGTAATCAAATAAAATATTCAAATAAAATCTAAAACAATTATTAATTATTTATCCACACTATCTGTATGTCCATGCACACTCCACTGTAGTGCATAAACTTTGTGATCACATGCTGGTGAAATGAAAAGTACATTTAGAAGTACAGTTTTCAAGATGCACAGAGAGAGGAGCAATATTAAACCAGACATATAAAGGAAGTAGGTGGTCTTTGAATCTTTATTATTGTTGCAGGGAAAGTGGGTGGTCCTTAATGTGACCAATGAGAGTTCACACTGCCAGACCAATAGGACAAATGTGTCCCAGACCACCTCCGCATTTGTGAAGTCTAAGTGCTCGCCTTGGATCTCAGTTAGTCCTCAGATGCATTGAGGTGTTTGTACCTGTACTTACGGCTGTCCAAAGTGATCCAATCACCCAGGGTGTAAACAAAGCCTTAAATGACTTCCGTAGGGAGTAAAAACACGTCAGGTCGTGGTACATTGTCTCTGTAATCCTGTTTGAATTAATCCAGTCGGACTGACGGTGTCCCCCATGAACACATTGGCTGTTTTAAAGATTATTGCCATGTTAGATAAAGACGTTTTAATGTAAAAGCAGCACTACAGCGTGTCTGTGAGAGTCTTTTGAAGGACTACCCCTTCAAAAGAAGAAATAAGACCTATCATAGCATCCATAAAGTACATTACAGTATGTACTGGACTTTCCTGTCTTTGTATCTGGGATCTATCAATGTTTTAATTGAGTACAGTGGATTAGTCACACGGCCTCTATAGTGGAATTCTTTTCATCATCCTGATTACCTGATCAGAGGTCTGCTCTCTGGAAAGAACATGCTTCAGGGCCATGAGGTCAAAGGTCACACCAGCTGTAGTTGCAGCCTCTGCACTCACAACCTGTGACACCACTACCTTCTCCATCATCAGTGCCCTCTGTTGCATGTATTGTGTTTATTCAAATTGTTAGCATTGAACACATCTCGACTGCCATCGCCTCATGAAACGATCCTGTTGCATATATTACACGTGGCTGTCGGACTGCTCAGCTTTGTAGTTTAAAATATTTCCACGCTGCTGACACTTTAGCCACAGGGTCGCTAATGCTTTGTTAGTCGGGTGTTTGCATTCTGCCACAAATTGTGCTCAGTTTACGACAGCTGACGTAAATGATGGGGCGAGATGATTGGCTAAAATTGCCGATCCCCAATAAGTTATCTGTTTTGTAGACACTAGAGATGACGTCTCAGTTATTCAGACTGTTATGCAGATTATATCCCAAAACATTTCCTACATCTGCTCAGAAAACACAGCAAACAATGTCTTAAGTTGAAGTCATTTCTGGACTGATGAGAAATATTTCGTTCCTACATTAAGATGTATTTGAGATGAATGTGTTTCAGTGTGTTCATTTACAAAAACACGTCCAGATTTAGTATTTTATTTTGAAAGTATAATGCAGCTCAACACTGTCAATGACTAATATGGTTTAATGACTTGCAGAAATACCACAGTGAGCACCGTCCTCTTATTTCTACTGCAGAGTGTTAAGGGTTAACCCGACACTCCCTTCCCACCTCATTGCCCCGGCAGGTAATTTTAGAGGTGTGAGCTAACTGCTCTGACCTTCTCTAATAGAGGCCGCTGGTCTCTGGCTCTTTCATTAGCCGTCCACTCCTGACTCCACGTGTGGCATTTCACCACGACTCCCAGAATGTGCCACCTTCCCGCCCGCAGAGAGCTTTATAACAGACCGCTCGCTCAGCCACACCTGATCACTGCGTTCTAACCGCATGCTGCTTCGCTGTCTAACAAAACTTCTCTGTGTTTCTCTTTTGCTGTCGCTTCTGCTCCCGAGGGATCTTCCTCTCTCCGTCTGTCCCTCTGTGTCTCTCAGGCCCACGGAGACAAAGTGTCTTCTGTTTGGACGTCTGTCCATCTCTGTTTTCGCCTCTGATAAGGTAAGTTCTGCTGTGGTGCAACACGTGGTTTGTGTGCTGTTTCTGTGTTATATTTACTCTTTATAACAACGCTTATTATGCCTCTGTCATTTAACATCAGTGGTGTATTGTTTGAATGCTGCTTTTGTGAGTCATAGAACAGCTTTCTGTGGTTTGCATCCAACATTTGGTCTTATAGCAGGGCTGGGCAACAAGTGATCTCAGCACAGACTCTGATAAAATGTATGTAGAACGATTATAAACTCTGACCGTTCATGGATGTTTGGTTTTAGTCAGTAGAGGTGTGGAAGTGATGAGAAAAACTGAGCTTCAGGAAGTGGCAGCTAACCTCGCAGCCCCTCAAGTCACGCCTAAAATCCTGAGAGAGATACCATTTATTAAAGTATTATTTGGATTTATTATGAAGTAACTTTGTTTTTAGAGGAGGAGACCTTTGTGTATAATTCCGCTCCTGGTAGAAACCTCCAGAACGGTGAACTCTGAAGGAATCCTATCCCTAAATCTCAGCTCTTGTCTTCAGCTGCTCTTCTGGCAGACCCCTCCTGATATCCTGTCACAGAAAAGTTTCTGGGACACCCAGTTTGTTGAAATGAAGCTGCTGTATTCAGTGTTTTAACCTGTTTTGATTATCTTTACTTAAAGCTGGGGTTGGTAGTCAGATTTAGATCCACTTTTTTGTTATACTGGTTAAAATGATCTTTATGTCCTGATGGTAATCAATACATAATGTGTTCTTAAAAAAGAGCGGGAAAAAAAGCCACTATCTACAGCCAGAGTAAACCTGGGAAAACAACCAATCCCTGCCATCAGGAGCCAAAATATGAAACCAATCAAATCCTGTCCTGCCGTTCTGCCCGCCTCCTACATCAAAATAACAGAGGACATACAGAGAAACCTAGAGACAGAACAGTACAATTAAAAATATGAAAGGAGTGAGCAACTTACAGCAAGTGCAGTGATGTTGAGTTATGGGATGTAATACGTTTTTGAAAGTGGCGAGTCGAATGAGAGAGGTCAGCTTTAGGGGTTGTTGTAGGTGATTCCAGTCATTTGCAGCGGAAAACTGTAAGGAGGTGCGACCAAAGGAGGTCCGGGCTTTGGGTGTGATGAGGTTAATAAAGATATTGAGCACAGGCTGTGAAGTTTGATTAGTGACTGTAGATATAACGGGGTTTTACCAATGAGGGATTTGTAAATTAATAGAAACCAGTGTGTTTGTCTGCAAGAGTGGAGTGCAGGCCAGTTCAGCTGAGAGTACAGGTGACAGTGGCGAGTGGTGAATGGGGCACCAATGTCTAATGATATAAGGACAGCGCTGCAGGGGTGTGTACTTTGGCTTGCTTTATAATATTGCAGTGTTAACACAAAGCGACCCATGGGAAGAATGCAACGATGAATCATTTCATATCATCTGAATTGGAAAATTGTGAACAAGCATTCTTTGTCTTATCATCATTCTTCCTAAATGTGCCTTGTTCTCGGCACAACGGACATTTCAGCTGCTGCACACACAGATTAAAGTCTGTTCGAACAGATACTTTAGCCTCAAGGGTATATCATTCATTTCTTTAATGACTGTCTTTTAAAAGTAGTCTGCATGTACTGATCTGTAACTTACAAAACGCCTTAAGGATGAACATACTGAACAGAACCGGAATAGAATCGAGCTCATCAACCGCTCATAAAAAAATGTGAAATTTTCTGCCATATCGCCCGCCCATATAATGTGATTAATGAAAGTTGTATGTGTGACAAAAATGAAGGTGAGGCTGTGATACTGTGGGAACTTGTCCTTAGGTTACAGTTGTCTCACTCTTCACTCAGAGTGTGTGTGCATAAAGGTGTGACAACATCAGGGGATGGAGGAGCAGTGAGAGTAAAGTCCTCCTACATGGTGTTGTGTTGTAACATGGACTAAAGGCTAATAAAGCAACTTTTGGAAGAGCTCATTCAAGCATTGTTTACCCCAGAAGACGACGTATGCATATTTTGAAGTACCTCAGTTGTTTCTATCTAAACAAAGCAGGATGGTGGCTTTCAAAGTAAACCATAAAGTGGTTTATTTTTGTCAATAGCAATCATCTCTTTGAGCATGGTTATCATTTTCTTCCTTTTAAAGCAAGTCTCTTATTCCAGTAAGAGACACAGCTGCTCCTCAGGCTCTGACACACAGCCAGCTGCTGGCAGAGAAAAAGCAGCTGCAGCGAAAGAAGTATCTGAAAATGCTTCTGTTTATAGATGTTTGCAGCCTCCAGGCCGCGATGTGTACATTCAACCTCTGCTGGAATGCAGACTTTCTATAGCAGAGGAGCTTATAGACTAATGCTCAGGTCGGCCTCCACGTGCTTGATATGCAGGAGCATGAAGAAGGAGTCTGGCTGCAGGGGAACTGTTGCTGTACATTAATCAGATTAATGGTCGTGGGTTTTCCAGTGAAGCTTATGAGGTCTGGACCTGGCTCTCTATCCGTCACTCCCTCAGCTGGTCTCTCCTCCTACTCTTCCCTGGCCTGACCCATTTCTCTACAAACCAGCAACTAGGATCTCCTTCTGTCTCTATCTCTCTGCACAATCATCCACCTCTTTAGCAGCTTTTCTTACACAGATCTCAGTATCTAAAGTACATTAATGACAGTTTCATGCCTCTGATATCCGCTGTAGTTTTACACTGTCATGTTTGTTGTTTAAATACACAGTAACCTTGAACTAAAGCATGCTATTCACCCAGGCTGTTGTAAAACCAGGAGTAAGGATAATTTGACTCGTCTATGGGCATGCTTTTTGCTTTTTGTGCTGAATGCTAACTTTTGGTTCATGTAGTTTCTGCGTGTCCTGGTCTATTCGTTGGTTGTACGATATTTTAAATGCTGCTGTCTTGGCCAGGACTCCCTTGTGAAAGAGAGGAAATATATTTGTAAAATGAAGGTTGAATTTGGGCGCCGTTGGCCTAGCGGTCTAAAGGCTGATTTATACTTCTGCGTCTGTTTATAGATGTTTGAAAAAAGGAAAAGAAAAAAAATATATATACCATTTAGGCCAAAGTATCTGTTCGTAAAGACTTTAATCTGTGTGTGCAGCAGCTGAAATGCCCATTGTGTTGAGGTACAAAGATAAGATAAGATAATAAAGATGAGAGATTATATTCCTATTTTTAATCCTGCCTGATTGGCTCAGTGTTTTTTGGACTAGGGGAAAGCATTTTGCAGATCACCTGATTTAGTTGAATCAATGGAAATATGACGGATGGGAGGAGCGATAGAAGGTCTACGAGGTTAATACAATACATGGAGTATTTATTAAAAAACAGGCCCACAGGATAACATGAACGGTGTTTGAGTTTTTGTGGTGAGTAGCCACACCTCAGCAAACAAGCACCAACAAAGTTTGTGTTTTTCTTTCTTACTGATGTCATCTGATATCAGATTTATGTCTGAGGCGGTATTTTGTGCACCAACACTCTTCTCCCTCATTTAATAGAACTCGACAAACCAGATCTTTGTGCCTTTTAAGATGTGTTGTTGTTGCTGTGTTACAGAAACCACATCAGACCTCCTTCTCCTCCTCCTTCTCCTCCTCCTCTCTGTACTTCTACGTCTATTTAGCCTCTATTTACACTTCTCTCTCTGTTTCACGTTCAACACAGAGGTAGAGGTGAGCAGCTCCTCCTCTCGTTGCTTTACTGTCACAGGTTTCACTTTTCTGTTCCTCTCACCTTTCTGTCTTTTATGGCTTCATTCCTCACATCACTGTTTCTTTCTTTGAATCATGAAACATATTGACACAAACATTCTTGAGACAAAAACAGAACTGATGAAAGGTGCTTGATAAAATATTTGATGACTCTTCGTCTGCTCTGACATTAACTCAGAGCTCGTAGTCGTTCCCTGACCTCCAGTATTGTTTGACATCCTTGGGGCTGTGTGTGTTTGTTGAGGGTGTGTGTAGTTAAACTAAGGGGACTGAACCCAAGTTCATGATCAGCGATGGTGGAATGTAAACATCCTTAAAGAGCTCACACACAGATGGAGAGGGATGATGAAATCAGTGATCGGAGGCCAATTTTGAATAAACTTTTATTTTTTTCACACTTGTTTTCAATACTATACTAAATACAACAATTTTCAGAATTCGAATGGGAATTTATTACTGAGCTAATTTCTCTGGGACTGTATACAGTGTAAACATTGGCATAAATACACCAAAATGAGCCATAAAGCTGGTTCACAGAGCGTTTTATAATAAGGAACAGGTTTAAAGCAACAGCTATGGTGGACATCTTGTTAATAAAGTAAAGTTTTTATTCTTTGGACATATAAACAAGCTTTCAGAATATGTGTCTGAATGCAGGATTTCATAACCTCTTCCCTTCTGAAGGTAATCTCTGCTAGTGCTGATTACTTGACACATTTCTGTTGTGTTATAGTCTGGTTACTCTAAACCAGCTCTCAGTTATCTGTTATACCACAGTCTTCTCTGACCTCTCTGTACACCTAACTCATGTCTGGTCTGGATTTTTGCACCAGATGGATGGTCGGTGTAGCACCAGGGGAGTTTGTCTTGGCTGCAGTTTCCTTTTTGTGCTTAGGAATACTTCAGTCATGTAGAATTACCCTCAGACTACTGTCTCCAGAGAGTTAGGTCTGTTTCAGACGTTACAGTCTAATCCCCTTACTACTGGCTGTAGTTACCGTGTGGCTGCTGAACACAAACAAGCAAACATACCCGGTCTCAGTGCGAGCTTCCTCTCTAGAAACCAGATTCAAAACCAAGCAACTGAAATACAAACAAACATTAAAGTATTGACACAATAGTTCTTTGTCTTAACTTTGTGTGGATAGAGGAAGTATTCATTTGTGTTCCCCTGTGATATTGATGGAAAAAAACTATAAGCACAACCTCATCAAGATCTCTCTGTTGATAATAACACATTTTCTAAAGTGACTTCTGAGATCTAGCTAAAAAGCGTATCAACATTGCTTGTGTGCAAACATTACTGACATACTGGGTATAAGAATGGCTTCCATAGAGGCTGAGTCTTCTAGAAGTAAAGATCTGAAGAGGTTCCCCACTCTGCAAGAGACTGCGTGAGCAAACATTGAAACTATTTCAGGATAATGACAAAGAATTAGTGGATTTCATCATCTACAGTATATCATCAAAAGATTCAGAGAATCTGGAGAAACCTTTGAAGGAAGGGACAAGGCTTATATCTGACACTGAATGGCTGTGATCTTCAGGCCCTCAGGTGGAACTGCATTAAAAACAAACATGACTCTGGAGTGGAAATCACTGCATGGGTTCAAAATCCCAGCCAAAGAACATTGTCTGAGATCACAGTTTGTCACTGCTTCCAAAAATGCAGGTTCAAACTTCACCATACAAACTAGAACATGATCTAGAAATGCCTGCTATGTTTCTGGGCCCAAACCTGCTTAAGATGGACTGAGGTGAAGTAGAAAATCGATCTAAATCTGACATTCTTTTTTGGAAATAATGGACCCCGCGTCCTCCACTCTAAAAAGGAAATGGATCACCCACCTTGTTATCAGTGCAAACTTAAAAAGCCAGCATCCATGATGGTATGGTGATGTGCCCATGGCGTGGCCAGTGTACACATCTGTGAAGGCTTCGTTAATGCTGAACATTATACAGGTTTGGAGCAACATATGCTTCAAGCTCTCCTTCCTCCCTACTTCCATCACTCTACTCAACAAACAATCTGCACTAACATAATGCTCTAGTCGGAGTATGAGGGTTGACTTACTCTTGCACTGATTTTAATATGACATTGCTTTTTACTGCCACATTGGTATTTTATTGTTTCATTGGTATGCCACAGTGACATGGGTTTTTAATTTTTGACAGTGGGCATGTTATCGTAATATTGGTATGATGAATGTATTGATTGTGAGCAGCACTGCACTTATGTCCATGACAAATTTCCCCCCGGGGACAATCACGTTTATCTTATCTTATCGTATCTTATGCTGCCATCCAGATAATGCCTCTTCAGGGAGGACCTTACATATTTCAGCAAGATAATGAAACAACAGCATGGCTCTGTAGTAGAAGAGTCCTGGTGCTAAACTGGCCTGACCGCAGTCCCATCTCGTCTCCCAGTGAAAACATTTGGCCCATGATTAAAGGAAAAATATGACAAAGGAGACACTGAACTGTTAAGCAGCTGAAATCCTATATCAACGATTCACTTTCAAAACTCCAGAAACTCCCCTCCTTGGTTCCTGAACTATTACAGAGTGTTGTTAAAAGAAGAAGTGATGCAACACAACGGTTAACACGCCCCAATTAAATATAGAGTTTGAATGATTTGCAAACCATCTAAATCTGTTTTTATCAACATCTTCTGCAGTGTTTTGACTGTTTAGGAGTTGGAGTCGTACAAACTGCTGTTTGTTTTGGAGGAAATGAAACCATGGCAGTGTTTTGTTAAGAGTTGTGTCGAAGTGGTTGATTTCTTGAGAGAACATGTTGCATGTTGCATGTATCACTTGTCATGGTTGAACTGTAGCTCTTTGTTTGTTGACATTTTCATTGTCAGCACCTGCACACCGCCACCAGCAGCACGTACAGGAGATTATACATATTTAAGCAGCCAAAGCTACAGTGTGCTGTCAATGAGCCGCGCCCAGAAACTCACACACACACGCAAACACTCCGCTGTCCTGTAGGATTTAGGAGCAGTAATTAGTGATCTGGGGTGAAGTACATTTTCTCATACGCATTCATGTTCTAGCACGCCGCTGGCAGATACCACCGCTGCTAGCATACTTGCCATTCACCTGTGACACACACACACGCACACACACATACTGTGGGATGTTTAAGATGCCTTTATCTGTGCTGTCTATATAGCATGAAGGTAAGATTGGAGTGCAGCTGTCTGGAGGAGGTAAGCTGCAGTGTGAGGTTGTGATGTTGTCTTGTTGTGTTGATAGACATCTATGTTTGTTAATCTTCAAAGCTTCAGTGAGGAACTTTCTGTTTGTGTTGATTTCAGCGCGCCCTGTGGACGACACAGTGCCTCTTATCTCTTTGCCTGTCATGTACTTTACATAATGTAAGTCGGATTTTCAGACAGAAAATAAACATTTAACCAGTTTAAAATTCCTCACAGGGGCTTTAACGTCACTTGTCCTCTCAGGTACAACACAGTAATACATAACACACATGTACAAATACTTAATCTCTGATATACGTGGCTCAGTTATGTGTTAGCATGCACCACAAGTAGGTGCTTGTTTCTGCTGGCTTGGCTGTAATGTTTATTGAGTCTTACTCCCACATTGTTTCCTGAAGGTCTCACCAAGCCTACTGTTCTCTCTGCCACCACCAGCAAGCTCCCAGTGTAGAGTGATACAGCTATTATTTTGGGAGTCAGCTATTTACAGTGAGAGAGGACATTATGAAACACAGGGAGGAGGCAGAAACCTCTCACAGTCCTGTTAAGTGGAGCCTCTCTGTAGACCAGGATCTCAGACAAAAGCATGGTGCAAAAAAATGAAGTCTGAGAAAGTGTATTTTATGATTTTTCCTCAAAGTATTTCATCACTCTCAAAGGTGCATCTCAATACATTTGAATATTTTAAAATAACTTCAACATTTCCATCAATTATTCACTACCAGTCAAAAGTTTGGAAACACCTTCTCCTTCAAGGGTTTGTATTTATTTTAATTATTGTAAACACTGTAGATTAATACTGAAGACATCAAAACTATGAAAGAACATATATGGAATTATTTAATGATCAAAAAAGTGTTAAACAAAGCAGAATATGTTTTATATTTTAGATTCTGTAAAGTAGCCCCCTTTTTCCTTCATGACAGCTTTGCACACTCTTGGTATTCTCTCAGTCTGCTTCATGAAGTGGTCTCCTGGAATGGTTTCTAATTAACATGAGCCTTGTCAAGAGTTCATTTGTAGAATGACTTGCCTTCTTAGTGTGTTTGAGACCATCAGTTGTGTTGTTCAGAGGTAGGGTTAGTACACACTGGATACCCCTATTTGACTACTGTTGTAATCCATATTATAGCAAAACCAGATTATTTCATAGTGTTGATGTCTTCAGTATTAAACTACAATGTTGAAAATAATTAAAATAAATAAAAACCATTGAATGAGAAGGTGTGTCCAAAGTTTTGACTGGTAGTGTAGATTGTCGGCTTATTGCATGCACACTCGGTCTAGTTCAGTACAACCACAATCCTGGGAAAGACTGCTGACTTCACAGTTGTCCAGAAAACATGCTCAACTAGGAGGGTGAGCCACAGAAGGTCAGTTCAGAAAAGGCTGGCTGTTCACAGCAACAAGGATGACCGCAGCCTTGAGAGGTTTGTCGAGAAAAGTTGATTAAAGAACTTGGGAGAGCCTCAAGGAGTGGAGTGAGGCTGGTGTCGGTGCATCAAGTGCAAAGACGTCTACAGAAAAGGGACTACATCTGTTGCATTCTTAATATAAACTATAATATAAAATGAACTCCTGAACCAGAGGCAGTGTCAGAAGCTTCTAGCGTGCTAAGGAGGACAAAAAAAAAAAAAGGGTGTTGCTGGCTTTGCATTTCATTTGGAAATCAAGGTCCTTGAATCTGGAGTGATGCAAAACACAGAGGCTGTGAGAGGCTTCAAACCACTCTGACTGAAAACAGTGACAAGCTCTGGTTTACTGCAGGCTTCCCTTCAGGTTGTTGTGTCTGCCACAGGAAGTTTGTCTGGCCTTGGAACCGGGTTAGTCCAATGGGAGGACAGCTCGTAGGAAGTTGATGTATAGAGAAGTGGGGTCACGATGAACTGTTCTCAGGGTTCATCCACAGACTCACTGCACAGCTGAGGAGGTGGCCTCAGGACATGCTGGAGAGTGGGTGATTCATTGTGGGTGTGTAAATCACCTCCTGTCTTGTGTGAGAAATTATGCTTTCAAAATTGGGAGTAATTTATGTTCTTTTTAAAGTAAATGGTTGGCTTTTATGTCTTTATTTAGAAAGGACAAAGGATAGTGTCAGAACCAGAGAGAGGATGAGGAGTGTCATGCGGTAAAGGGCCATAGGTTAAAATTGAACCCAGCCCCCCTGCTTTGAGGACTACAGCGTCTGTCTGTACATGGGTGTGCTATTTAACCACTGACACAAACCACACCTTCTCATTCAGTGGTTTTTATTTATTTTAATTATTTTCAACATTGTAGATTAATACTGAAGACATCAAAACTATGAAATAATCTGGATTACAGCAGTAGTCAAATAGGGCTATCCATTGTGTACTAACCCTACCTCTGAACAACACAACTGATGGTCTCAAACACATTAAGAAGGCAAGTCATTCTACAAATGAACTCTTGACAAGGCTCATGTTCATTAGAAACCATTCCAGGAGACCACTTCATGAAGTAGACTGAGAGAATACCAAGAGTGTGCAAAGCTGTCATGAAGGAAAAAGGGGGCTAGTTTACAGAATCTAAAATATAAAACATACTCTGCTTTGTTTAACACTTTTTTGTTCATTAAATAATTCCATATATGTTCTTTCATAGTTTTGATGTCCTCAGTGTTAATCTACAGTGTTTCAAATAATTCAAATAAATACAAACCCTTGAATGAGAAGGTGTTTCCAAACTTTTGACTGGTACTGTAAATGTTTTGGTTGAAGGGAGGTTAGATTCAGAAACTGAGCTCTAGCTAAAACACGCTCCTTAATATTTGTCAGTATTTGTTGATTCAGTGCACTTCATAATATTGTCCCATCAGCGTAAAGGCACATTGCATATTTCTCTCATTTCGTGCCTCGTCTGTATAAACAGTCGTTTACGAGGATCTCATAAATAGTTTGAAACACTCGATGATGAAGAAGTTTAGAAAGATGAGCCAAAAGTTTGTTTGAGGTTTTCAGTTTCATTTTCTTGACCTAAACATTTTTGTTACTTCTATTTATTAATCAACTTTTAATCCCTCATTTTGTCTTTACAGCTTCAAAGCTTCACGCTAGATTAAAACTGTAACAGTAAATTTGAAAATCACCCTTTCTTGCTCCAGAAAGGATGTAGATGTTTGCTGTTATTCAAATAGCTGGTCCCTGCTTTGTTTCTCTCATGCATGCTCACGCATAATGCAGGATATGAATCACTCCTCATACTGCACATTTCACAGTCTCTCCACAGTCCCTCCACCTTTACTGTTCGTCACAGGTGTTCATTCTTTCGGTTTTACCTCGTCCCTCCTTCAGCTGACAGTCCAACTTTTAGTTTTGCTTTGCATGAAGACGCAGAGACATGACACAGTTAAACATTTCTTGTGTCTGTGAGTTATTATCGGGATGATTCTCCACAAATGTTTGTGAGTTGTCTCTCCCATGAATAGGCTCCATTGTGGAGGAGCAGGCCTGGCTGACACAGATTCAGATTCCTGCCTCAGTAATGGAGCGGATGAGTGAGACAAGGATCAGTGTTTATGGGACACACACAGTCCAGTTGTGTGCAAAGGGGAAACTTGGGCAGTGATGTGGAGAAACTAGGCCTGTGGGCAGAGAGAGGGAAAGACTCTGAGTCTCTCTGTGAGGACTGACGTGGAGCTGCAGTTTGCCAGAGGCTGAAAGTGAAGAGATGCGTGCAGTGAGCCAGTCAGGCTGTGGGACTGGAGGATCACGAGTCTGGAAAAGTGTTCTTAACAAACGTCTTTTAGAGAAAGATCCCTCCAACTTATACTCCTATATAACTGTATGTTTGTGTCACATTAACAGCACTAATAGTTAGATCTTTGAGTTAGTTTTACCATACTGTTTTTTAATGTTTATGGGAAACCTCCAAACTCTGGTTCTTCCAGAGTTGCTCATGCTCCTCTGCCGCATGAAGCACGCTCTCTGTCCTGTATCTCTGCGTTCAGCCCAGTAACATGATCACAAGTTGTTACCAACAAGCAGAGGATACACATCTTTCACAACGAGGATCTGTGTGTTAATCTTGTAGATCATTTTGTGTATTTTCTAATGAATAACAGACACTCATGCCTGCAGCGTCGCTCTTATATTGCCCTGGTGGTCCACACGACTGTAGAGGAACCTTCTGGTTTTATATCAGGTCATCACTTCACTCCATGATCACCAACTCCATATATGAGTCCTCCTGTCAGTGATATGAGCCTGCATTATATTTCTTTATTTTAGTGCTTTTTAAAGGCTCATGACGGTGAATGTGATTGTGACAGTGAGATCACAAGTGGTCACTGGAGATACATGATAATGCAAAGTGTGAACCTTCATTCTCAGAGCTGTCCACTTGTGATCGGATCACCCTGGAGGCACGTTAATGCCGGGCCTGAGGATCCCATAGAGAATGTTTTTTTTTTAAAGTTACATTTTTGGGCTTTTTGCCTTTATGATAGGACAGCTGAAGAGAGACAGGAAATGTGGGAGGGAAGACATGCAGTACATGGTAGCAGTCGGGAGTCAAACTGGCAACCTCTGTGACAAGGACTATAGTCTCTGTATGTGGGGCGCTTGGACTGCTAGGCCACCAGCGCCCCTCCATAGAGAATGTTTGATTCAGGTTGTCACCATTGAAACATGAACTTCTGCTGTAAAGTTATCCGTGTCTTATACATGTTTACTGGAAAGCACATTTGCATTGTTTATTCTTGGTATTAAAGACAACGACTTAAGTCTCTGTGGGGGTTTTTAAGTCCAGATGTGACTGCCTCTGCTGCATTGTGTTTTTTTGCAGGGTCAAGAAGAAGAAAGAAAGTCTGGCACTTACTAAATAACACAAACTGTTTCATAG